>NC_133310.1:6203290-6331704 GCF_012295235.1 Primulina huaijiensis | reverse complement strand
CTTTACCATAAATAATAAAAATACATATTATAACCAAATTCATCATTTTAAATCATATAATATCATTTAACATGCGTTATGATCCTTCAGGACGCTGCCAAGCATTTTTCACATTTTCCTAAGTGTAAAATTACCGATTTGTCCCTGTACGTAAAAATTCTCGAATTTATCTTTTTCCAACATTTAATGACATGAGATTATTCTAAATAATTACTTAAGCTTAAATATAATTTTCCATAATTTTATAAAGCTTAAAACTAGGCATTTCAATTAATTCTTTAATTAGCGTTTCGTGTGGCGATTAAATCCCGGATAAATCCAAAACTCAATATTTTGATCCCAAATTTTAAAAATAACATTTTTATTATATATTCTACCCTTCCAAATCATGAGCCACCCCCGTGGACCCGTGGTTCGAAATTTCTTCCTTAAATTTTCGAAATTGACACATATACGAACCCACCGAGCCATCTACCAATTTACTCGAGCCACGCCCAAGCCACCTCGATCCAAACCCGAGCCAACCCACCTAAGCACCCTCCTGACCAACCCTGACCCATAGAACCTAGCCCTAGCTCGCTCAAACTCTCTTGGAACCAGCCACAGAATCTGCGCGTGACTCCTATCTCTTCACCAAGACTCCTAGCCATCTAGGACACTTCCAGCCGAGCCACCACCAAACCAACCTGACCCTAACCAACCCTGGACCATGCCCAGACCCAACCAAGTCCAGCCCAGACCCTTAGACTCACGCACGACCCACCTGAAACCACACAGCAGCTTGCGCGATCCCATGGTTGCCTCACGTTTTTCTCTAACCAGCAGCCAACCCAGCCGCACCAGCCCCTGGCCCGACCCCTGCCCATCATCCTAGGACCCTGTTGGACCACCTTGGCTCGCCCAAGCCCATCCAGCGCGTCCCCTAGCCGCTGCTGCATAAACCCGAGCGTGGGGGAGAGTCCCACTTCACGTGGACTCTTCCCCAGCCCAAGGATCGAACCCTAGCAGCCCTATGACCCAACCCAGCCCTAGACCGAGACCACCACTGCCCCTGAACCATCCCTGGTCGAGCCCCCAAGCCCCATGCAAAGAAACGAGCCCCTTGAGTTTTTTTTTTTACAAGCCATAAAGCCTACGGTTCTTCCTTTTTTTTCTTGTTCCTTCGGTTGCCCAACCTTATAACCTTTAAATTTATCATGTTTTGACTATAATTCAATAATAATTTATCATGTATTGGCAGCGCACTCGTCTGATTCAAAACGTTTTTCAAAACAAACGTAAAATCATCGTAATTTTGAAAATAAACGTTCTACCGTAAAAGTGATCAAACACCTATATTTTTCATGCATCAACAATTAAATCATGCATAATATGATTTGTATGGTGTTGAAAGAGTTTAGAAAATGTGTCTTTGCGTTTATAACGCTCGAATATACGATCTTCGGCGAGGGTGCGACGTTGAACGACAGGACGACGATGAACACAAGCCTTTATTTTCCTCCAAATTTTCAAAATTATGAATTGTGTGTGTGGTGTGTTTACAGCTGTTGGTGGTATGGAATTGTGAGGTTTAGTAGACGTAGGACTTTATTTATAATTTAATTAACATATTAATGGGATTTGGTTTTGGGCTTGCAAGTTTAATGGTAATTGGACCTAATTAAATTAATTAAATTTGACCCAATAACACTTGTTTAATTAAATAATAAAAGTTTATAAAATTAGTTTTCATAAAATAATATTTTTGATCTTTTAAAACTCCTTGTTTGCCCAAAACAGGCTTCCCGGGAAAAATCGAGCTCGACTCGAAAAATAATTCAAAATTCAATATTTTTAGGAATATTAAATCATTTTTAATCATATTAAGAAGTCTTGCCATTATTTAATAAAAATACAAATTCTTGTCTTGGTCGTCCCCGGTCTCATTTCCCCCGCCTATTATCGAATAATCGGGTAAAATCCTTAATTTTCATGTAATTATGTCATTTAATCATGCAATCATATATTTAATCATATAATAAATATCATGCAAGCATTTAAAAACAGTTAAATAAAACAATTAAGCAATTAAAATAATTTTGCATGCATGTGGTTTACGTAGGTTGGTTTTCCGGACGTTACAGAGTACCATTGATATTTCGGCTATTTATGTCCCAACCGTATGTATCATATGGTAGAAGGAGAGGATATTACAAATGGTCATAATAGCTAACTATATCTTGAATGCTGATAAGATTTCCACCGATTCCTTGTATAGTAATAATCTCGATTGCTCAGAGTTTCTTGACATTCATTGTCAACAATGACAGCTGCAACGTGAGATGTTGTTGGTAAACTATATTGATGTTTATTAGGTTTTTGTTGCCTGATGATGAGCCTACAGTTAGGTATGTCTTGACATTTGTCAATTTGTCGAAACACGTACACAAATTTCTTGCTAGGTTCCGATATCGTTGTATGTTAGTAATGACATTGTTTTCATTGAAGTTAATTCCTGCAAAAATTTTCAAATTAATCTTCAATCTAACAATTTAAAAAAATATTGTTGATAAAAGAATGAACCAATAAATTATATAATGGAAATTTGTTATTCTAACCTATTTGTAAAATTTGTTTTTAAAAATAATTCATTTTCAAAATATTTAACGATATATACTGTATACTGCATAAATTCTAAAATACTTATTTTTTCTCCTATATCCTATTTGAAATTGTGAAATGCATATAAGCGGTAATGAAGAAGTCATATATTTGATATAGTACGGGTAAAAAATATACATAATATTTTTAAATAATA
Source organism: Primulina huaijiensis (assembly GCF_012295235.1). Lineage (NCBI taxonomy): Eukaryota > Viridiplantae > Streptophyta > Magnoliopsida > Lamiales > Gesneriaceae > Primulina > Primulina huaijiensis. Next base: position 6,328,907 of record NC_133310.1, on the reverse strand, counting down.
TTTTCCATATATATATGAATTTTCGGAAAATGAGAATAATTAAATTATATTTTTTATGAAACTCTGAAAATAATACATTAAAAAATGTACAATGTGTTCAAATTATATTTTTCATGTTTTAAAAAAATATAGTCAACTTTTGAAACTTTTAAATGATTAAAAATTTGTCCATAAAATGTTGAAAATTGAAACAAAAAATAAAAATCAATCACATGGTTGATGTACTCTCAACAAAGTCATTAAATATTAAATGTAGAACTTGAGAGGTTAAATTGATGGCAGAAGCAATAAAAAATTTTCTCAATAAAAAATAAATACACATGTATGTGACAAATATATTTATAGTGAAACAGTTATTTAGCGAAGTAAGACTAATTGATATAAAATATTTTGATTCAATTATTTAATTTTATTTAAACCCACTGATAATAGATAAAGGTGTGAAACATATATATCGCATCGACTATTTATGTGGATATAGTAGAATACCTTGATGAATAGAATTTGGCAATGGTAGACGTGTGGTAGTACTTCCACTCTCGAAATGTGATGTCAAATTATGAAAAGATATTGGCTCTGAGCGACATGTTTGTCGCATTGTAGTCATAACAACAACTGTCATGAACAATAGATGTGGAGCTTTTTAAAATTTGGTAGCTGTAGTAGTACTTGAGAATGAGAACTATTTAGGATGTTTTGTACAATACATCATTAAATAATAGATTTTTTTGCCAAGAAAGTATTGTTTAACATTATATTTTGGATAGAATCCAAATATTGTGGAAGATACTTACGATTTTCATCGATTTTATGAGTTGATTCTTGAATCATTATAGTTGGTGCAACAAAATGACTATTACCAAGATTAGACTCATCTGGAATTGATGATCTATCATTATCTTGTCTCCTTCGATAATTTGCACAACGGCGAGCCAATTCCATGCTCCTTGCATCCTCATTCATTGATCGTCGTCTGGTACGCTGTGCCAATCTCCAATTTATTTGATGATCTGTTGAACAATATAGACATATTGTAAGTGTGTTGTGCATCTAACACACAATAAAAGTATCACTTATAGACCATGTAAATATTTTTTGAACTACGTATTATACAATGCTGTTTTGAAGTAGAAATGGAAGAAGTGAAACTACGTATTATACTATGCTGGTTTGAGTAGAAATGGAAGAAGTCAAATCCATTCTTCTAATTTTGTAATTTGATCGACGTCGAGCAAGATAAGATTGTCGTCGTTGTTGAGTCATAGAATGTATTCTTTTTATGTTCATTATGCGTTAGCATTTGTCGCTTTTCAATGATGTAAGAGTTGGAGTTAGAATTTGTCATGTCCTGCACAGAATTATAGATCAATAATTAATGTACTTGTGAAAATGATAAAATAATAATGGAATACAGTTCAGAAAAATTTAAACGATTTTTTTGTGCATGTACATACATGGCATTGTTGTAAACTATTTGAAACTATATTTTGTCTATATATCATCGTTTTTGTCTAAATACGAAATATATAAGAAATTATATATACTAATACTATCGTGTAATGTTGATTGATCATGAATGAATTTGATTGTTAAAATATAATTTTTTTATAATTTTCTACAATATATTATTAAAATGTTTATTTGAAATTTTGAATGAAAAAAATATCATACTTGCGGAGACCTTTGTCGTTGATTTGCGAAGTCGAAATAATTTAAATCAGAGCGAGTAATTTCCCAAAATTTGAAAATATGCTAATCTCGAACAAAGGCTAGAGTCGAGTCAAATATATACCAATAATTGAAGCTAACGAACAGCTGGCGTTCTCAAGGTGGTAAATCGCCAGAGACATGCCGGAAATCACGCCGGAATCACCCTAAAAATGGCTGGAAATCGGATGAAATTTGCAGGAACAGAAATTAAAGGTTTAAGCTTCGAATCCTTACTCAATTGACTCTAAATAACCAAGAAATCGCAACAAAATCTCAACTAAAATTAGAGGAAGAATCAGCGCACGCAGATGGCTGAAGCAGGGTTCGCTCGGGCTTGTTTTATTCTCGATACATGGAAAAAAGGGACGTCGAGCTAAGAAAACGAGGTTGTTGTGTTGCTGCGCTTCATCTTCGGTAGCTCGTGGCTCGACGCGACGGCGGCTGGAGGAGGAAAAAAATGTGACGGGTGGCAAGGATTGGGGGTCGGGCTTTTCTTCTGCTTTCTTAAATTGGAAATGAAAGGGTGTATGTATATGTGTGTACTGTATTTAATTAATAATAATAGTGATGTGTGCCAATTTAACCCCATTTTGCATTTTACACTTGTGTGTTACTTTAATTATATATATGTATTTTACATCGTTTACATATCTCCGATATTGAAAATATATATAGTCAACACGTTTTTCAATTTTATTTGACATAAATAATTAGTTTACTTTAATAACTCAATAATTATTCTAATTATATTAAATTACTGGATAATTAATTTCAGGACATTATATTTCTCCACCCCTTAACAAATTTTCTTCCTCGAAATTTCTGTTTACACATGAATCTTACACATGATACGGATACAAAAATCCAATACTAAAAATCAAACATATATGGATAAGATGTTCTCATCTTCTCCTCTATCTACCAAGTTGATTGTTCGACCACATGCATCGACCATTGAACTCGAACAAGTGGTATAATTTTGTTACAAATAACTTTATATTTGCGGTCAAGAATGCAAATAGGATACCCCGTATCCGATGATATTTTCAATAACACAAAATCTCTACTTTAAACTCTAGATGTCGATGACTATTATTAGCATATTTAGTTTGACGATCCTGGACAGGTTTCATTATTTGACAAATCAACTGATCTTTTTCATGTTTTTTTCTTCTTTCTTTAATTGAAATTGAATGGATGTATGTATATGTGTGTATTGTGTTTAATTAATAATAATAATTGTGCCCATTTATCCTGGATTTGTATTTTATTTTATACTTATGTGTTATTTTAACTTTATATGTATTTTATATAGTTTATAAATCTCCGATATTCAAAATTCATATAATCAACATACTTTCTAATTTTATTTCGCATAAAGAATTATTTACTTTAATAACTTAATAATTATTCTAATTATGTCTAATTATCATATAATTAATTTCAGGTTCTTAGATCATTAGTAAAATATACAACTTGAAATAAAGTAGTTTGGTTTCGGATTAATAATTTAAAAAATCGAAATCCGAAAAACCGACTTGTAATTTATTAAAACCGAACCAAACCGACTGCTGCACACTCCTAATCTTTACTTTTTTTTAGTATAAATTGGAAATAATATGCAATTCTATTATTAGTTCTAGCTTTCTAAAATAAGTCATACTTAGTTTCATTTACTCCAATTTTTCTGATTAAATTTCACCAATATCCTTCAGTATAAAAGCTCGTGAAAAAAAATTTAAAAAGTATTCATTACTTTTTATTTCCATTATATTATATCATTTGTATTTATTTTTTTATTCTAAATATTTTAAACATAACTTATCTAGTAAACAAAATTTTTCAATCAGATTTATTCATTTCTTGCAAAGATTGTCCTAATTGGTAAATCCCATTTTCCAAGTTGTTCAAATTTTAATTAGAATTTGTTACCCTTAAAATAAAAAACATTAGACTTAATTGTTGGGCAAATCTCAAAGAGAATTGAGCCCTCCAAAAATAGTTGTATGCTGCTTATAAGCAGCGAACACACGGTATTCTTTAGTAAAAGGCGAAAGAATAGTTCGCTTTGTGCTCACTGCGCAGCTGCATTGTTTTATTGAAGTTTGAGTCTGTTATTTATATGGTAGGTTCTCCTTTTGTCATGCAGTTTTCTCCATGTGGGAAAGGGTAAAGAAATAAGGCTAGTTGTCATGCAGTTTTCTCCATTGAACTTTTGTTTTATTTTCATTGAATGGATTTCTATAAATATGAAATCTCTTGCCGATACTGCATTTTTTCTTCTTCCAGTGGAATCACGATAAACGTTGGATTTTTTTTTTTTTTGGGTCAAATTTATGGAATCCACCAACGCTTCTTTTTCACAGAAACTGATAGCAAGAGGATAAAATTTGTGCAACGATTCTTTGATGATAAAACAGATATTTGAATTGTTAGTTTTAACAAAAGTGTTAATTTAACATCGAACTGACAGATTTCCAAGATTTTGTTGAAATAGAAAATGTGAACTCCATTGGTTAGGCGCTAATTTAATTAACACGCGTTTCTCAAATCATTATGAACGGCGGAATTTTTTGTTTTGGTTAAATCCATATCCCGAGGAGGCAAACTTAAAACTCTTATTTTGGATTAATGAGGTGATTAATTTGGGAGAGATCCAATAGATCGAACTTTTGATTCACTCGTTGAATCCGACATTTTAAGGACCAACAAAGCCTCTCTTTTTTTCATGTTCCTTTCTGGAAGTATATAGATAGCTGTAATCAAAATATATGATGGATTAGTGGTTTTTTCCCCTCAAAACAAAAGTTCAATGGAAGTTGTTCTCACTTCTAACAAATGGAGTTGGATTTTGACAAGTTTTTTGTTATGATAATATCAAATACGAATATCTATATAAAGAAACAGGACACTCGACGCACATAGATTGAAAATAATCACGAAATACGTATACAAATCTAATGTTACCAATACTTGTATGAATCTTGAACTTAGGACGCTATCTTATAAAAATAGGTTGCCAAAACTTATACAATCTTAAACCTTGCACACAGGACCAAATCTAACTATTCTTGTTTTTAAATGGATATAACACTTCTTGTAATTTCCTACGAACATATCTCTCCCTTGATCCTCTAATCATATTCATGATCGAAGATCAGATTCTTTGTTTAGATCGCACTAGATATCTTAAACAATTTTGCGTCGAGAATTGATCACCGAAATTTCAGAGATCTTGCGGCAATGTGGTCATGCAACTTGCTGTGAATTTCTTGTGAAAAACTATGGTGGCTGAAATTCTTTGTGAGAGGAGAGGGATAATAATTTTGCTGGACAAAAAATTTTGTATGTCAAAATTTGTGTGTAAAAACTTATGGTATTTCATATGTCACTCAACGAAATATTTATAAACTTTGATTCCTGATCACATCAGAAACCCCGCTCACATTAGGATTCATAATCATAATCACATTAGGATTTTTATTTTTATTAAATAATTAAAATTTCCATGTTCTAGACCTTTTTAGAATATTCTACGAGAATCATGTACATGTAGTAGTAACCACTACTAACATTATTATTTAATTAATAGATTCTAAATTTACTAAATAAATAATTGTGAACTCATTATAACTTTGATCGACGATCAGAAAGCTCCGATGTACTGAAGGTATAAATCTTGTTCATATAATGAAAACGGAAAATTTCGAATATCAAAATTTTCACTGTTCTTTTTTTTGCCAGCTGACAATTTTGTGAATTCTTTCACCAAAATAGGCAGTTTCACTCTCCTCACTTAATTAACAGTTAATCTAACTTCCACAACTTCCAATACATGGAAACCACGTATAAACTCCTTTATAAGCAATCTGTTTCATCTTCATCAAACTGCAGTCGTCAAATTCAACTCCTTGAACTTGACTATCTCAACGGGAACACATAATCTGATACTTGTATGACTCTTAATGATTCAAAGATACAGCGAGCCGTGAGTTCATAACTTCATGTGATTCGCAATAACATTTATTTTTATTCAGGCATACCCCAATTAGTCTCATTCTTTTCATTAGCACCTTGATCAAGAATTTCAGAACTGAAGTCTGATTGCACCTATCGGATCATGGTAAGACCGTCTAGTAGCATCATTCTATGATCCCCTAGGTATCACTGATAGTGCCTGATTCAGAATAACATTTATTTTTATTCAGGCTAATTAGCCTCATTCTTTTCATTAGCACCTTGATCGAGAATTTCAGAAATGAAGTCTGATTGCACCTATCGTATCATGGTAAGACCGTCTAGTAGCATTATTCCATGATCCCCTATGTATCACTGATAGTGCCTGCAAAAACCTTAAGTTATTGTTAGCGTACAGTACAATCCCTTGAACTCATATATCTCGATCGAATCTGTAACTATTGGTTTATCGAGAGTTGTAAATAAATTCGATAAAGATGTGATGTATTTTTAAATAATAACAGTGACATGATATGTGCAACTGGGGAAAAGTCTTTCTAAAACGTACATGTCTTACTTTGACAGAGATTCCTTGCACTATTAACTCGTCAGATCACATAAGATATCTTCACACATAGGCAAATGGTGAATCCCGACTACAATATATTAGCTCTTACGTATTGACCCCGTCAAGGTAAGTATGGAACCCATAGCACAACCACTAGTTCATATAGATCTCCATTACTCCTCAACCATATTTCTTAACGATATCTAGCTTGGATGATTCTTCCTTCCGTTTAGTGCATGAAAATGGGAAATAATTCCAAAATATGGTCCCTTCCATTCCCATACATCGTTTTGGATTCTTAAATTTTTCGAACCAAAATCGAGCTGATTAAATTTGACTCTCTCTGAATTGGAAATTTTGATTAATCCAAACCACATACGAATTAATCCGTGGATTGGAATTATCAAATCCAAACCGAACCGAATTTGTTGACTTTTTCTGAATTTCCGATTTGTTTTATTTCAATAAATTACATTTTCAAGATAATCTCACGGTTGTTAATTTATTATACACACTTCAAACTACAATAATCATATATAGATATTGTTCTATATATATGTTTTTACACAAGCTGTTGACAAAAAAACAAAAGCACGTTATAAAAAAGTGCCAATTCGCGGGTGCGAGTAAAGAAATGACAATATTATACATAAAAATCAACAAATATGATATTGATGAGCTATACTAACATTATTATTTCATTAAATAAAATAATCATTATAGGAATTATTATTTCAATTCCATAAGAAAATTAAATGTCCCGTTGTAATTATTTTATATAAAAATTTACTTTGTATAATTTCAATATTTTTAAACATACTAAACTTCAATATACATTATTCATATAATTTGATTTTTTTAGTTCGGTACGTTTTTATTATTAGAAATTTCAATTTAATTGAATGTTTGTATGAATATATAAAGAAATTAAATCAAGCTTTTGAAAATAAATAATTTATTCATGTCTTGATTGGTTTGATTTTGTTTGAAAATGTATTCAGTTATTTTAATTTATTGGTGATTGATGATATTTAGACAATTATTATTGTTGTTGTTGTTATTATTGTTGTTCATGTTGTTTTTTTATAATGAATTCGTCGTTCATTAAAATAGGTAAAAAAAAAAGATTATACAATACAAGTGCACTGGGCATTCTCATGAGACTCAACAAATAAGAATAGTATGACTCGATGGATCAATTAGTCAAATCAACGAACATTCCCTGAAAATCTGCTTATCATTCCTGAAAAGTAAAGCCGATTAATGATTGGATAAGATCTCAAGTAACTTCTTTTTCAATAAGTTGAATGTCATAGTCCATATGTACTACCAAATGTGTACTATTTGTTAAAAAGAACAATGACATAGCTCATTGACGTTTGCATTTGCAACAGATTTTCATATTTAAAAAGACGATCGTTGCAGGCGATGCCCATATATATATATAGATCATTCAGGCTTACTGTAGGACCGAATGCTTACCGCTTTACCAAGAGCTATAGCTAATGGTAATGGTGCAACTCAAATCTTTTAAACCGCTCAACAGCTCAATCACCAAGGTTCGATCGCTCTACCAAACAAGGACAATTATTGCACTCAACAATCTCCCTCCAAATAATTACACTCCTTGCAATAAATGAGAATCGAACCTGTGACCGTGGTTCTGATACCAATTGTAGGACCGAGTGCTTACCGCTTTATCAAAAGCTATAACTGGTGATAATGGTGCAACTCAAATCTTTTAAACCGCACAGTAGCTCAAGCATCACTGTTCGATCGCTCTACCAAACAAGGACAACTATTGCACCCAACACTTACTTAAGAACTCTCCTCCGAACTTCAATATTTCTATATGTCTAAGCAAAGTTCTTCGAGTTCAAATAAATTTTTGAAAGCCCAACCGATCATATCAAGCACACGTTTATACTTTGTAATCTGATAATTGAGGATCAATTAATGTTAGAATTTCATTGAAAAATCATTGTAATTAAGAGTAAGAAGTCTTACTGCTAATCGTGTTTAAGTTTCTGAGATACTGAGAGTTTCAGTTAGGCTGTGTGGTAAGTCTTGCTAAAGTGTGCAGTTTCAAACTGTTGTAATTGTCAAAATTCTTTTGCAAGGAAGAAAGGGACGTAAGAATAATTCAAGTTCCCAAACATCCCGAAACAAACTTGTGTTATTTACATTTCTGTTAGCCTGTTTTTGCTCAATATTTGATAGTCTAACTGTTCTTACCATAAGCCATTTTATTGTATTAAACCCTTATCCGTGAGTTTTTTTTTCTGCGCAGTAAATAATTGTTGGTTTATTGATACCTTATCGACGAGAATTACATTTCGGTTTTATTAACCAAATCAAAATATTTTCAAAATTTATTGAGATTATTTATTCACTTATTCTAAATCAATCTCCGGTCAAGATACATGCCATGCTTGAGGTCAATCTTTAAAATTAACAGCTTTAATTATTAGGTGGTCCAATGATACAAATATTTTAGTATAAGAACACTTTAGAATTCTGAAAAATTTTATTTAATAATTTATATTAGATATTAGCTTTGTGTATGATTTTGCTATTCCAAGCTCAAATTATTGTATTCGACTAGTTTATTTATGACTTTTTGTACATTATAAATATAAATTTTAAGAGATACATTATCCTTAATCGTAAGAACAGAATATACGCTACACAAGACATGAAATTTCACACTTCATTGTTGGGGCCCAACGAAAGGAAAGAGAGACCCTGCAAAAATAGGCGTGAAATATTTTGAACTAAATTGTTGGGGCCAACCGAAAGAGAAAACCCTCCAAAAATAATTGTATGCTGCTGAAATGCAACGAACACACGGTATTCTTTAGTAAAAGGCGAAAGAATAATTCGCTTTATGTTCACTGCGCAGCTGCTTTGTATGACAGTACGATCAAATTCGATTTTTATAGGATAAGCTCTCCCCGTTATGTGTAATTTAACCGATGTGGGAACATGTAACGGTGAAAATAATGCTGGTGCCCTGGGGCTATGTGAAGTGATAAGCTTCGGATTTTTTTATTTTAAGAAACTAAACAATAATTTATTTGAACAAGTGAATTTTTAAATATTTTTGTACTTATTAAATGTCAAATTTATTTTTAAATAATATAACAGATTTTTAGTTTTAAAAAATAAGTATCTCTCATTTTCTAAAATTGATGTGCACATAAATTTTTAATTGCGAAATTCGGTTGACTGAGGTAAGGGTGCCATCAAAATCGGGGTAAATTTTTTTAACTCTGGTTCAACTATTTTTTTTTAAGAAAATGACTTTCTCAAATGTATTTGAAATATGTTTGAGCATGTCATGTTCTTAACTATGTTTATTTTACAAATTTCTCTCATCAAAATCCAACCTTTATTGCTATTTATTTTGTGAACAAAAAAATTAGACTTTTAATTTATATTTGTCAATGTTGGTTTATTTCTTCATAAAACAAAGTTATTTTTTTAATATTTATTTATATTAATATTATTATTGAGAATTCAACCAAAATCTCACGTTGAAAATAAAGATCGACGATGAGACCAAGCAATGTTATTGCTTTGATCACTTTACTCATGAAAATCTTAGAGACAATATGAATTATGGAAATGAATATTTAACACTAAAAGAAGTTCATGCTGCTCTGAAGGCAAATGAACTAAATAAGAGGTCTGAGATGACCAGTGATGAACAAAGCTAAGAGTTTTTTGTGAGGGGTCGATCAGACAGAAGAGAATCCAAGAACATGGGCGGATCTCGATCAAGGTCAAAATCTAAGATAAAAAGGAAATGTTTCTTGTGTCACAAAGGACATTTCAAAAGGGATTGCCCAGAATGAAATAAGAAATATAAGGAGAAAGAAATGAGCTGTGGAGATGCTGCAGTGACAGAAGATGGACATGAAAGCGCGGATGCATTGCTAGTAACCACAGAAAAATCTCAGAAAGAACCACATGAGTCCATGCATATAGGGACTGGTTCTGTGATTTCACCAAGCTTGGTGGTGGGAAAGTTCTTATGGGTAATAATGTGGCCTGTCAAGTTGAAAGGTATTGGTTCTATCAAGATTAAATTATCTAATGGAACAACTAAAATATTATCAGAAGTTGGGTTGGTATCAGGATTGAAAATGAATTTAATCTCCCTTGGAATGTTGGATCAAGTTGGTTATAAATTCAAGGCAAGTGATGGAGTTCTCAATATCACTAAAGGTTTGATGGTGGTAATGAAAGGACTTGGGCACAATGGTTTATATGTATTGGAAGGGAAGCCCTGTAATGATCAAGTGCTTTCCATGTTCAAACTAATACCGATAAAACAAGAATATGGAATGTCCGGTTAGGTCATATTAGTGAAAGAGGATTACTAGAGTTGAATAAACAAGGAACCTTCGGGAAAGACCAAATAAAGTAAGCTGGATTTATATGAACATTCTGTTCTAGAGAAACAAAACTAGATTAAAGTTCCAGAAGGCTGTTGATGATGACTGGGTGAATTGGGTTTGAGAGTGGTCGATAATTACACCAGGTCGGACTGATTCCTGCCAGGATATACTAGATTTTGGATGGGGTCTAAAATATCTTCACACTCAAGATAACAGAGATCGTTAGTAGGGTGTCGGAAGGTTTTTCGGATTAGCCATTCCGACGCTCAAGTCAATAAAGTAATTTATAGTAAGAGAATGTATTTTTTCACAAGAATATATATCTGAATGCATTAATATCAAGTAAACCTGGTATTTATAAGAGAAAAGTCAATGATGACTTTGTTTTCAGCGTCGAGCTGCTATTCATTGCAAGATGGTCGTCCATGCTCTGCCTAATGTTACTGAGAAGTCTAATAATCCATACTTGCTTCAGCCTAGTCACATCACCCTTACGCACGCCGAAAAACCTCCTAATGATGATTAAGTTATAATGCCCCATACATGTGAACCAGAAGATGACACATGTGCCCGGGTGTTCAGGTAGATGACCGTGATGTGGTACACTGTCTGCTAAATGTACTACCCGAGCTCTCACTACAAGCTTGGATCCTCCTTGGCTTCCTGACTACCTAAAACCCTGACTAAAGATGACCTGAGTACCCTCTGACTACCGGATCTTGTACCCAAATCTCACCGGGTGATACCACAACTCCCCTTTCAACACAGTCGGGCTAGAGTCCTACTCGCTATCTCGAGTCACTTGATTGGTCATGGGAAGGAAGCCCACCAGTACATCAGATCCAAATGGACTAGGGCTGATGCTATCATGAAGTAAGCCCTATTAATTGGAAAGTCAGGCGCCACTTAGGATTCTGCGCCTTCCTTTTCACATGCTTCGCACAATTTTCGAGGTGCATCTCATCCCTCCATTTAAAAACATCTCATCCCTCCATTTATTTTTAAATCTACGGTTCAGGGCCATATTCCCCTGAGTATAAATAGTTAACAAACTTCTTCCCTTTTCACTTTTACATCTTTGCACTCTCGCTCTCCAGCACTCTAGGTTTTCGGCATCTTCCTTTCTTCTTTGATGATCTACTGTTTTACGGCCAGTCTTCTCTCCAAATCCATCTAAGTGCTCCTTTCTTAAAACATGTCTGATTCTATTTTTACTTCTGGAGGGAATGTGCGTGGCTTATCTAGTTATGAGTCTGCTGCTACGCGCTCAAATTCTACTTCCCCATCTTCCAAAAGATCAGCCGCCCCTCGTTTCCCCAAAATTTCTAAAAACCAGACGACCAAGCCCCCAACCACCGGGATTTCCTGAGTTTACCAAAAAGGTAAGGGCAAGGCTGAGCTCCTAATTCATCTCAGCCCAGCGTCCCGAGTGCTCCATGGTTCTCTACTATATATGGACAATACTCCGCGCCCCAGGGCCGAAGAAGACCTTAGGGTCCTCGGCTCCATCCCTTCTTTTACTCCATCTTGATCTCGGGCACCTCGAACAGGGCCGATCGACCCTTAGAAGGTTTCTTCACCTTCTTCCGGGATCAAGTACGTAGTGGTCTTAGATTTCTCATCCCTCATTCCTACATTGAGGTAGCCCGCTTCTTCAGGGTGCCTATCAACCAGCTCGATCCTAACTCTTTCAAGATAATGACATCGACCTATATTCTCTTTAAAATGCATAACTTTCTCATTAATCCCCTAATTCTTAATTATTTCTTTGCATGTCGTTTTGGTGATAATGCATTTTCTCTTTCGACTCGTTTAAATAGCCGATTCCTTGATGACATCCCTTTTTCTCTGAAGGGATGGAAAGGGCTCTACTTTTTCATCCTTCTTCTTTCTTTCCCAAATTCCTTGTTAGCTTTTTGCCCAAATTCCCCGTCCAACCTGAGCTCCCTGATAATTTAAAAACTCAAAAACCCTTTCTTCGGAGCCAAGAGCTTGTGGAAGGACAAAAATTCTCTTCTTCCTCACTCATTTTTGCAGACAACTTGGTGGCCACTACAAGAAATTTTACTTTCAACGACACTCAAAAGAGAACGGTTTTATCAAAAACCGTTGTCTTTTTCCCTTTAACAACGGTTTTAACGAAAACCGTTGTCTTTGTTAATTTTTTCTTTGTTAAAGACAACGGTTTTTAAAAAACCGTTGTCTTTTATGGGTCAACGACAACGGTTTTAGAAAACCGTTGTCAATGGCTGTGCTATTTGGTTGCAAAGACAACGGTTTTAAAAATCGTTTTTGTTAAAACCGTTGTCTTTTATGGGTTACAACAACGGTTTTTATACCGTTGTCTATGAGCGGGTTTTTTAGTAGCTACGACAACGGTTCTTAATACCGTTGTCTATGAGCGCGTTTTTATGTAGCTAAGACAACGGTGTTAAAAACCGTTGTATTAAAACCGTTGTATTTTTTGGGTTACGACAACAGTTTTTATATCGTTGTCGATGAGCAGATTTTTTAGTAGCTAGGACAACGTTTCTTAATAGCGTTGTCTATGAGTGCGTTTTTATGTTGCTAAGACAACGGTGTTAAAAATCGTTGTTTATTAACGTCAGTGAAAGACAACGATTTTTTTAGCATCTACCACAACGGTTTATAAACTCGTTGTCTAATGTACAAATTTAGGGTCTAAGACAACAGTTTAAATAAACCGTTGTCGTATTACTAAAAAAAAACTTTTAAAGCAACACTATAACTCCTTTAACAACACTGTTTAAAAAACTGTTGTTAAAAAAACCAAAATCCCTACTAATTCCTCACACTTATATTTCGCATAACACACACTTTCACCTTATAATTAAAGTCTCGACACACACACACCCCAAACCCACTCCCGTCGCCCTCTTTTTTCCCAGCCGAATCAAAACCGCCGCTCGTCCGTTCTCCGTCACCGAGGACTGGCGAAGGTAGCCCATGTCCGGTCGACCTTGATTGCAACGGTAATTGGTAGTTTTGAGCAAGGCAAGGTCGTGAATCTTAGTCCTATTCTGTGCACGATTTGTCATCCGTTTGGGTAAGAATTTCACTCGATTATTTGGGTCATTTGAAGTTGTTTGAGATGTATTATAGTATACTTTTTGTATGTGTTCATAGTTCACAAAAACAGAGTATTCTATGGAAGAAATTGATGAGGTTCTCACCGAGCTAGCCGAATGCATACAGGATCATATTTATGAATAGGTAGGACGTGATTTTTTTTGTTGCACGTTTGTTGGTTCATGACATTTGGATCTCTTCATTGCTTTCGGGATATGTTGAAAGAATGTGATAATTTTAGGTGATATGTGTGATGTATGGTTTGGCTGTGTAGGTGATAGGTGTGATGTATGGTCTGGCTGTGTAGGTGATTGGTGTGGTGTATGGTCGTATTTAAATTTATTTCGAATATATATTGTTGTGGTGTGTTTTTAAATTTTATGGTATGTCCTACTTGTGGGGAGGTTATGCCAAAATTTTTCTAGGCCCTGATTAAAATTATGTGGTTTTTATTTTCACAGGCACTGTAATGATGTTTTGGAAGATGCACGGGCAGAGAAATTCATTCCAACAAGCTACAGAAGACAATTTGGAGTTGATATGTGCAAGTCTTGGTTGTAGGGTATTTTTATTTTTGTGAACTTGACTAAAAGTTTTTGGAATATGGTTACATACTTTTTTTAATTGTTGGTTTGGTAAATTACAAGTCTATGAATGACATATTTCTGTTGTAATTCATGCATGTAGTTCTTGATCAAGTATATATGTTGATGTTTGAATTGATTTTATATAAGGGTTTAACTGATATATTATTTTACACCCAAATTTTTTTAATTAATTAATTTATTTATGGTTTAAATAGAATATTATATATAAGACAACAGTTTTAAAATAATGTAAATCAAATCCAAAGACAACAGATTTAAAATGTTGTAAAACTGTTGTATATTGCAGCAAAAGACATCGGTTTAAAAACATTGATTAACTGTAGCCGAATACGATAAAATACAACGGTTAAAAACTGTTGTCGTTGTTATAAGACAACGGTTTTTAATAGCTACGACAACGATTTATCAACGTTGTCTTTATACATCAACAACAACGGTTTATTACCGTTGTCTTTGAGCGCACCTATTAACCACAGGGCTTTTAACAACGGTTTTACAGACCTACAAAAACGGTGTTTCACCGTTGTGTTAGATGTCTACAACAACGGTTTTTCACCGTTGTATTTCAGCACACTTTTTAACCACAGAGCTTTTAACAACGGTTGTAGAAGACCTACGACAACGGTGTTTAACCATTGTTATTGGCCTTTTACGACAACGGTTTTTCACCGTTGTCTTTGAGCACAACCTATAACCACAAGGACTTTAACAACGATTTTACATGACCTACGACAACGGCTTTTCATCGTTGTCTTTGGCTTTTTTTCTTGTAGTGGGCCTACGGGTTGAGGGCCCTGGCTGAGGACCCTATAGATAGGGTTATTGACGAAATAGCCGGCTCGCGCGCCCAACCCGGTAACTTCTCTCTCTGGCTTTTCTTCTCTTTCTATTTCTCTCCCATTTGTTTAAAATTTTATTTTAAGGCCCTCTTTTTTATTTTAGATCAACAAGAGATGCAAAAAGCTTTTGCAAAAAGGCGAAATGCTGAGAAAGAAGCTGAGGAGAAAAAATGTGATGCCCGGAAAGTTGCTGCTAAGAAAAAGGCTCTGGCCCAGCATGCAGCTATCGAAGCTCGAGAAGCTGCTACTGTTCAGGCTGATACGATTCCATCTTCCCGGGAAAATTCTATCGACGATCCCCGGGAGGAGGGCCAGGAAGAAGAAAGGGCAGAGCATCCTAGCTCACCTGGCGATTCAGTGGATCACCTTCCTCTCATCCAGAGGAAGAGGAAATCTGGTTCTACTTCCGAGATGATCCTGCTCAACGACGCGGATGAAGAAGGCCAAGGCACATCCCGGACAATCCATTCCCTCCCGTCCTCCTAAGCACAGATTCCTACCGAGCCTCACTACTCCATCCCACAGACAGTTCGGGGCAACCTATTCTTGGATGGGGTCTTTTCAGCTGGGGTGAAACTCGTTGAGAGTTTAATTTCTCATGTGGAATAGGCTCATCTTTGGGGTTTGTCTCCCAACCACAAATTGTTCGAGGGTGCTTCTCGGTCTTTCTCGGTGAGTTTTCTTAGAGTCTTTTTTCTAGTGTTAAATAGGTGTACTTTTCTTTTACCCATCATTCCTTGTAGGGTCTTCAAATGTTGATAGCTACCTATGAGGAGGTAGCTTTACTTGCCAAGAAAAAGGCTTGACGGTATCGGGCTGCCAACGAACTCCATCAGCAAGTTCAGGGCGAGTTGGAGCAAGCCCGGCTCCTACACAAAGAGGTAGACATCGGCTTGAGAACAACCTCAAAGGTGAACTATCAACAACTGGAGGTGGCCAGGTCGGATCTCCTATGTACCCAGATAGATGTTGATGCTGCCAATGTTCGGGCTGATTCCTTGAGATCTAAGCTCTCATCTTTGGAGCCCCGGGCCCAGTCCTTGGCTGAGGAGTTAAATAGCTATAAAGCCTGGGCTCTAGAGGCTGAGGTAGCCCTAGTTGCCCAACAGCAATCCGAGGAAGAATGACAAGTCCGTTTCCTTCAATCTCCAGAGTTTAAATCAGCGGTCAAGGCAAGGCCTACTTTTTCTTTTGGACTGGCTTCGACAAGTGCCAGGAGTAGTTTGAATAAGCTGGACTCCTTCTGGCGGATAGGGAAAGCTTTCCTGATTTCGGCCTAGCGATCTAGTCTATTCCAAAGGAGTATGAGGAAACGGGATAGAAGGAGGCTGGTGAGCAGGAAGACCTCCGCAATGTAGAATATGGTTATTTTTCTTTTCTTGTTCTTCCAACTTTCGGGCTATTATTATTGAAATTCCATTCTTTAATTTTCCCTTTGCATTCTTCATTTCAAGCGCATAACTTTAACCCATAAAAAATAAATACCTCAAAGAACTTTAAGTGTCTTGGGAAATGATTGGTCCTTCATGGTTAAAATACATCGGTCGGCTTGAAATAAAAAGAAATCCAAGTATTGAAAGATAATTGGTAGTTTATGAATATTCACTCAATGACAAAAGATCAAGAGCTTGTTTCCTCAAGATTTCGTGAAGTATTACCGGGGCCTCATGCCTCCTAGGTTTAGAATTAATATCGGGGCCTCATACCTTTCAGGTTTAGATATATTACCGAGGCCTCATGCCTCTCAAATTTAGATATAATAATAGGGCCTCATGTCTCCCGGGTTTAGATATATTACTGGGACCTCATGCCTCCCTGGTTTAGATATATTACCGTGACCTCATGCCTCCTAGGTTTAGATATAATACCGTGGCCTCATACCTTTCGGGTTTAGATATATTACCGAGGCCTCATGCCTCCCGAGTTTAGATATAATATCAGGGCATCATGTCTCTCGGGTTTAGATATATTACCGGGACCTCATGCCTCTCGGGTTTAGATATATTACCGGGACGTCATGCCTCCCAGGTTTAGATATATTACTGTAGCCTCATGCGTAGCCTCATGCCTCCCGGGTTTAGATATATTGTCGAGGCCTCATGTCTCCCCAGATGTACATAAAATACCTTGCACATACTTGAAAAGAGAAATTACTTCATTAATATTCAAATAATAAATACAATTCAAGCATAATATTTTTTCAGATGAAAAGCATTCCAGGGTATTTTCAAAGATCGACCCTGGTCATCTTCTAAATACAATGCTCCAGAACTAATTCTTCACACCACTTTGTAAGGTTCCTCCCACCGGGCTTCTCATTTTCCCACATCTCCTTGGTCATTTTTAAGACAAGATCACCGACTTGAAATTCCTGAGGTCGGACTCGCTGGTTATAAGCTCGTATGAGTCATCCTCGATAAGCTTCCGTTCGAATTGTTGCTCTTTCTTTTTTCTCTTCTATCAAGTCCAATTCTTGGGCCTCGAGCTGCATAATTCTCTTCTGGATACGTTTGAACCCTGGCCGAAGTCTGCCCGATCTCTACTGGCAACACTGCTTCAGATCCATAAACCAGACTGTAAGGATTTTCTCTAGTAGCAGTTCGAGGAATTGTTCGATAAGCCCATAGAACACTTGGCACTTTTTACACCCAATTTCTTCCAATACCCTGCAATCTGGCCTTTAACGCTTGAACAATTATCCGGTTAGTGACTTCAGCTTGCCCGTTAGCTTGAGGATAAGCTACTGAAATGAAAGACTGAATAATTTTCATTTCTTTACACTAGGCCGTAATTTTTCACCTTTGGAATTGTCAGTTGTTATCGGATATTAACTTTCTTGATAGCTCGAACCTGCAAACTACGTTTTTCCATAAAAATTTTAATACCTCATCTTCAATAATTTTGGCCAGGGGCTCGACCTCCACCCATTGGAGAAGTAGTCGACTGCTACTAACAATAATTTTTTCTAGGCACGAGCTACTGGGAATGGTCTCACAATGTCTACCCCATTGATCAAAAGAGCAAGATGCTCGAACATGCTTCAAAGATGAGGCCAGGTTGTGGCAAAAATTACCATGGCGCTGACATCCTTCAAAAGATCTGAGCAGTTCTCGGGCATCTGTATTCATGGTAGACCACCACAATACAGCCACCAATGATTTTTGGGTGAGTGCTATGGTCTCAAGATGGTCTCCGCAGGACCCTTCATGAATTTACCTTAACACATATTTAGTTTCTTCTCCGGCTAAACACTTGAGAATTGGGCCCTGGAATGATCATCGGTACAATTCTACATTAAGGACACTGATACTGGAACACTGCTTCTTGATTTTCTAAGCTTGTTGAGGATCTCTCGACAATCGGTCTGTTGAAATGAACTCGAATAGGGGCGTTCTCCATGAATTTTCCTGGGAAGTTACTAGACCGGTATCTATGGTTGATACAAGTTTGGTGTGATAAATAATATCCCGATCACCCTCTCCGGCCAAAGAAGATGCCATTTTGGCGAGTGAATCGGCCTCAATATTTTCTTCTCTCGGAATATGCTCTGCACTTCAGTCAGTAAAGCTTTTCGATAGTTCTTGAATGGCTTTTAAATGCTCCTTTTACCTCCCCTCCTGGACTTCATAGGAGACCTTGACTTGCTGAATAACTAGATGAGAGTCAGAATATAGAAAGATTTTGGTAGACCAAGCTTCTCGGGCGGTCTTCATTCAGATTACCACTGATTCATACTTAGCCTCATTATTTGAAGCCCGAAATTCCAATCTTACTGCAATATCTTTTCTCTCATGGGAGAAACTAGAAAGACTCCCACCCCACTACCTTTCTTGGTATCCATACCATAAAAAACATTTTCCTAACTTCTTCCTGCCAAAGCTTCGCCATCTCGATTAGGAAGTCTGACAAATCTTGAGCTTTTATGGCAGTCCTTGATTCGTAAGTGATGTCATACTCCCCGAGCTCTATTGTCCATTTTACCAGTCTTCCCGAAATGTCCAGATTAGTCATGATTTTCCCGAGTGAGCTATTGGTAAGGACAATGATAGGATGAGACAGAAAATAAGGTCTCAATTTTCTTGCGGTCATGACCAATGTCAGGGTTATCTTCTCCAGCTCAGTATATCTCAACTCGGGGCCTCTGAGGTCATAGCTCACATAATACACGACTTCTGATCAAATCCTTCTTCTTGAATAAGGACCGAGACGACGACATATTCAGTGGTAGACAAATAAATCAACAACTTTTCTCTCAGCCCGAGTTTAACTAAGATGGGCAACTCAGCTAGATGATTCTTCAAATCTTGGAAGGCTTTCTCAGTTTTATCATTTCATCCGAATCTTTGGGCCTTCCTCAATATCTGAAAGAAAGGATAAATCCGATGTGATGATCTTTATATGAACCGGGACAATGCTGCGATTCTGCCCGTTAGTTTTTGTACATCCTTTACTGTTTTCGGAGAAACCATATCCAAGATAGTCTTTACTTTTTTCGGGTTGACTTTGATTCCCCTCTCGGTTACTATGAAACCCAAGAATTTTCCACACTTTACTACGAAAGTGCATTTTAATGGATTCAACTTGATGCCATATTTTATGAGAGTTGAGAAAGTTTCTTCTTGATATAAGATAAAGATTGATTTCTCCTTGGATTTGACCAAAATGTCATCATCATACACCTCGACATTCCTTCCGACTTATTTCTCAAAAATTTTATCCATCAACCGCTGGTAAGTGGCCCCTGCATTCTTCAAACCAAACGACATTACTATATAACAAGATGTATCACCAGAAGTCATAAAACTGACGTTGTCTTGATCTTCTCGGGCACAATGGAATTTGATGATATCCTTGGTAGGCATCCATAAAACATAGTAACTCATAACCCGAGGTGGAGTTGACCAACTGATCAATCCGAGGCAAAGGATAACAGTCGTTGGGACATGTTTTGTTCAGATCCCTGAAATCCACGTACATTCTCCACTTCCATGTGACTTTTTGAACTAGGACCATATTTGATAGCCAAGTCAGAAATTGGATCTCTCGGACTTGGCCAGCTCTTTCGAGCTCCTCTACTATCTCTGCTATTATCTTATCTTTCTCTAGTGCGAAGTGTATTTTCTTTTGCACCATTGGTCGGGAACTTGGGAGGGTGGTTAGTTTGTGCTCAGCTACATTGGTCGGGATTCCAACTAACTCTGCAGGGGACCATGCGAAGATATCCACATAATGTTGTAAACAAGTTATTAATTGAGTTCAGGTGATTGACTCCAAGTCTCAGGCAACTTTGGTATTTCTCCCGGGGTTTCCGAGAATTAAAACAATTTTGTCCTGCCCTTCTCCCACTAATGCTTGCAACTCCTCTACTGAATGCACTTCGTCACCTCTTCCTCCTCTTTTTAAATATCCATCCACTCTTGCCATCTTTTTTCTATTCTAATAGTCTCAACGTAACATTTCCTTGAAGAGGGCTGATCTCCTTGAACTTCCCCGATTCTGACCCTCACGGATAACTTAATTTTATGATGATAAGTGGAGGCGACGGCCTTGAAGGTGTTCATAGCCGGTCTTCCTAGTATGAATTTGTACGAAGAGGCTGCATCGACCATACTGAACGTGGTCATAACTGATTTTCTTAAGTCCCCATATCCTACCGTCAATGGAAGCACAATCTCCCCCCTCGCCCCTCCAGGGTGGATCGAATGACCTGCAAATCCAAACATTGTGGTTTCCACGGGCTCGAGTTTATAATCCTTTAAATCCATTTGGTCCAGGGCTCCTTGGAATATGACGTTGACGGAGCTGCCTGAGTCTACAAACACTCGCCTTATGTCATAATTTGTGATCTTGGCCTGGATCACCAAAGCGTCATTATGATGTAAACTGACGCCTTGTAAATCTTGAGGTCCGAAGCTGTTGGTCGGCTTCTCCTCTCCTCCCATGCTACTTATACCCAAGAGTTCTCGTCGGCTCCATGCTTTCCGAGCTCGGTTGGAATAACCATCAGTGGATCCTCCATAGATCATTTTAATTACTCCCAAGGTATGAGATTTTCACCAGATCTTACCTTCTCGGGCTCTCTCTGATAAGGTGGGTCTAGGGCAACTTCCCAGCATGGTCTCCAAATTTGGGCCCTGGCGGATGATACATGTCCCGAACTCCTAGGTACCTATGGGAGTCCCCTTGCTTTCTTTGTTGCTGGATTCACTTTGACAGGATCTCACCTAAGATGATTTTTTCTCAATTGCTTGCACTCGCTGGTGTCATGATAACATTCTTGGTGGAGTATACAAAATTTCAAGGATGGCCTCGGGCCCTGGGAAGGACGGTGAGAGCTGGTTTCCTTCTCTTTACAAAGGTGCACCACCCGATCTTTTGGTTTTCTTAAGGGAGCATAATTGGAGAAACGCCCCAAAGGATTCTCCTTTCGCGCCTGCTCTTCTGTCCTTTCTGGTTAGTCACTTCTTTAATTCATTTCTAACAGCCTCCCTCTTATACTTCTGAGCTTCTTCCATGTTGATATATTTTTCTGCCCGAGACAGTAGATCCTCGAAATTTTTTGATATCTTTTTCACTAGAGACTAGAAGAAGTCCCCTTCCTGGAGTCCCTGTGTGAACGCCGTGGTCTTGGTCTCAGGGGCGTGATATAGGTGGATTTTACTTGTTTTTCATGTCACGTGATGTCCCATTGTGTTGCATATATTGTTTAGATTGAATGCATTTTGTAGTGTTTTGGCATACATTATGTTTTCTTGTCGCTCATAAGTCTCGTGGTTGAAAATGCAGGATATTCGTGAATAAACTGAAAATAAGTGGTCGATTTTCGAGGAACATCCGTCTGAGCGCACATTTATGTCCGCCCGGGCGCCTACAAGGTGTGAATTGGAGAAGATTTGCACAAGCTATCCGCCCGCACGAAAAATTTTGTCCGTCCGGGCGCGTCAAAGGAAAATTTTAAAATACAATTTACACAAGCTATCTGCCCGGGTGGAAAATTATATCTGCCCGGGCGCATTTGATTTTTTTTGGAAAGATTCTTGGCCGATTTCTTCCCTTATTTCTGAATTCGGATGATATGGCAAGGGGATTTGGAAGAGTTTTAGGGATTCAGACATTATTCCGAGCTAAGGAGTAGAGAAAAAGAGAGAAAAGCTTGGAGCAAAGTTTGGGAGTTGAAGATTATCGAGATTCCAAGCATCGTTCTTCGCATTTTTCGTCAAATCTAGTATTTCTAATTTAGAATTTATTGTTTAAACATTGTTTTGCTCTTTTTCACTATGAATTCTAGTAGCTAAACTTTCAATATTTGTTGGGATTTAAGGAGGTTCTACCCCGAACCTTGATTTAATTAGTTCACGTGTTGATTGTTGATTTATTCTTGAATATGCCATTGTTTTTTATGAAGTTGTTAAAGCGTAGCTAACTTTAATAATCATATCACACCGTGAGTGAGTTCGAGAGAATAGCTTGTGATAGGAACGAGTAGCATAGTCCGTGGATCTACAATTTACATAGACATATGAAATTTGATACAAGTTGATAGTTATAGTCTTAAGGGTCGAAAACTAGGGGATTTCATAGATCGGCATGCAATTCACCTTTGATAAATAATTAAAGAAATTTAATTACTTCACTGAGTAGAATTAGTTTGGCATAGCTCGAGAGGGCATGTCAATTGTGTAGAAAATCATGTCAAAAGCGTAAATCCCTGTCGAGCGAATTAAGTAAATAACAAGGGGTGGGTGAATCGAGATTCCCAACAAATTCATTTCTCATTGAAATTTAATTAATCGGTCTAGCTTATTTATTTCAGCATTTAATTCTTGAACTTGTTCATTGAGTTTTTATTTAATTTTAGTAGTCATCAACAATCATTCAAATTTCATTGCTAAAGATTTGATAACTGGAAATAATAATTGTAAAATACAGTCTCCAGTGGAACGATACTCGTACTCTCGTACATCATACTATTACTTGACATCGTGCACTTGCGATTATTTCGAGCTTGGATATTATAAATTTTTATTACGGATTTTACAGTGCAAGTTTAGCTCGATCAGGGTGCATGAAGGTACTTCCAATGCTGCATTATTAAATTTATAGATGTATGCCCTCAATGATTCATCCTGCTCTGTTTGATCTCGAACAGACTAAAAGCAGTCTTCTTGTACCTTTTGACGCTGCTGAAGTGATGTAAAAAGACGCTTTTGAAGTCCTCAAAGGTTTGTATACTCCGAGGATCTAACTTATCAAACCACCATTGGGCTTAATCCACAAACATGGTTAATAAAGTATTGCATTTGATCTCATCGCCATAACAATGCAACATGACCATGTTCTCAAAACGGGCTAAATGTTATTCAGATTCTGAATTTCCTTCTTACTCTCTAATGTTTGTTGACTTAAAATGAGCCGGTAAGGGCTCATTGATTATGCGAGTAAAGAAAGGACACCTTCTTTGTTGAATTCGAGGAGTTTGAGAGAACCCGACTTGTCCTTCCAGCTTCTTCACTTTTTGTCTCAAGTCTTCTAGCTCTTCAGCCATTGTGAAGGTTTTGGAACATTCCTGGGAGCTTTCCTCCTCCTCCCTCTTTGCTCTGTTCTGAGGGGGAGATTCTCCCTAGGACCTTCCTCATGGGGTGCTCGACTGCTACTGGGTGGTAAATTTTCTATCATGGCCTTTTGGACAGCTGCTACTCTCCAATGAGTTAATTGTTCGGGATTGATCATGAAATTTTGTTGGGGTTGATTTCCTTGGGGAACCTTTGAATCTGAGGACTCCCCTCTGGAATTGTCCCTCCGAGCTGATTTTTAAGTGGAAACCATGTCTTTGTCTCAGATCCAGTTTCCCACAGACAGCGCAAATGATGATGACCGGGTGAATTGGGTTTTAGAGTGGTGGGCAATTACATCGGGTCGGATTGCTTCTTTCCAGGATATACTGGATTTTGGATGGGGTTTACTTGGGCTCTGATATATCTGCACACTTAAGATAACAAAGATTTTAGTTGGACGTCGGAAGGTTTTCCGACATAGTTACTCTGACGCTCAAGTCAATCAAGTGATTTATAGTAAGATAATGTATGTTTTTTACAAAAGAATATATATCTGAGTGCATTAATATCAAGTAAACCTGATATTTATAGAAGAGAAATCAATGATGACTTTGTCTTCAGTTCCGAGCTGCTACTCTTGGCAAGATGGTCGCCCATGCTCTGCCCACTGTTATTGATAAGTCTGACAATCCATACTTGCTTCATCCTAGTCACATCACCTCTACGCACGACGAAAAACATCCTAATTATGATTAAGTTATGGTGCCCATACCTATTTACCAGGAGATGAAACATGTACCCAAATGTTCGGGTAGATGACCATGATGTGGTACACTGTCTACTAAATGTACCACCCGAGCTCTCACTACCCAGGCTCTCACTACCCGAGCTCTAGATGCAAGCTAGGCTTCTTCCATGGCTTCCTGACTACCTAAAACCCGAACTAAAGATGACTTGAGTACCTTCTGACTAACCCAGATCTTGTACCCAGATCTCACTGGGCGATACCAGCTGTACAAAGGACCAAAGACACTTTAGACTATGTTCATTCAAATGTATGGGGACCCTCAAAGACTCTAACACATGGTGGTTCTAGGTATTTCATAACATTTATAGATGACTACTCCCGAAGGCTGTGGTTGTACACCATGAAACATAAGAATGAGATACTAAAGACGTTTAATGATTGGGAAGTTTTTGTGGAGAATCGGACATGTAAGAAGATAAAAATATTGAGAACTGATAATGGTTAGGAGTATCTTAACCATGAGTTTACATAATTGTGTAATGGTATAGCAAGGCACCTTACAATTAAACACACTCCCCAACAAAATGGACTTGCTGAAAAGATGAACAGAACATTGCTGGAACGAGTTAGGTGCATGCTTGCAAATGCAAAACTTCCAGCAAGCTTATGGGGAGAAGCAACTGCTACTGCATGTTATGTATTAAATAGATGCCCTTATGCAACCTTGGAATTTAAGAGTTAAGACACCAATGGAAATTAGGTTTGCAAAGCCAGTATACTACTAGACACTCAGATTTTTTGGCTGCATTGCCTACATACATGTAAATGTGTTGGTAATTGATTTTCTCGTGTCCGAAATGCAGCTGATGTTTTAAAATTTTTAATTTAACATTCAAACAACGTCTTTGGACACTCATATACTGTTTTAACAATAATAATAATTCATAGAGTGTTTATGAATATGCATTGAGTGAATAAATCACTTGGCACCTACTATTTCGAGATTGAGGAGAGAGCTCTTGAAGTATTCCCTATGAACGATCTTCTTTAAACTTTTCTGCAATCTCCAATCAAGTCCACGACTGGAATATTTTTCCTCCTCTAAATTGTACTAAAAAATTTAGAAGAAATTTAACGTTGAGATCAAAAGCAAGTTGACGGCTCAAACCTCAATTTATTTTAGAGTTGGCCGAAAACTTTGAAAGTTTGGAGGAGATTTTTTCGAAAAATCCTTGTTTTGGAGGCTAGGGTTTGTGGCATTTTAAAACATGAGTTCTTAACCAAATTTTATTAATTAAAGGTTTAGGGCTCCTTAATTAAATAAGACATTAATGGACTTAGTTAATTAATTTGACTAGTCCAACTAGTTTAATTAATTAATATTTCAAAGTTCTAATTAATTAATATTTCAAAGTACATTAAAAACTTTAATTAATTAACATATTAGACTTGTACTACTACAAGCATACCATACATACTCCCATTACATTATTTTAATCTTTTATAAACTCAAACTTTGAGTTTAATATTTTAAACTCTCAATTTTTCATAAATTCAATTTTTGAATTTATTTTCTCCAAATTTTAATTATTATAAATTCAACTCCTTGAATTTATTATCTCATAATTTTATATAAGTTCAACTTTTGAAATTTATTGTCTCAACAAGAACAAAATATCTAATACTTGTGTGACCCTCAATGGTTAAAGGATACAACTAGCCGTGAGTTCACAACTCTTTGTGATTCAGTACATTGTCATTTGTTCTGGCTTATCCTAATTTACCCAATTCTATGTACTAACATTTGATCATGAGAATGTAATAAATCATTTTCTGATTAAACCCATCGAATCATGGTAAGAACGTCTAGTAGTATCACCCCATGATTCCCTAGGTATCACTGATAGTGCCTGCAAAAACCAATCAGTTATGATTAACGTATAGTAAGGTCCATTCATCTCATATATTCCAATCGAATTTGCAACCATTGGTTCATCGTGAGTTTCATATTATATTCGATAGCTATGTTATACATTCACGAGATATTCATAATGTCATCGTATGCATAATTAGAGAAATCTTGTCTCTAATGTACATCTTACACTCTGGTCAAAGATTTCATGTACTACTATTTCGTTTGATCAGATAGGATATTCACACCCGTAGGTGAGCGGTGAATTCACGACTACAATTCACTGGCTCCTACACATGTCGCAATTGCACCAACTTCGCCACCTTGTGACCTCGCCGAGTCGATAAATGAGTCAAAGCACAATCCTAGTATATAGAGCCTCAGTGTTATCACGGGTTGTAAGGACTAATGATGTACAATCATAACAACAAACATTTCCTCTCGATGAATGATAACCACTTGGAAAGTCCGAGTGATGGTTGTTCGGTGCAATCATATATATGATGATTACTCATCTGCATGATTGGACATCTCTATGCCCTTATCATGAAACACGGTACACAACATCACAGATGGTAGCCTTAAGCTCAAGAGACCTTATACTTGTTTTTAGGCAGCTTAATCGACTGGAACGAATTTAAAATATATAATGTTTACAAATAAGTTTCAAGGCCGAAGTACGATTCATTTGTGTTAAATATAATCAAGATCTTTATCTATGTTTTTAGCACATATATAAATATAAAGTAAAAAGAAACCATGAAATGTAAATTATATTAAAATAAAGACTGTTTGTTATAACTGAGTCAATAAATTCATTAGACAACTGTTGGCTTACAATACATCTACTCTAACAAAATGAAGAAAAACTTAAACCACAAGCTAAGAAATCAGTGTTCCTTGGATATCTAGAAAGAACTGAAGGATATCGAGTTTTGATCTCAGGAGGAGGAATTGGTAAGGCTTCCATTAGCAGAGACATCACATTTCATGAGGATAGCATTCTTAAGGAAAATTCAGTAATAAATGAAATCAAATCTGGTACATTCTCAAATGATGGTGATCTGGTTAAGGTGGAGTAACACACAAAACCCTCTCACATTAGTTTACAAATATAGAGGTACAAGACAATCAATATTCATAAAGTGACATTGATTTAAAAGAGCATGCATTAGCAAGGGATATAGTGATAAGGGAAATAAAACCTCCTGCTAGGTATGGATATGCAGACCTAATAGCGTATGCATTGGGTGTTTCAGAAACTCTAAGTGAAAATGAGCCAACTAATTACACCGAGGCAGTGAGTTGCAAGCATGGGCAGCATTTGAAGGATTCCATGCTTGAAGAAATTAACTCGCTACATTAAAACGACACGTTGGATCTGGTAGGGTTACCAAAGAACAAAAGAGTAGTTGGAAGCAAAGGGATTTCCAAAAGAAAATAGGACATCACTGGGGTTGAGAAAGGCAATGTTTAAAGCAAGAACGGTGGCTAGAGGTTTCACACAGAAGGAAGGATAGATTTCAATGAAGCGCACTCACTTGTGGTAATACACACATCTATCAAGATTTTATTGGCCCCTACAACAAACCTAGACTTAGAATTGGAACAAATGGATGTAAGAACTACATTCTTACATTATGAATTCAGTAAGTTATGGCACTTTACGAGTAATTAGTATATAATTAAGGAATGATTTGAAGACTAATCAAAAAT
Organism: Primulina huaijiensis; assembly: GCF_012295235.1. Classification (NCBI taxonomy): domain Eukaryota; kingdom Viridiplantae; phylum Streptophyta; class Magnoliopsida; order Lamiales; family Gesneriaceae; genus Primulina; species Primulina huaijiensis. Next base: position 6,300,801 of record NC_133310.1, on the reverse strand, counting down.
TTTAACACATGGTAAATCAATTGTCTAAATTTATAATTTGACATAAAAATAAAGTTTTGAAAAACATAACTAATATATAATTCTCAAGAAATAAATATATTTTTATTTATTATATGGCAGATTTGGTCACGGGTATCACTTTCTCCCCTCCTTAGAAAAAGTTTCGTCCTCAAAACTTAGGTTTATTTGAATAGGTACGATAAAACTGATATCTTTAGAAATTGATTTGATGTTAAATGATTTATGGTACAAGGTTAATTGATTTAAGTAAAAAAATTAAACTTGGATGCTATATAATAAGAATCCGGTAGATTTCGAAAAAAAGCAGTGAGACACAAAAACACACAAAAAATGGACGAGGGTGCCCTTGTTACAAAATACAAATGAAAGCTTAATCTAATCGGTAACGTTTCCGTCTCCTAACTTCTCGTTAGCCTCTTTTCCTTGTGCATTTAGAAGTTGTTGCACATGCTCGAGTGCAATTTGTTGGTTAGCTATTTATGTACCCAGGTTTTGGTTGCTGAGCTTAAGTTGTTGAAAATAGTTTCTCATTTCATGACTATATGCATTGAAATCTTGTTGGAGTTGGTCGTAAAACCCTTTCGTAGCGTGATATTGGTTGCACCCTTTCGTAGCGTGATATTGGTTGTACCAAGCTTGCGGCTCTTCTTTGTAATCTTTGAGTTGTTTTTCCGTAATTTCTTGCCGGAAGCGAGTTGTCTCACTTCTACTTGAAGATGATCCCTAGCTTCATTCAATATCTCTTTGTCACGAAATAAACTCGTAATGGTACCCCTAAGTTGCTTGATTCAAGCTAGAGGTCCCCAAAGGTCTTGTATTGGGTCGTCATTTCCGAACACAAACTTGAGAATCTTTAGGTTTGTTCGAGACTTGCTTGAAGGGTTGTTTGAAATAAAATATGAGAGGATTGCTGATTTTTTGTGTGAATTTCTTCATCCATGAGAATGTATTTATATAGGTACTTTGGACAATATGCATGGTAATATTTTTAAGGTTAGTAGTTCAATTTTAATGGTTATAATTAACAATGAATTGTGTGATAAATTTTTGGGTTAATGAATGCATTTAAAATTTGAAATTAAGAAGCATTTAATCACATGTCAATTATGAACTAAAATTTTCAAAAATGGGGTTAAGGTGGATTCAAAATTTGAAAAAATATGGGTAAATGTGAAGGCTAAATTCTTTTAAAATTTTTACATTATGGTGTTCAAGGTAGCTTTCAAAATTTATAGATCGACAATGACATTGCAAAAATTGAATATAAGTAAATGATGATGCTTGATCAAAATAAAAATTTTTGGATGAAGAATTTTCGAACATTATATGAAAATTATAAAATATTTTTAGGATATGATTGTATAGGAACAAGTAGATTAGAATTTAAAATTCAAGAAAAGAGAAATGATATTTAATCCACCCAAGAAATGTATTATATATTGAGTTCCTAATACATAATTGACAACTTTCAAATGAAGACATAAAAAAATGAAACGTGAATTGTTCTTTCATTCAAGAAGAATTTATATACATAAGATTGTGTGAAGTGGTAGGCAATGGAGATCGAAGGCACAAAGATGAAACGGTTCGATGAATTGCATTTATATATTAATATTTACGTTAATGTTTTGAATGAGTAACTTTATTAAACAAGATTTTAATAATAGTTTAAGACCATATTTAAACAAATGAAAATTTATTATTTGACATTAAAAGGTATATTTGCTTAAAATCCTAAATATAACTTTTTTAACTATATTGAAAATTTAGCATGAGTATCACATTCTCACTTAAATGTTAATCTAAATTAAATCCAAAAAATCAGGACTTTAAACTTTCTATCAATGATTTAATACACGCACTAGTCCCAAAATCAATCTAACTTAAGTTCGAAAAAAAAATATTAATCTCAAATTCTATATTGACTATTTAATATAAAGAATACTCTCAAAATTGATTTCATATAAATCCCAAAAATCATATCTTATTTTTTTTCGACCATGTGATGTAAACATTGGTTCTCAATTATCATCATTATTTTTATGTTTTATCCAAATGCTTACAGTAGTATAAAACTCTTAAAAATCAAACTACGACCCAATATTGTCAAAATAACTTAAATATCGATAATAATATCCTAGAAGGTTGAAATTCCAATCGACCGAATCACAAAACACTAATTTTTAATTTTTTATTTCTCAAACAAAATAGTACTTCCCAATCAAAGACCATGAAAAATCAAACATGTCTATGAATATAAATAACAAATTTTCGGTGCAGGATCAATGAAATATTTCAAAAATAATAGTTTCATATGAATTATAATATAATTCATGAGGATTAAGTAACAATTGGCATAATTGGATTTTGAGTTTCCTATGCGAAGTTATAAGTTATATGAGAATTTCCAAAAATGGCACAAACTAAGCATGGCTATGAAAGGCATAGGAAGCCATTTCTCAAAAACGAATGGAAGGCTTAGAACATGATCACTGATAAGAACATGAATAAACATCAAACAGTAAATTTCAAAGTCATCTCGTTCAAGGTTTGATTCAAATGAGGGGTTTCTCAAGATTTTTCAAAAGATGGAAAACCTGAGAATTGACGTATGGTATGAAGATTATACATCGACAGGAGTTCAAAACAATTAATGGAATCAAATTTTTTAGTTTCCTATGGGAAGTCATGAATTCCAAAATCGTAGTGTGGGTTGTATATGAATGACAAGGCTTTTGCATTCGTCAAATTTTGTATATCAAAATCCCCAGCCAAATTATGAACTTGACAAGCTCTGATACCACTTAAATGCCACTCTCTATGACCGATGTTAGTTGACATCGACGTAGTTCAATAATCACACAATCGTCAAACAACAAGCCTCGTAATTTAATATAAACCAAAACCATTCAATTCCGTAATTAACTAAAAATAATCTTATCTTTACAACAATAAATTCCCAAAACGGAATAAAATATGCGGAAGTATTTTATAACTTAAATCAAAACTTAAGAAAAACATAAGTGAGTAATCTTCATAACTTAAAATTGCATCACCAATCCCAAAACATGTCTTGTTCATCTTCGTCTACTTGAACTCCGTTTTGATCTTGGAGGGGTAGAGTAATGGATATATACACATATAAACTAAGGGTTTACGAAAGGTAGAATACACATATAAACATAATGTCAAACATAATGTCGCAGGACATGTCACAACATGGGTCAAAACATGGCATGGTTAGAATTCGAAACAAATCATTTAAAAATGTCATCTACAAAACGTGAGAACATATATGACATTGAAATTTCATTTCACTATTCATGAATTTGTTTCTTATGTATTACTCCTCTAAAGGACGAGACCATATAACGAATTTATACCTGCTGTGGAGGGCCATATGAATTTGTCCCCTATAAGTTACTCATCTAAGGGGCGAAGCCATTGAATCAATTTTATATCCACTGAAAGGGGTCATAAGTACAGTTTTATAAGTATCGTATGGGGCCATATATTATCAAGTTTTCTTTCAACTTCAAAATCATATCATAACAGTGCTTCAAAATTTAGATATTTGAACAAAACTTAACAAGACAATATGGAACAAAACAGATAACAAAAATCTGAACAAAACTTAATGGGACGGGATGGAATGAAATGATTTCATGATCGAATAACAAACGAATCATAATATGAGAAAGATCGAATATCAAACAAAGCATAACATGTTTGATCGCTTTAAAACATAGATATCTTTAAATTATAAAGCCCACTTACCAAACAAAATAAGTGTGAAAAACTTTATTAAAGATACATATATATAATCCCACTTACAAAACACAAGCACAAGTATCCCAAACTTTACATGTACAAAAACCCACTTACATTTCCCATTGACCTCACATTTGTATAGTGGAGATTAACATGGACCATCCTCGATCAACAACTTTACGACAAAACTTAATAAGGTTATTTAGAAGGAATGACTCTATAGTAAATTTCAAGGGAAGAATATATGAAGTGGCGGTGGCAATATTGTACTGTCAATTAGAGATACAAGGCAGCAAGACCAAATTAAGAATTCTTGCCGGAGAATGAATTTTGGATTAGGTAATAAGAACGACAATTTACTCGGATTGTTAGGAAGATAAATGAATGTAATAGGATTTTAGAAAGACATTATGCGTACTAATTAATTGAGAAATAATGACTATTTAAAAACCAATAAATTATTTATATTTATATTAGGTAACCATAAAAAAATATTGGATAGTTCAAGTAAAATGCATACATCCCACTAAGCGAATTTATTTTTTAAAAACACAAAAATATGACAATGAAAATTTAGGCACCAATAAATTAAATTGTGATTTTCTTTTTAAAAAAGAAATTATGGAGAATATAACTTTTTTGTAAATGAGAATGGCTGGAGAATTTTATACACCAATGAATGAGGAAAAAAACCTTGCATAGATAGTGGTTTAGTGGGACAAAACATTATGAATTCTGTAGGTTATGACACTTATGAGTAAATAGGATATAATTAAGGAATGATTTGAAGGCTAATCAATAATTTTAACACATAAGAAATCAATTGTCTAAATTTTTGATTTGAAATAAAAATATAGATTTGAAAAACATAACAAATATATATTTTCTCAAGAAATAAACATATTTTTATTTATTTATATCGCAAATTTGGTCACGGGTATCACAGGAACCTTGAGAAAACAATCTTCATGAGACATCCAGAGGTGTTTGAGGTAGCTGGGCAATAATCTAAGGTATGTTTGCTTGAAAGGACTCTATATAGTAGTGGTACAAGCACTTTGACAACTTTATGATAAATATCTCATTTAGTACGACTGACTGATAGTTTTGTATACTTCAAGAAAGTTCCGAAGGATGTATTCTATATCTTCTACTTTATGTAGACCATATGCTAATGATATGTAAAAGTATGAGTGAAATTCTAAAGCTAAAGGATCAAGTAATTAAGACATTCGAATGAAAGATCTTGGTCATGCACAAACGATGTTTGGAAATAATTGAGAAAAATCATGATCGAATAAGATCCAATGATATCGACAAGTATGAAGGTTTTTGTGTAAAGTCTAAGAGAAAATTTATGAGGACTTGGCCCAAAATAAAATATATCATATCATTGTAGAGATATGTGAGTTTCATTGTACAACAAGTATTATCAGAGCCACATGTTAGTGGAATCCTCATATGCTCAAATGAATGAGGTGATAGCTTCTGGTAAATCCATGATGACATTGAAGTAAGCTGTGCTTCAAGTACTTCACGTAAGGCATGTGTTCCCAATTCAGTGGAGAGGGGCGGTCTCGAGGATGGACAAATGGGATTGAGGGATGCCCGGAACACAAGAAGAATGGTGGTCCTCCATTTGAGAGGGAAGATTATTGAGAATTCAATAAAAATATCACGTTGGAAATAAATGAAGAAGATTATAATTAAGTTAATAAGATGAAATGATATATCAATTGATATGAGGTTTTTTGAATAAAGATATAAATATACTTTATTAGAATATGTTAGTTATAGATTATAAAAAAAATATTAAAATAGGTTTTATAATGATTTCATTAAATAAAAAATATTTTTGTAATTTGATAAGATAAATACTTTTGATTTGTCAAAATACTTACAATGACACCAAAATTAATTATTAAGTCTTTTTTAAAAAAAAAATAGTAAATGTAGATCATATTGATGTTAGGTTTGAAAAAAATGGAACCATATTCCATTGATTTGTTGTAAAAACTATCATCTAGTTTGATCGGGCAGCTAATCACATTAACATGTCACATAACTAATAAAAAAATTTGAAGAAAAATTAATTCACATTTATAATTCGTAAAAATTTGAACCAAATATAGTAAATATAGTTTCCTGCACTAGACAAGACCCTGAAGTAAGTGGTCCTCCAAGAATTGCTGACCAATATTGGTCCCAAAACACCCCAAAAACCAAATATGAAACCAAGTAGAACACTAACAAAAATTCCAATTTTGTCACTTGATAGAAAAGATCCTTTACTCTCCTCTTCATCATCCTCGTTTATAGTCGTTTCACTATTTTCATCACAGTTTTCCGAAATCGGCGGCCCACAAAGCCGGTTTCCACGGAAACTTGACTTCCCGAATCCTTCGAGTTGACTACTTGATGGAATCTTTCCTATCAAGTTGTTGTATGACAAGTTCAAGTTACTCAAGAATGTCAATCTCGAAATGCTTTGTGGAATTTCACCGGAGAGACGATTCTTGGAGAGATCGAAGGACTCTAGCCATTCCATGTCGCCTATGGCATCAGGAATCGACCCGGTTAACGAGTTTCTTGACAGGTTTAATGCCATTAATTTGATAAGTTTGGTGATCTGAGTTGGGATTGTTCCAGATAAGTCATTATCTGAAAGGTCCACAGTTAGCACTAGTTGAAGATTATTGCTATATTCTGCAAATCTTCCTTTCATCACTAGGAATTGGCTATCCGCAAGGCCCCCAAACGTGTCCTCTACCGTGTAGTATATATGATCAGATGGAGTTTTTTTCCCGGCCATCACACTGAAATTGTCGAAACATGTCGGTATTCTCCCTGATAAGCTGTTACTTGCCAGGTCTAGTGCTTGGAGAGAATCAAGAAAGCATATTTCATCTGGAATCTCTCCCGAAAACTCGTTGTACCGAAGGTTAAAAATGACTAACTTAGAGAGTATATTGATCCATCTTGGTATTCGTCCCGTAAAATGGTTACGCCCCAAGTCCAAAACCTTGAGACCAGTTAGCTCATTCACAAAGAAAGGCAATGTCCCTGAAAGATTGTTCCGTCGTAAGTGCAATGATTCTAGGACGGTCAAGAATCTTACCGATCTCGGAATTTCACCCGAAAGATTGAAATTGGAATGCAACCTTAAAACTCTCAATCTAGACCAGTTCATCCAACAGTCGGGAATTTCTCCAGACAACTGGTTGAACCCGAGATCCAGAATTTGAAGCCTGTTTTCTTGAGTACTGTTGTTGCATAGGAAATTTTGCATAGATCCCGAAATGTGATTATAAGAAAAATCTAACATCGTTATATTCGAAGAAATAATTGGCAACGGGCCTGTTATGAAGTTGAACTTCAAGTCTACTGCTATATTTTTACCACTGCCAAAATTTGTCAGACTTGGGATATGTCCTTGTATGGAGTTTCCTGATAAATTTAGGTATCCTAACTCGAATGTTTGATTCCAAAACCACGATGGAACGGTATCGGAAATCCCCGTGTGTGCTAAGCTCAAATAGTTCAAATGTTTCAGATGCTGAATCCAGAAGGGAAACTCAGGTCCCAACTCCCATTTTCTCAAAGATAGTCCAGTGAGTTGAAATGGAGGGATCCATGTTCGGTTCGGCTTGTAAGATAATGCGTTTCCATTCGCCCGAAATATCTTCAATCTTGACATGTTTCTAAAGTGTGATTCATACACACATCCCTCCAAAAAATTAAGAGATAAAACAAGGTATTCCAAATTTTTAAGCTGTCCCATACTACTAGGCAAAGTTCCAGTTAGCTTATTATCCACAAGGTCTAATTCCCTTAACTCAGATAGTTCCCCAAGATTATATGGTAACGAACCAGAAAAATTATTCGTGGCCAAATACAAGTAATGTAAAATTTTAGAACTGCATCCTAAAACATTGTTTAAGCCACCCGAAATCAGGTTGCGAGATAAGGAAATTTCTCTGAGTTTGCAAAGATTTCTTATTGATTCCGGTAGCGTCCCCTCTAGTTTGTTCCCAGACAAATCAAGAATCGTCAAAGAAGTTAAATTTCCTACGTTATCAGGGATTTCACCCGACATAAGATTATCCGAAACATCCAAAACCTCGAGACGAGTAAACCGGCTAAACCAATTGGGGAAACTTGAATTGAAATGATTTGAAGACAAGTTAAGGTACCTAACGTGCGACACATTCTGCAAACCGGTAGGAAGTTGATTATAAAATCCACAATCACTCAAGTCCAAATGAACCAGATTGCTCAGATTTTGAATCCAACGAGGTGCAGAGGAGTTGAAATGATTACCAGAAAGATCAAGATACCTTAAACTCGACAGATTTTCGAGTTCTTGTGAGATCTCTCCTCCAAATCCAGCCTCAGAAAGATCAAGAAAGTCCAAGTTTCGCATTGAACCGATGAAGTTTGGTACCCGGATCCCTTCGAAATCATTGCAACTCAATTCCAAGTGAGACAAGTACTTCAAACTTAGCAAAGATGGATTCAAGTTTCCTCCTAATTTATCATCACAGCCACGAAGGTGAATCCTGGTAACGTAACCGGAATCATCACACGATATGCCATCCCATTCGCAACAATTTGTACCTGTCCAATTGGAAAGCCGGTTCCTTGGATCTTTGAGGTCATTCTTGAATATCAAGAGCGCCATCTTCTCACTTTCTTGGCAACTTGCATTAGCAAACTCATTGATCAAGAAACTGCACAGATTTGCTGATAAAAACAGAAGTGAAGCAAGGATTTTCATAGAATTTTTTTGTGAAATCTTGATCTTCGAAGAAAACTTGTAATTTAGAATCGGACCACATGTGTGCCATTCACATTCTGAACAAATAAATGTTCTTTAAGAATGTCTTTTTCCCACTAGCTAGTTAAAACCTTATAATTTAGTGGCGGCTGGCAATTTGTGGTTGTCCTTGATCACATCCAAATGAGTGAAAAATTGCTAGACGGAATCTTATAATATAGAAATAACAATATTTTTTGTGTAATTATTTTGACCATCTTTAGAATGGTCATAAGCGACATACTTGATATCTTGTGGGACTGAGTCGAATTTAGAAAAGAATAGGTATTTTGTGAGTCGTGAGATAGGTCAATCCTATCGATATCACAATAAAAAAATAATATTTTTTTATGGAGGATCAATCTTATCGATATCACAAAAATTTTTTCTATAGAAAATTGGATCTCTGAACAAAGAGTCACCATTTTTTCATTAATATAGTTTTCAAAACGTAAGGAAACAAACCACGTTGATTCATTTTTTATGTTGATTATCTTTAATAACATTAATAATATATTTTTCATTCAATTTGTTTACTGTGAAATTCGAATCACATTATTATTATTATTATTATTATTATTATTATTATTATATATACATGGATAAGATTTATCCACATTATTATTAGTTTGATTTTATCTATGCATTTTCTAAAGAAACTAGGAAAATTGATAGGAAAAATAATTAATTCGTCAACCGTGCTTTGAAAACCTGACAAATTGTTAGGAAAACTAATCATTCGCAAATCGAGAGTTATTTTGAAATTTGAAAAAAAAAAAAGGACATTTAAAAATTCTCAATACCAAACTTTAATGATTAAAGAAAAATATAATGCTAAAACTTGATTATCTAATTTACTGGGTACTAAGATATCAACCATCCATTGAAGATTCTGAAGAAGTCGTTCAATCGATTTCAAAATGCAAAGCTATCCGATCTTTTTATCATCAGCAGCATGTTTGATTTGTTCAACTGTTCAAGCGTTCGATTCAGTGGCATAAGGGCTACTCAGCCGTTCATATTTTCGAAGAATATTTATAAACGGTTGAGTAAATTCATCATCAGATACAAGCAATATAAGGTCCAAATGTGATAAAGTAATTCAACTGCATTCAAATCTAAGGAAAAGGTAAATGCCTAATTAAATTATTTTAACTGTATTAATTAATGTGGTATGCATGTTTATGTATTTGAAGTATGGTATTCTATTAGAATGCATAAATCAAGGTTTTCAAAAGTTATTCGAGACGCGACCAAGTAACGGAGACCGGTGACTTTAAGGAAATTTTTTTTATTAAATAATTATTTTTAATTATTTAATATGTTGTATAATAAATGTGTAAATTTCGAAATAGGTCTTTTGAGATACTTTTACATGTCGAGTCATATTTTAAACCGGTAATCAATTTTTGACTAAAATAAGGACTTTTTGGAGGCTCGGTTAATATTTTCGAAAACTTTCCTAAACGAGATATTTTTCCTACGTACTAATGGGCGTATTATACTAAGAATATTGGGTCTAGTTATCTACCCAAGTATTTATACCACAAACCTTGACTTTCAAGCCCTTATTTCTCCACCAAACTCAGGCCTAAACAAAAGAAAAGCTAGGGTTTCCGTTCCCTAGCAGCAGCCGCACACATACCACGTCCCTAGGGCACTCACACGTCAGTTTTAAAGGTAAAATAACGTAGCGAGGGTTCCTCATCCCGCCGGCAATGCCCCTTCGTGTCTAGACTGGAATATTCATGCATGAATCATGCAAAGGCAAGCTTTATACCTTATTTTCTCGTCATTCACATTATATTATGTATTTTTTTAATGATCTTGCATGGTGTTTTATAGATCGAATGATCTCTTCACATTTTCCTTGGATTCTCGCATTAAACCTTGATTTTTCTTGCATGTTCTTGATGTTTCATGATGGGTAGGAAGGGGCTGTCAGGTTCCCGTGGTTAGTGGCTCGAAATACAGAAGGTTTAAGGACCCTTAGGTGTATGTTTTAGGGCTGGTATTGTAACGCTACAGATTCGACGACTGTCCTCACTATATCAAGAAGGGTCTTTCCAGCGTACTTATGTCTTCATCACATGCACCCTGGGAAACTTCACAGGGGTCACCATCTCAAAATTGCCTCAAATCAAGCACGCTTAACTTTGGAGTTCTTATGTGATAAGCTACCGAAAAGAAGATGCACCTTCTTGATATGAGTAATACATATCAAATCTTTTAAGTCCTCCTCAACTGCACAGTCCCGTACCTGAACAGTTTTGGAATCCCTCTCCTTCCGATGTAAGATCAGTTCATTCATGTTCCCTCCGCTAGAAGCTTGTCAGAAGCCGCTCATAGTCATTGTCCGTGCAACCTCATGGCACCTGCGATCACTCCAGCCCTCTTAGGCCCCGGGCCTCACATGCCCACCAGCTTCCGCTTGGTTCGTCCCCGAACCACACCGTACTAGGAGAGGTCGGCTTTGATACAAACTGTAAGACCCCAGATTCGACGAATGTCCTCACTGTATCAAGACGGATCTTGCTAGCGTGCTTATGTCCTTACTCACACTCACCCTGGGAAGTTTCCTAGGGGGTCACCCATTTCAAAATTGGCCCAAGTCAAGTACACTTAACTTTGGAGTTCTTATGTGATAAGATACCGAAAAGAAGAAGCACCTTCTTGATATAAGTAGTAAATTTCAAATCTTTTAAGTCATCCTCAACTGCACAGTCTCATACTTGAAAAGTTTCGGAATCCCTCTCCGTCCGGTGTGTGTGTGTATATATGTATATATATATATGACATCGTTACAAAAGAAGAAGAAGAGGAACTTAAAGATACTGCACAATCAAAATCACAGGTAAGTGACGATCTGGAGAAAAGACTTAAATTCCTTGAATCCTTTCTCCAAACACCTGAAATAAAAAATGCCCTTGCCAAAACCCAGGCAAGTGAAAGCACCGACAAGAAACCCTATAAAGAAACTCTTACCAAAGATTCCTTCCAAACTGTTTCGTTTTCCGATAATTCCTCAAAAACCTCTTATCACACTACAAATTCCCAGCTTTTTCTCACACAACTACCATTAAACCCTCCTTCTGATTACTTTGAGAAATATAATTGGCAGAATATAAAACATGTTGAACCAGGATTCCATGAAAAAGATCCCTTTGAAACACTTCAAAAATACTTTGGAAAAGGACGATATTATAAACCTTGGAACGAAAATAAAACCTCTTATTTTTACCAAGCAATTCTGGAAACTACTAATTCAGCATTATCAGAGCCACGGGGAGGTATGTGATTATAGAAATTAAATCTGTAAGAAAAAAAAATTTTAAGTCTAGAAATGTAGGTTCTCTTGAGTGTTTTTGCCTAAGAAAGTCTGGGTAGTAAGTCCTTTTAGGCCGTAATCCCTAAGAATTGCTTAGGATTGTAGAGAGATAATAGATTTCGAAGAATAAAAAATTTCTACTTATGGATTCAATTTTCTCTAGATCTATCTCTCTAAACTCTGCTGCTACATCTTCTTATGATAATAATAATAAAATAATTAACACCGAAGAAATAATAATTATAGAAGATTTTGATAAATCCATTGATAACTGGGAAATTCTTAAAATAAATAAGGATCAGATTTACAAATACTCCAGATTCCAAATATTAAAATCTGATTTTACAATTAAAACAGAAGAAAGCGATATACAACTTACAAAGCCTTTTGAAACAATCAATTTATTATCTCAAAATTCATTACGATAACACAGAGATAAAATTATAAATACATTCACATAGGATTGGTTCAAGTAGGAATAAAACCCTTAACTAAAGAAGGATTAAATACTTCTATTCTTACTATTTTAAGAGATGCCAGATTCACAAATTTTGAAGATTCATTATTAAGTTCTGTTGAATCCAGTCTGTGTACTAGACCAATCTCTTTTGATTGTTATCCAAACTTCTCAGTATCCCTAAATGATAAAAACATTTTAAAATCCTTAGTCTTACAAATAAAAACTCATAATTATAATATGCTTAAAGGATCAATACCAGTTGCTGTTATTTTAGAATTCATTACAAGGCTATGAATTCGGCATTTGCTACAAAAGTAAAATATCATAGTAAGAAAGATGAAACTCTGTTACTACAAACAGATTTAGGAAAATCCAATACTGTAATTCCAAAACTAATTCAATGGAAAGATATTAAACTACCTGAAGAATGGATCTTAGAAGGTGTTGTTAACCCAGAACCTATAGGACACATAGAAACAAACACCCAATTAAAAGAAATAACTCAATATGCAGATGGAAAATTCAAACTCTCATTTAATAGAAAATTAGATAGTAGCAATATGTATGATGATTCTTCTATTACTGATACCATAGATTTAGGAAGAATATCACAAATCCCTTCAGTCATAAATATTCCCTATAAAACACAACCTAGATATTCTACCTCAGATTTACCTAATTCAGTTTTAAGAAATGTGGACTACGCCTTTGAAATCCCTAGACCAGTTTATACAAAAATAAAAGAAGAAAGCTCTCAAAAACAATTTCATACTTCAGAATCATATCAAGAACCAACTAGTCCAACATTCTCTGCAATCACAGAAAACATTACTAATGAATTAAATGTTAAAGAAAAAGAATTTCAAATAAATAAAAAATATTTACATGATGATTTTTATGCCAAACATACTATGAAAAAAGATTATGGTTTTTCCAACACTTTATAGATTTTAGAAAATCTATTCAAGAAAAATTATATGAATTTAAAGATACAAATAAAATACATATTCTATTTTTCAACTGGTTTGAAATATATGCTTCTCAAAATTCATTGGAATATCCCTTTTCTAAAAGTGTAAATCCTGTTACAATAAGAAATAAAACACAAGAATGACAAACATTTACTGATACTAGGATAATCCAATCTAATCATCCTCCTTCACAAGGAATTAAAATAAATATGCAAAATCAACAAATAGAAGCTATTCCAATAAAAAATCCAGGAGAAAATGATAAGGTCAACATAAAAAATATTATAACACAAAATAATTTCACAAATGTTAATTTAAATACCATAGGAAAACAATTAGATAAATTAGAAAAACATTTACAAAAACAACCAATAATAAACCTTGAAAACAATGATACTAACAATCTCCTTACATTTATTGGAGATCATTCACATCTAAAAGATAAAAATGCAGAACTCCTATCAAAGCTAAAATGTAAAAAATTAAGTAATTTTCAATGGTATAAAAATACTTCTTTAACCAGAATAATGCTCAACGAAGATTCTAATCAACCTTTTTGGAAAGAAAAATTCCTTGCAGGCTTACCAACTCTTCTAGGAGATAAGGTAAGAAATAAAATAAGAGAAAACAGTGGTACACAAATTATAGCCTATAATGAATACATTTATGGTCAATTAATTAGTCTAACCCAACAAGAAGGACTAAAAATATGCCAAGATTTAAAGTTTCAAAAACACCTAAAATGAGAAATGATAAGAACAAAATAAGAATTGGGAACTTTTTTTAATCAATTTGATATAAATACTAATAAACCATCCACATCAAAATGCTCAGAAAATTGTCAAAAAACATATAAAAAAAACCCTATAAGAAAAACTTTAGAAAAAATCAAAAAGATAATTTTAAACCAAAAGAAGAATTTTACAAAAAACCAAGAAGAAAACCATTTAGGAAATTTAAAAATAACAAGCAAGAATTCAAAAGATCCTTCAAAGATATTGAATGTTATATATGCCATAAGAAAGGTCATACGACAAATTATTGTAGGTTAAATAAAAAATTAAATGAATTAGAACTAGAAGAAGAAATATTAAATAAAATTTCTAATCTCTTGATTGATTCTTTTGAAGAAAATTCAGAAACTGAAAATTCTACCAAAACTGACGAGTCATTAGTAGATGAACAGATCATAACTAGTAGTGAATCTGAAAAACAAATTAATATGCTCACCAAAGATCAATCACTTGTTTTAGATATATTGAAAAATATTAATGACCCAACAATCCAAAAAGAATATCTAGAAAAAATTCTAAAATCTCTAAATGACAAAGAAGAAAATAAAAAATTCCCAAGTACTTCAAAAAATACTTATGACTTAACTGAAATATTAGAAAAAAGGAAAAAAGAAAAGGGGATCACAATTCAAGACTTACAAAAAGATATAAAAGAAATAAAATTAGAAATAAGAGAATTAAAAGAAAAACAGATTCAAGATTCTGAAGCAATAAAATTAATTTTACAAAATATAAACATTGAAAGTTCTTCAGAAACAGAAAATGATGAAACCCAAAAGGTTGAAAATATTGAAAAAATTCCTGAAGATTTTCTTTTCGTTTTAAGAGAAATAACTTCTAGAAAATATATCTTAAAAATAAATCTAGTATTTTCAGAAAATTTCAAAATGGATACAATAGCCTTATTTGATACTGGTGCAGACTTAAACTGTATCAAATCAGGAATAGTACCTAATGAATTCCAACAAAAAACACAAGAAAAACTTTCGGCTGCTAATAATTCAAAATTAAATGTAAATTCAAAAAATAGACGCATCAATAATAAATAATGGAATTTACATAAAAACCACTTTTGTTTTAGTAAATGATATTCATCACACTGTAATATTAGGAACTCCTTTTATAAGTTTAATTACCCCATATAAAGTAAAAAACAACTCTATTTCTTTTAAATTCAATCATAAAAAATTAAAATTTGAATTTTCAGAAAAACCTCGAACTAGAAACCAAAACTTAATAAAAGCATGTTCAGTTTATGAAAATAATATTAATACCATAATCCAAGGGAAGACTTTTCAATTAGAAAATCTTAAAAAAGATGTTTCTTTAAAAAGAATACAAAACCAAATAGAAACAAAAGAAATTCAAGATAAAATTCAAAAATTCAAAAAACTACTAGAAACAGAAGTCTGTTCAGAAATTCCTAATGCTTTTTGGAATAGAAAACAACATATTGTTGATCTTCCCTATGAAGAAGATTTCAATGATAGACAAATACCAACTAAAGCTAGACCAATCCAAATGAATTTTGAATTAGAAGAACATTGTAAAAAAGAAATTCAAGATTTAGAGAAAAAAGGGTTAATTTCTAAATCTAGCTCCCCTTGGAGTTGTGCTGCCTTTTATGTTAATAAAAATTCAGAAATTGAAAGAGAAACACCCAGATTAGTAATTAATTACAAACCATTAAATAAAGCATTAAAATGGATCAGAATTCAGATATCCAATACCAAATAAAAAAGACTTATTACAAAAACTCCATAATGCTTATATATTTTCTAAATTTGATCCAAAATCTGGATTTTGACAACTACAAATTTCTCAAAAAGATAAATATAAAACTGCTTTTACAGTCCCTTTTGGACAATATAAATGGAATGTTATGCCTTTTGGACTTAAAAATGCTCCTTCCGAATTCCAAAGAATTATGAATGAAATATATAATGATTATTCAAATTTCTGCATTGTTTATATTGATGATGTATTAATATTATCTAATAATGTAGATGACCATTTTATACATTTAAAAACATTTCTTTATATCACAAAACAAAATGGCCTAGTTGTATCAAAATCAAAAATAAGTTGTTTTCAAACTAGGATAAAATTTTTAGGTCATTAAATATCTCGTGGTACTATAACTCCCATTGAGAGATCTTTAGAATTCACAAATAAATTTCCAGACAAAATACTTGATAAAACCAAACTACAAAGAATCTTAGGAAGTCTAAATTATGTTTTAGATTTTTGTCCAAACATCAATAGAATAGCAAAACCCTTACATGAAAGACTTCGGAAAAACCCAAAACCATGGACAGAAAAACATACAGAAATTGTAAAAAACATCAAAAAGCAAGTATTAGAAATCCCATGTCTTCATATCGCAGATCCCAACCTACAAAAAATTGTAAAAACAGATGTGTCAGATTTAGGATATGGAGGTATATTAAAACAAAAACGAGAAAACAAAGAATACATAGTACAGTACACATCTGCCTATTGGAATGATACCAAGAAAAAATATTCAGCTATAAAGAAAGAAATTTGAGTATTGTTTTATGCATTCAGAAATTCCAAAATGATCTTTTGAACCAAAAATTTTTATTAAGAATAGATTGTAAGAGTGCAAGAGAAATTTTACAAAAAGATGTCCAAAATCTTGCCTCAAAACAAATTTTTGCAAGATGACAAGCTATTCTTAGTATATTTGATTTTGAAATCGAATTCATAAAAGGAGATACAAATTTTTTACCTGATTTCCTCACAAGAGAATTTCTCCAAAACAGAAATGCCATCCAAAAATGATAAAAAGCCTGTTCAAACTCCTACCGCACCAGCAAAAACCAAAACCTGGTACGACATCGTTACAAAAGAAGAAGAAGAGGAACTTAAAGATACTGCACAATCAAAACCACAGGTAAGTGACGATCTGGAGAAAAGACTTAAATTCCTTGAATCCTTTCTCCAAACACCTGAAATAAAAAATGCCCTTGCCAAAACCCAGGCAAGTGAAAGCTCCGACAAGAAACCCTATAAAGAAACTCTTACCAAAGATCCTTCCAAACTGTTTCGTTTTCCGATAATTCCTCAAAAACCTTTTATCACACTACAAATTCCCAGCTTGTTCTCACACAACCACCATTAAACCCTCCTTCTGATTACTTTGAGAAATATAATTGGCAGAATATAATACATGTTGAACCAGGATTCCATGAAAAAGATCCCTTTGAAACACTTCAAAAATACTTTGGAAAAGTACGATATTATAAACCTTAGAACGAAAATAAAACCCCTTATTTTTACCAAGCAATTCTGGAAACTACTGACTCTGCATTATTTAAAAACTTCTTCTTGGACCAAAGCCATGATGATCCTGCTTATTCCACCTGTAAAATCCTAAAAGTCATTGCTCCAATTGACTGGGGTTATGATTTGTAAAAACCTCTATTATTTCCAGAAAAATATAAAGAAACATCATTTTTGAAATATCTTTTAATTACTGGGACTATCAAAAGGCCTGGTACAATTCCTTCTTAATTCAAAATCAGAAACATAAGCACACCTGGTTATTCTATTTTGATACCAAGATTTGCAATCCCAAAAAATTTCCAACCTAGTGGTACACATGGTGGGAATATTTTGGTTCCACCTATGAGATCCTCAGACACCATGTCCAAAATTCCTTTAATCTTTTTAGAACCCAATATGCCCCAAAATATTTTGTGGTTTTCCTTCTCTAGGGAACCATCATTATTTTAAGTTATTTTACTTTCGGAATAATTTTTCTGGTGTTAATATCCAATATCCAACATTCTACTCTATGGTATCAGAGCCACGTGGAGGTATGTGATTATAGAAATTAAATCTGTAAGAAAATTTTTTTTAAGTCTAGAAATTTAGGTTCTCTTGAGTGTTTTTGCCTAAGAAAGTCTGGGTAGTAAGTCCTTTTAGGCCGTAATCTAAGAATTGCTTAGGATTGTAGAGAGATAATAGATTTCGAAAAATAAAAAATTTCTAGTTATGGATTCAATTTTCTCTAGATCTATCTCTCTAAAATCTGCTGCTACCTCTTCTTATGATAATAATAATAAAATAATTAACACCGAAGAAATAATTATAGAAGATTTTGATAAATCCATTGATAACTGGGAAATTCCTAGAATAAATAAGGATCAGATTTACAAATACTTCATATTCCAAATATTTAAATCTGATTTTTCAATTAAAACAGAAGAAAGAGATATACAACTTACAAAGCCTTTTGAAGCAATCAATTTATTATCTCAAAATTTATTATGAAAACACAGAGATACAAATTATAAATACATTCACATAGGATTGGTTCAAGTAGGAATAAAACCCTTAACTAAAGAAGGATTAAATACTTCTATTCTTACTATTTTAAGAGATGTCAGATTCACAAATTTTGAAGATTCATTATTAAGTTCTGTTGAATCCAGTCTGCGTACTGAACCAATCTCTTTTGATTGTTATCCAAACTTCTCAGTATCCCTAAACGATAAAAACATTTTAAAATCCTTAGTCTTACAAATAAAAACTCATAATTATAATATGCTTAAAGGATCAATACCAGTTGCTGTTATTTTAGAATTCATTACAAGGCTATGAATTCGGCATTTGCTACAAAAGTAAAATATCATAGTAAGAAATGTGAAACTCTTTTACGATAAACAGATTTAGGAAAATCCAATACTGTAATTCCAAAACCAATTCAATGGAAATATATAACACTACCTGAAGAATGGATCTTAGAAGGTGCTGTTAACACAGAACCTATAGGACACATAGAAACAAACACCCAATTAAAAGAAATAACTCAATATGGAAATGGAAAAGTCAAACTCTCATTTAATAGAAAATTTTGATAGTAGCAATAAGTATCATGATTCTTCTATTACTGATATCATAGATTTAGGAAGAATATCACAAGTCCCTTCAGTCATAAATATTCCCTATAAAACACAACCTAGATATTCTACCTCAGATTTACCTAATTCAGTTTTAAGAAATGTGGACTACGCCTCTGAAATTCCTAGACCAGTTTATACAAAAATAAAAGAAGAAAGCTCTCAAAAACAATTTCATACTTCAGAATCATATCAAGAACCAACTAGTCCAACATTCTCTACAATCACAGAAAATATTACTAATGAATTAAATGTTATAGAAAAAGAATTTCAAATAAATAAAAAAATTTTACATGATGATTTTATGCCAAACGTAACCTGGAAAAAAGATTATGGTTTTTCCAACACTTTATAGATTTTAGAAAATCTATTCAAGAAAAATTATATGAATTCATAAATACAAATAAATTACATATTCTATTTTTCGACTAGTTTGAAATATATGCTTCTCAAAATTCATTGGAATATCCCTTTTCTAAAAGTGTAAATCCTGTTACAATAAGAAATAAAACGTAAGAATGACAAACAATTACTGATACTAGGATAATCCAATCTAATCATTCTCCTTCACAAGGAATTAAAATAAATTTGCAAAATCAACAAATAGAAGTTATTCCAATAAAAAAATCCAGGAGAAAATGATAAGGTCAACATAAAAAATAT
Source organism: Primulina huaijiensis (assembly GCF_012295235.1). Lineage (NCBI taxonomy): Eukaryota > Viridiplantae > Streptophyta > Magnoliopsida > Lamiales > Gesneriaceae > Primulina > Primulina huaijiensis. The sequence goes on along the minus strand of NC_133310.1, from coordinate 6,281,049 downwards.
TATAACACAAAATAATTTCACAAATATTAATTTAAATACCATAGGAAAACAATTAGATAAATTAGAAAAACATTTACAAAAACAACCAATAATAAACCCTGAAAACAATGATGCTAAACTTAAAAATCTCGTTTTTAAGCCTTACCAAATATCTAAACCCAGTGTAAAAAATAATCAAGACAATAAGTCTGAATTTATAAAAAAACATTCAAGATCAATTAAGTAGAATAATTGCAACAACTAGTAGTTCTAATGAAACAATGAATCAGACTGCTCCGGATACACCTTCATCAATTCCTAGAATAAATACTTTGAGCCAAGATTCTGATATTAGTGAAACCATATAACAATTCCAAAATTCTACAAATATCAATAAAATAAGTTGGTATCAATCCCTACAAATTATCCCTGCTCCTGATTTAGGAGTAGTAAAACCATTGACCCAACCAAGTTTTAAGGCATCTTCAGTCTACAATTGGAACATAGACGGAATGACAGAATATAACATCTTGAATTTATTACAACAAATGACTATGGCTGTAAATGTCTATAAAATCCAAATTGGGACTCATGATAAAACTATTGCTGAACTCCTCATAGCAGGATTCTCATGTCAAATAAAAGGTTGGTGGGATTATTATCTCACAAATCAACAACAAGAAGATATTTTAAACTCTATAAAAAACAGATGAAGAAAAAATACCAATTCTAGATGAAAATGGTAATCCACAACAAGATGCGGTAGCAACCTTAATATTAACAATCTCCTTACATTTTATTGGAGATCCTTCATATCTAAAAGATAAAAATGCAGAACTCCTATCAAATCTAAAATGTAAAAAAGTAAGTAATTTTCAATGGTATAAAAATACTTGTTTCATCAGAATAATGCTCAGAGAAGATTCTAATCAACTTTTTTGGAAAGAAAAATTCCTTGCAGGCTTACCAACTCTTCTAGGAGATAAGGTAAGAAATAAAATAAGAGAAAACAGTGGTAAACAAATTATAGCCTATAATGAATACACTTATGGTCAATTAATTAGTCTAACCCAACAAGAAGGACTAAAAATATGCCAAGATTTAAAGTTGCAAAAACACCTAAAATGGGAAATGAAAAGAACAAAACAAGAATTGGGAACTTTTTGTAATCAATTTGATATAAATACTAATAAACCATCCTCATCAAAATGCTCAGAAAATTGTCAAAAAACATATAAAAAACCCTATAAGAAAAACTTTAGAAAAAATCAAAAAGATAATTTTAAACCAAAAGAAGAATTTTACAAAAAACCAAGAAGAAAACCATTTAGGAAATTTAAAAATAACAAGCAAGAATTCAAAAAATCCTTCAAAGATATTGAATGTTATAGATGCCATACGAAAGGTTATACGGCAAATTATTGTAGGTTAAATAAAAAATTAAATGAATTAGAACTAGAAGAAGAAATATTAAATAAAATTTCTAATCTCTTGATTGATTCTTTTGAAGAAAATTCAGAAACTGAAAATTCTGCCAAAACTGACGAGTCATTAGTAGATGAACAAATCATAACTAGTAGTGAATCTGAAAAACAAATTAATATGCTCACCAAAGATCAATCACTTCTTTTAGATATATTGAAAAGTATTAATGACCCAACAATCCAAAAAAAATATCTAGAAAAAATTCTAAAATCTCTAAATGACAAAGAAGAAAATAAAAAATTCCCAAGTACTTCAAAAAATACTTATGACTTAACCGAAACATTTTTCCACTCTCTACCCATTCTTTTCTCTCTTCTCTCTCTCTCTAATCACTCATTCTCAGATACAAATCCCAGAAACCTTTAACCATTACCCAGAAATCCTAGAAATTCGAAACCCTTTTTAATTTGTATCTTCCATTTATGTAAAGTTATTTGATTCCAAAGGTTAGTAATGAAATCTTGTTTTAAATTCTGAAATTCTTAGATATATATATATATATGTATATTTAATATCTATGGCTGGTTAAACCGTCTACTTCTTTAAGATTTGTGGAGTTCTTTGCAAAAGTATGCTCTGTATATAGATCTCTTAAAGATTTATATGGATCAGAAACTGGAGGAACCACGGCCTTAAAGAATTTTTCATTTCTGCTATTTACCTTCTGCAATTTGTGGATCTCCTCAATAGAGGAACCATCTTAAATTATTTCTGGCATATTTAAATTTCTATATTTGTGGTTTTCCTTCTCTAGGGAACCATCGTTATTTTAAATTATTTTACTTTCGGAATAATTTTTCAGGTGTTAATATCCAATATCCAACATTTTACTCTATGGTAACACCAGAAAAATTATTCCGAAAGTAAAATAACTTAAAATAACGATGGTTCCCTAGAGAAGGAAAACCACAAATATAGGAATTTAAATATGCAAGAAATAATTTAAGATGGTTCCTCTATTGAGGAGATCCACAAATTGCACAAAGTAAATAGCAGAAATGAAAAATTCTTTAAGACTGTGGTTCCTCCAGTTTCTGATGCATATAAATCTTTAAGGGATCTATATACAGAGCATATTTTTGCAAAGAACTCCAAAAATCTTAAAGNTAAATTAAAAAGGGTTTCGGATTTCTGGGATTTCTGGGTAATGGTTAAAGGTTTCTGGAATTTGGATATGAGAATGAGTGATTAGAGAGAGAGAGAGAAGAGAGAAGAGAGAGAAGAATGGGTAGAGAGTGGTAAAATGTTTCGGTGCCTCCATACTGAGGTATTATCCCTTTTTTATATACTTTTTTTAGGGGTATTTTCGGAATTGTTTTTTTTATACAAGAAAATATACATATCAATACAAATACAAATACAATGCTTATACAATCAAACATTAATATAATACAAACATTTATACACCACTATTTCCAAATATTGGTCCTTGGTCGTCTGGTCCAAGGAGATCATCTTCTTCTAGGTTAAGCGAATCCTCAGAAGATTCCGACTTTCTTGAAGGTCCTAGTGAGAATTTCATTAGTATAGCTTGCATTTCTTCCAGAGTTTTGGCAGCTGCAAGCATTGCCGTCATTTGGGATTTTTGTGCCAAGAATTCTATCTGTTGTCGTGGTGGAATCCTGTAAAGCCGTTTTTGAGTTGGGACTCTTGTATTTTTATCATTGATGATCCAAGCTTGGACATTGGTGGCTGTAAGGCTTGGAGGTATTTTAAATTTGTCCCACCATTTGACCTTAAATCTTCTCTTAATTTGTAAAATTTTTTCGTCTGAAAATTCAACAGTCCATGAAAAGACCCAAGGCAGATAAAATTTCATGAAAAAAAGGGCAAGAGGATGGAATCTTTTTTCTTCTGCTGTTGGGGCATATTGAGTTCTAAAAAGATTAAAGGAATTTTGGACATGGTGTTTGAGGGATCTCATAGGTGGAACCAAAATATTCCCACCATGTGTACCACCAGGTTGGAAATTTTTTGGGATTGCAAATCTTGGTATCAAAATAGAATAACCAGGTGTGCTTATGTTTCTGATTTTGAATTAAGAAAGAATTGTACCAGGCCTGTTGATAGTCCCAGTAATTAAAAGATATTTCAAAAAATGATGCTTCTTTATATTTTTCTAGAAATAATATAGGTTTTGACAAATCATAACCCCAGTCAATTGGAGCAATGACTTTTAGGATTTTAAAGGTGGAATAAGCAGGATCATCATGGCTTTGGTCCAAGAAAAAGTTTTTAAATAATGCAGAGTCAGTAGTTTCCATAATTGCTTGGTAAAAATAAGAGGTTTTATTTTCGTTCCAAGGTTTATAATATCGTCCTTTTCCAAAGTATTTTTGAAGTGTTTCAAAGGGATCTTTTTCATTGAATCCTGGTTCAACATGTATTATATTCTGCCAATTATATTTCTCAAAGTAATCAGAAGGAGGGTTTAATGGTGGTTGTATGAGAACAAGCTGAGAATTTGTAGTGTGATAAAAGGTTTTTGAGAAATTATCGGAAAACGAAACAGTTTGGAAGGAATCTTTGGTAAGAGTTTCTTTATAGGGTTTCTTGTCGGAGCTTTCACTTGCCTGGGTTTTGGCAAGGGCATTTTTTATTTCAGGTGTTTGGAGAAAGGATTCAAGGAATTAAAGTCTTTTCTCCAGATCGTCACTTACCTGTGGTTTTGATTGTGCAGTACCTTAAAGTTCCTCTTCTTCTTCTTTTGTAACGATGTCATACCAGGTTTTGGTTTTTGCTGGTTCGGTAGGAGTTTGAACATGCTTTTTATCTTTTTTGGGTGGCATTTCTGTTTTGAAGAAATTCTCTTGTGATAAAATCAGGTAAAAAATTTGTATCTCCTTTTATGAATTCGATTTCAAAATCAAATATACTAAGAATAGCTTGCCATCTTGCAAAAATTTGTTTTGAGGCAAGATTTTGGACATCTTTTTGTAAAATTTCTTTTGCACTCTTACAATCTATTCTTAATAAAAATTTTTGGTTCAAAAGCTCACTCTGGAATTTTTGAACGCATAAAACAATACTCAAAATTTCTTTCTTTATAGCTGAATAATTTTTCTGGGTATCATTCCAATGGGCAGATGTGTACTGTACTATGTATTCTTTGTTTTCTCGTTTTTGTTTTAATATACCTCAATATCCTAAATCTGACACATCTGTTTCTACAATTTTTTGTAGGTTGGGATCTGCGATATGAAGACATGGGATTTTTAATACTTGCTTTTTGATGTTTTTTACAATTTCTGTATGTTTTTCTGTCCATGGTTTTGGGTTTCTCCGAAGTCTTTCATGTAAGGGTTTTGCTAATCTATTGATATTCGGACAAAAATCTAAAACATAATTTAGACTTCCTAAGAATCTTTGTAGTTGGATTTTATCAAGTATTTTGTCTGGAAATTTATTTGTGAATTCTAAAGATCTCTCAATGGGAGTTATAGTACCATGAGATATGTAATGACCTAAAAATCTTATCCTAGTTTGAAAACAACTTATTTTTGATTTTGATACAACTAGGCCATTTTGTTTTGTGATATAAAGAAATATTTTTAGATGTTTAAAATGGTCATCTACATTATTAGAGAATATTAATATATCATCAATATAAACAATGCAGAATTTTGAATAATCATTATACATTGCATTCATAATTCTTTGGAATTCGGAAGGAGCATTTTTAAGTCCAAAAGGCATAACATTCCATTCATATTGTCCAAAAGGGACTGTAAAATCAGTTTTATATTTATCTTTTTGAGAAATTTGTAGTTGCCAAAATCCAGATTTCATATCAAATTTATAAAATATATAAGCATTATGGAGTTTTTGTAATAAGTCTTTTTTATTTGGTACTGGATATCTGAATTCTGATCCATTTTAATGCTTTATTTAATGGTTTGTAATTAATTACTAATCTGGGTGTTCCTCTTTCAATTTCTGAATTTTTATTAACATAAAAGGCAGCACAACTCCAACGGGATCTAGATTTAGAAATTAACCCTTTTTTCTCTAAATCTTGAATTTCTTTTTTACAATGTTCTTCTAATTCAAAATTCATTTGGATTGGTTTAGTTTTAGTTGGTATTTGTCTATCATTGAAATCTTCTTCATAGGGAAGATCGACAATATGTTGTTTTCTATTCCAAAAAGCATTAGGAATTTCTGAACAGAATTCTGTTTCTAGTAGTTTTTTGAATTTTTGAATTTTATCTTGAATTTCTTTTGTTTCTATTTGGTTTTGTGTTCTTTTTAAAGATACATCTTTTTTAAGATTTTCTAATTGAAAAGTCTTCCCTTGGATTATGGTATTAATATTATTTTCATAAATTGAACATTCTTTTATTAAGTTAAAGTTTCTAGTTCGAGGTTTTTCTAAAAATTCAAATTTTAATTTTTTATGATTGAATTTAAAAGAAATAGAGTCATTTTTTACTTTATATGGGGTAATTAAACTTATAAAAGGAGTTCCTAATATTACAGTATGATGAATATCATTTACTAAAACAAAAGTGGTTTTTATGTAAATTCCATTATTTATTATTGATGCGTCTGTTTTTGAATTTACATTTAATTTTGAATTATTAGCAGCCGAAAGTTTTTCTTGTGTTTTTTGTTGGAATTCATTAGGTACTATTCCTGATTTGATACAGTTTAAGTCTGCACCAGTGTCAAATAAGGCTATTGTATCCATTTTGAAATTTTCTGAAAATACTAGATTTACTTTTAAGATATATTTTCTAGAAGTTTTTTCTCTTAAAACGAAAAGAAAATCTTCAAAAAAATTTTCAATATTTTCAAGTTTTTGGGTTTCATCATTTTCTGTTTCTGAAGAACTTTCAATGTTTATATTTTGTAAAATTAATTTTATTGCTTCAGAATCTTGAATCTGTTTTTCTTTTAATTCTCTTATTTCTAATTTTATTTCTTTTATATCTTTTTGTAAGTCTTGAATTGTGATCCCCTTTTCTTTTTTCCTTTTTTTAATATTTCAGTTAAGTCATAAGTATTTTTTCAAGTACTTGGGAATTTTTTATTTTCTTCTTTGTCATTTAGAGATTTTAAAATTTTTTCTAGATATTCTTTTTGGATTGTTGGGTCATTAATATTTTTCAATATATCTAAAAGAAGTGATTGATCTTTGGTGAGCATATTAATTTGTTTTTCAGATTCACTACTAGTTATGATTTGTTCATCTACTAATGACAATCAAGAGGTTAGAAATTTTATTTAATATTTCTTCTTCTAGTTCTAATTCATTTAATTTTTTATTTAACCTACAATAATTTGCCGTATGACCTTTCTTATGGCATCTATAACATTCAATATCTTTGAAGGATCTTTTGAATTCTTGCTTGTTATTTTTAAATTTCCTAAATGGTTTTCTTCTTGGTTTTTTGTGAAATTCTTCTTTTGGTTTAAAATTATCTTTTTGATTTTTTCTAAAGTTTTTCTTATAGGGTTTTTTATATGTTTTTTGACAATTTTCTGAGCATTTTGATGAGGATGGTTTATTAGTATTTATATCAAATTGATTACAAAAAGTTCCCAATTCTTGTTTTGTTCTTTTCATTTCACATTTTAGGTGTTTTTGCAACTTTAAATCTTGGCATATTTTTAGTCCTTCTTGTTGAGTTAGACTAATTAATTGACCATAAGTGTATTCATTATAGGCTATAATTTGTTTACCGCTGTTTTCTCTTATTTTATTTCTTACCTTATCTCCTAGAAGAGTTGGTAAACCTACAAGGAATTTTTCTTTCCAAAAAGGTTGATTAGAATCTTCTCTGAGCATTATTCTGGTTAAAAAAGTATTTTTATACCATTGAAAATGTAAAGGCCCGTAATTCGTATTCTTATTTTTGCGGAATTATTAAAAATTTTCTAAATAATTATATAACTTGCTTCATTTATAAAATAAACATGTAAATCGTTTTTTTTTTAAATAACAGCGGAAGTCACATTGTATTTCAACCAACAATTTAAAAATAATCCGACACGTTAAAATCGAGTTTGAATGATAAAAGGTGCATAAACTAAATCATGAGGTCCTCGGGTTTACTACTGCTGTCCCAAGATCGCTCACTGGTCTCCGCTCGCGGTCTCGACCTCATCAATACCTACAACAATCAAGTCTAGTGAGTCTAAAGACTCAACATGTATATATCGTGAATAACAAGTAAATATATCATAAAATCGCATGCAACGTAAAATAAAGTATCGTATAGCGTACGGTGAAAATCGTATCATGAATAATTATAACTACGTGCATATCTGAAAATCATACGTAAAAGTGTTGCTCAATAGAGTTCTATCATAACATATCATAATTTTCTGGTAGAGATAATGTTTCTAAGCTAGTTGCCCATAACATAACGTGAGCGCCTGATCAGACTAGACCACGATATACTGGGCGGTAGAGATCACCACAGCCCTTGGACTGGATATCCGTACCCATACAGAATCGTAAACCGGTCGTAAGTCACCGGGTGGAGAGGTCCTCGGTTGCGCCTACCGAATTCCAAACCCATAAACATAAGGTGGCCACAAGACATATATCATATATCTCAAAAATAAACATTTTTTATTTTTATGCACGTAACATAATTATAACCTTATTTTTACCGGATGAGTTGAATCGCTTCCAGGCTTGCTGCGACTTAACTCTAATATGTGTCACATGCAAATAATATTATCTTGACTTAAAACTTGACAATAGAACCAAAACTCAACAATAGAACCAAAATGAGACTATTAGGCCAAACCACTTGATTTTTAATCATGGTATCGTACCAACCCGAACCAACCTTACACCAACGTTCAACCATGATTAAAAATACCCCAATCATACTGAAAAATATGCACAAGGACTGTAAAACACGAAAATAGGTGAATGGAACAAAAAAACATAAAACACTCTTTCGAGAGTCATTTTGGCACCTTTCACCGTAAATTCTCGTACGACCTCTAAACTAGACCAAATCACAAACGGCCAAAAACATGACTTTTCTAACTCATTGAGGTAGTGTCCAGTCCAAGGTCATAGGCTAAAAGCCAAACAAGAACTCAAACAAGCACCAAAACCGAAGATGAAAGTTGCTGTCAAAAAATCCAGCAGTGGCAACTTGTGTGTTTGTGGTGTAAACTCTGAAATTTATTGACCAAGGGCTTGAACCACCACCCAAGGACTCTTACCAACATTCTAAGGTATGGCTTGGACCATGGCTAAGGGCTAAAAGCCAGCCACAAACCGAGCCAACACATGGGACAATACAACATGCTAGCCGAGAGTGCATATTCTGTGCAGGGGTGTATATTGAATTGTTTTGTCGTCTTAGATTGTTCCAGTGGCTATATGACCAACCATGACTCGATCTAGACATGATGAAGTGTGGTATCAACCATGGCTATGGGCTACAAGCCAGCCACAGCCCATCCCAACACCTCAAAACCGAAGTCACTCACACAAACAAAAAACAGAAATTTTCGAGTGATGCTTGTGTTGCTGTTTTTTTTAAAAAAAAAAATTCTGATGGAATCATGAACCAAGCTTTGAAAAGATGATTTGGTCACGTCCTAGACATGATAAGGAAGGGTTCTAACCATGGCTATAGACCCTAGGACAGCCAAGATTCGAACAACCCTCAAACAACTCAAGGACAGAAAATTGTGACTCATTTCTGCAGCTTATGTAAAGTTTACTGTCATTGCTTCGTTCTTGAGTGTATGGACTGAAACAACTGACCCAAAAACACCCTAACACATTATAAACTATGCCTAGAAGCATCCATGTGTGCCTGGAACCGAGCAACTCCCTGAAAGCAACAAAACACACCCAAACCGGGACATTGAAAACAAAGAAGCCGAGAACTTTTTGTACAGATTTTTTTGCTTGGACATTTGCTGTCATTTTCGTGATATTGTTTGAATCATGCATATAAAATGGTTTAAAAATATCTATAGGACTTGATTGAAGAGAAAAGAAACAATATATACATGCCTAGAATTTGTTTTGTCAAAAACAAATCAATACGACGACTACAAGCGACGTCACGGAGTTGGATCTCTTTTCTTATTTCTTCTGCTATTCTCTCTATTCTATGCTGCTGTTTTTCTGGTGTTTTTCAAAGATAAGAGCATAGGTTTGCTAGGCAATGAAAAGGAGTATTATAGGAGATGTTAAAGGTGCCATAACATACATTAAGTTGGGGGTTACAAGTCAAGAAGTTAAATGAGTTTTGAATTGCTTCTTACTCCCTTAGGTTGGCCGATTCATTTTCTTATTTTTCTGCTGCATGTTCACGATTTTAGCAGCCGATTCTTTCTGATATTTTCGAGCCTATGGTGTAGGATATGTAGGTAATGAAGATGAATGTTATAAGTGGGGATTAATGGGTCTTGAAGTGCATTTAGTTGAAGGTTACAAGTTCATGGAATTTTGAATGAATTTGAATGGCTACTCATTCCTTGCTGCCGTTGGGTTTTTTTTTTTTTAAGATTCTTGCTGCACGTTCCAGCTCATTCCCTAGACTAATAGGTTGAGGAACAATTATGTGAATTATAGTATTTGAATTTACTACTAATTAGTGATTTAAAATGGGGAAATGAATACACCATGAAGTTCAATTAGATTCAATTAGAAATGGTTTAATTGGAGAGTTATCAACCTTTGAAATATTTTATGGGTTGACTAAATTGTTACTAATATTGCATGTACAATGTTGTTTAAATCTAGTATTTTAAATGTTTAAGGTTTTAAACATCCTTTTTTATATTTTAGTGAATTAACACATTAATTTAGGATACAATCTTGCATGACCTACTTGACCTACAATTTACATATTAAAATGCTATGTTTAATTTCTTGAATATGTTATACCTAGATTTATTTATCTCCACTTGCTTACATATTTTAATTTAAACTTTAATTAAATATTGAATCTAAGAGAACTTATTTAATTACTTAGCTCCAATTAATTTATTAAATCCCAAAGACATTCTTTTTATTTAAATTAAATCATTCCTTGACTTAAATTAAATTTAGGAATATCTTTCTTATTATTAATCTTATTTCTAATTTCCAACTCCGGTCCGGCCTCGCGTATTTATCCTGAAAGAATAAAACTAAACATCTTCTTTTAAAATAAATAAAACACTTCATATTTTCTTAAAAATTCATTTTTAATTTAAATAATAGAAATTATGCATAGCTTATACGTAATCTGATTTTCGGGTTCTACAGAAAATTACTTAATTTTTTACATTTTAGATTTGATAGGAGTTCTGCATTTTTATCTTTTAGATGTGAAGGATCTCCAATAAAATGTAAGGAGATTGTTAATATTAAGGTTGCTACTGCATCTTGTTGTGGATTACCATTTTCATCTAGAATTGGTATTCCTTCTTCATCTGTTTTTATAGAGTTTAAAATATCTTCTTGTTGTTGATTTGTGAGATAGTAATCCCACCAACCTTTTATTTGACCTGAGAATCCTGCTATGAGGAGTTCGGCAATAGTTTTATCATGAGTCCCAATTTGGGTTTTATAGGCATTTGCAGCCATAGTCATTTGTTGTAATAAATTCAAGATGTTATATTTTGTCATTCCGTCTATATTCCAATTGTAGACTGAAGATGCCTTAAAACTTGGTTGGGTCAATGGTTTTACTACTCCTAAATCAGGAGCAGGGATAATTTGTAGGGATTGATCCCAACTTATTTTATTGATATTTGTAGAATTTTGGAATTGTTCTATGGTTTCACTAATATCAGAATCTTGGCTCAAAGTATTTATTCTAGGGATTGATGAAGGTGTATCCGGAGCAGTCTGATTCATTGTTTCATTAGAACTACTAGTTGTTGCCATTATTCTACTTAATTGATCTTGAATGTTTTTTTTTATAAATTCAGACTTATTGTCTTGAATATTTTTTACATTGGGTGTAGATATTTGGTAAGGCTTAAAAACGAGATTTTTAAGTTTAGTATCATTGTTTTCAGGGTTTATTATTGGCTGTTTTTGTAAATGTTTTTCTAATTTTTCTAATTGTTTTCCTATGGTATTTAAATTAACATTTGTGAAATTATTTTGTGTTATAATATTTTTTATGTTGACCTTATCATTTTCTCCTGGATTTTTTATTGGAATAGCTTCTATTTGTTGATTTTGCATATTTATTTTAATTCATTGTAAAGGAGGATGATTAGATTGGATTATCCTAGTATCAGTAATTGTTTGACATTCTTGTGTTTTATTTCTTATTGTAACAGGATTTACACTTTTAGAAAAGAGATATTCCAATGAATTTTGAGAAGCATATATTTCAAACCAGTCAAAAAATAGAATATGTATTTTATTTGTATCTATAAATTCATAGAATTTTTCTTGAATAGATTTTCTAAAATCTATAAAGTGTTGGAAAAATCATAATCTTTTTTCCAGGTTATGTTTGACATAAAAATCATCATGTAAATTTTTTTTATTTATTTGAAATTCTTTTTCTATAACATTTAAATCATTAGTAATGTTTTCTGTGATTGCAGAGAATGTTGGACTAGTTGGTTCTTGATATGATTCTGAAGTATGAAATTGTTTTTGAGAGCTTTCTTCTTTTATTTTTGTATAAACTGGTCTAGGGATTTCAGAGGCGTAGTCCACATTTCTTAAAACTGAATTTGGTAAATCTGAGGTAGAATATCTAGGTTGTGTTTTATAGGGAATATTTATGACTGAAGGGATTTGTGATATTCTTCCTAAATCTATGGTATCAGTAATAGAAGAATCATCATACCTATTGCTACTACCAAATTTTCTATTAAATGAGAGTTTGATTTTTCCATCTTCATATTGAGTCATTTCTTTTAATTGGGTGTTTGTTTCTATGTGTTCTATAGGTTCTGGGTTAACAGCACCTTCTAAGATCCATTCTTCAGGTAGTGTTATATATTTCTATTGAATTGGTTTTGGAATTACAGTATTGGATTTTCTTAAATCTGTTTGTAGTAAAAGAGTTCCACCTTTCTTACTATGATATTTTACTTTTGTAGCAAAGGCCGAATTCATAGCCTTGTAATGAATTCTAAAAATAACAGCAACTGGTATTGATCCTTTAAGCATATTATAATTATGAGTTTTTATTTGTAAGACTAAGGATTTTAAAATGCTTTTTATCGTTTAGGGATACTGAGAAGTTTGGATAACAATCAAAAGAGATTGGTCCAGTACACAGACTGGATTCAACAGAACTTAATAATGAATCTTCAAAATTTGTGAATCTGACATCTCTTAAAATAGTCAGAATAGAAGTATTTAATCCTTCTTTAGTTAAGGGTTTTATTCCTACTTGAACCAATCCTATGTGAATGTATTTATAATTTTTATCTCTGTGTTTTCGTAATGAATTTTGAGATAATAAATTGATTGTTTCAAAAGGCTTTGTAAGTTGTATATCTCTTTCTTCTGTTTTAATTGTAAAATCAGATTTAAATATTTGGAATCTGGAGTATTTGTAAATCTGATCCTTATTTATTCTAAGAATTTTCCAGTTATCAATGGATTTATCAAAATCTTCTATAATTATTATTTCTTCGGTGTTAATTATTTTATTATTATTACCATAAGAAGATGTAGCAGCAGAGTTTACAGAGATAGATCTAGAGAAAATTGAATCCATAAGTAGAAATTTTTTTTCTTCGAAATCTATTATCTCTCTACAATCCTAAGCAATTCTTAGGGATTACGGCCTAAAAGGACTTACTACCCTGATTTTCTTAGGCAAAAACACTCAAGAGAACCTAAATTTCTAGACCTAAAAAAATTTTTTCTTACAGATTTAATTTCTATAATCACATACCTCCCCGTGGCTCTGATACCATAGAGTAGAATGTTGGATATTGGATATTAACACCAGAAATGACTGATGTCAATGACTGTTTCCTCTCACATTTGATAAAAGTCAAATTACACATTAATTAAAGTATATGATAAACCAAGTAAGGAAGATGACGATAGTACTATTGCATTAATGTCCATTTATTGAGCTACAATCGAACGTTGAACGGTGATATGCAATAAGTATTATAAATAGAGAATGTCAAGAAGAGTTTGACCCACTGAAACTTTAACAACTACCAGATTTTACACACATGAAGCATTCTATGAAAATATTTCTGAGCACTCGTTACTCTGATATCAACTACTGTTCATATGCCCTCGCATCAAAGATCATTTATCAGATCATCAAAATCTACTGTCAAACTACACAACTATTTCTTTCTAGAATGTTTGAAGAGTTGTTCGACAGTTTGAATATGAGGATTCACTTCATTAATTCATTTGTGTTGTATTGGTTGTTAGAGTGTGTGTCTCAACCATTTGAGTTAACTAGGTGCTTCAAATTTGGTAGTAGATAAGTCCTAAGGTTGAATCGGGTTGTTACAAATTGTAGTAAAACCAAAGTAATCTAGTGAAATCCTCTTAAATGGAAGAAGTGGTGACGTAGGAGCTTAAGTCTCCAAACATCCATTAATTTTTTGTGTCATTTCTTTCACTGCATTTACTTATATTGTTTATTTTTTATATTTTAGTATATAATATTCATAAGAATCATCGGACTGATTTTCATACAATTTGTGATTAAACCATTTTTTAAGAGTTGAGAAAATAAGGTATTGTATGACTAACCCTATCGAGACCGGTCGCATTATTTGGCAGTGTGTTAGAAAAAATTTTAAAATATTTATTCACCCCTCCCCTCTAAACACAACAAAATTTTAAAATATTTATTCACCCCTCCCCTCTAAACACAACTCGATTTTAACAAAGTAAATATAAAACGTTTAATAGAGTAACTTGTTCGAGACTTGGTAACATATGCTAAATGGAAAGTATTAATATTACCAATGGTAACACTACGACTAAACTTTTAAAAATATAAAGTAGCAAAAACGTCACATTTGGTTATTTTTCTACTAGGACGATCACTTTTTGCATAAATTTATAATAGAGTCTATGCTTGCATGTACAACTGCCAAACGGGCTAACCCATGGCGATACGGGGCGGTCATCCAAAAACACACCACTTGGCAGGGCGGGCAGGCCCGCCGAGATCCCCAACCCAAGGTGGGTTGCAAGTTAGGAGGGTCCATCCGTTGGTCGTCTTACAAAAAATAAAAATAAAATAAAAATATTATAATTAATTAAAATTTTCATTTTTTTAAATAAATTAATATTTATAAATAATATCAATAAAATTTCTAATTATTAATATCACATTTTACATTTAATACAAAGTAATTAATACAAAAAAAATCACAACTTTCGTTAAAAATTTTAAAAAATTATTTATTTTTTATTTTCTTTCCGACCCATGGACCAACCCAAGCCCGCCTCAAGCTGGTTTGCCTAGGCCCAAGACCTGAGCTGGTTGGCCCATCTAAGCCCACTTTTAAATGAATTGAAAAAATTTCAACCTACCTCACTTAAATTATGTGGTAGGGTGGGCCGACTATACGTGTCCAACCCAAATTGATGACTCTACTTTCATGCTTGTACATTTATTTTTTAGATTAGTGATTAATTTGTTATAATTATATAATTATTATTTGGATAATAATAATGCAATTTTATCAAATATATAATTTGTAGATATATACATGAATATGTTACATTTGAAACATGGATGAAATATATTATAGTTATGACTAAAATTTAGTTATGACTAAATTATAAATTTTTTACAATATATTTTTATAATATTTGTCATTAAATAAAAAATATTATTTTTATATGTTGATAGAGGCATTTTTGTTAAAATCAATTGATATCATGAAGTCAATCACTGCCATCAAATTTATATATAATTGTTGTACAATGAAACTCACACATCTCTTCAATGATATGACATTTTCCACTTTAGGTTTAAGTCATCGTGGATTTTCTTAGATTTTTCACATAAAAATTATTTAACACAACAAAATTTAATATCTAAACACATAGATATTACACGCATCAAGTGGCCAAGAGCATCGATCTTATATTATTATATGAAAAACCAATCTGCCATCGCCTTACGAAATATGTAATCTCATGTTCACGTCAAATATCTCTTCCTGGTTATGCCAAAAAAATTAATCAAAGAATAAGTGTAGATAAAAGTAGGTTTAACGGTTCCAAGGTTCCTGTTCTGAATCCACCGGTTCCGGAACTTAATCGATCCTAAATCGGTTTCGAACCGATCTGGTTCTGGTCCTAAATGGTTCTGGTAGTGGATGGACCAGTTCAGGGCTGGCTCTAACCGGATCCGAGCCTTTCTTTAAAAGTAAAAATGGACAAAAATAAATGACAGAAAAAATATTAATTTTATTTAGTACTTTGAGTTGAGAAAATACATTATCAAAAAGATAACTATAAATGAAACAATTTATGTCTACATTAAAAATTTAAAGTTGATTTACTAAAATATATTTGGATACTACGGATCTTCCTCGGAACTTAAGCTTGAAAATTCTTCTATCGCTCTGACGGTCATATTCTTTTTTCTGCCGCAAACCAATCTTGTAGATATGTTAGCATACTAAGTGTTTTTTTGCTTTAAATTAATTCTTTGTTCCCCAATGATTATGTCGCATGTTGAAAAAGTTGATTCAGAAGCAATGGTTGAACATTGAACTGCTAGGACATATTTTGCAATTGCCCCTAAGGCTAGATAAAGTAGTGAATTTACTCTCCACCATTCTAAAACAACGAAATTTTCTGGAGTCCGAAAATACTGGCTTAAGTATATCTGTATCTTATTGGAATTTATTGTTGTAACTGATTTTCCTTTCAACTTTTGTCGTTTCAAACTTTGAACGAAGTTGATTGCTTCCTTTTTGATTTTTTCTTTTGGCTCTTCCTTCGACTCCAGCTGGTTACTCGCTCCACCATGTTCGTTATCATTCAAATCGTAAAATTCTTAAAGAGAATGCATGATTGACTTCTTTTGGTTGTCAACATTCTTCTTAAGAAAGTTAGCAAAAATATTCAAAAAATATTTTGAAGCGACCCTTATTTTCACTAGTGTCAAGAAAGACTGTTAAGCCATGCCCAGTTGAGATATATTTAAAATTTATCATCCATACTTTAAACAAAATCAATCAAAATAATATCGATACAATATTCAATACATTTTTAAAAAAATGTATTGAAGGTAGAAACATGTTTGCAGTCGGATAGTTAATGCCATAAAATTTTTGATTGCCTCTTTAAAAATTTTCAACAAAAAAACACAGTTACTCAAAATATATCAATCAGAGTCAGTCAATATTAAAGCTTTTGTCACAACATTGTGTAATATGTAAGTAAATCTTTAAAAAATAATAAAGTAATAAGCAAGTGATATAAAGAATTACATCGAGTTTCGACATGAAGAGGAAGTTTTTTTATTTTTTCCGTTACCAATGACTAGTTCTTTCCAATTACAACCATGTATCCTTTCACGTAACAATTTCCCACATACTTAGAATTATTCTATCATAGTAGTCATGCATTCATCAAATACACATTTGACACACAAGTTGATAATATGACATGCACATCTAATGTTAAGCAAACTACATTCTAAAATTGGTCTTAATGAATATTTAAGGTATATAATAGCAATATTATTGTCACTCGCATTATCCAATGATACCTAAAAATAAAATAAGATTCTAATTTTATATTAATCTAAATATTAGTTGTGAAACTAACTGTACAAGTAATGCTCGAAAAATGCAAAATTGATGACTCTTAATATTCCTTATAAAAAAAAGTTTATTAAGTGTGTCCCTAGAAATATTTGAAAAACAGGTTAAATAGTACTAGTAAATTCAACAATACTTTATTGTTCAACTATTAAAAAAAGTTGACAAAAATTCGTAAAAAATTTAAAAATGACTTTTCGAGAAATTTCTTTTGTAATCATAAAACTTTTAGCAGTTAAAAGATTAATTTTCCTGGGTTAGTTCTCTGACGATTGATTGTAAGATATCAGGGTCAAGTTTATGTACCTTGACCAAATATTTTTCAAAGTTCCTGTACCACCACCCTTTTTGTAAAAATATCTATTTTTTCAAATTCTACACACGACAAAAGAATTGTCTGTACTTGTTTTTTTTTTCAATTTCGGAGTGATCCCAAATCTTGCTTCGCTTAGCTCGGCTCGTCATCGTGTTTCTTGCTCTGATAGATGACGTCCGAAAATTCCCACCATCTTCGTTGGGGTGTTCCATATCATCTTCCTCCTCGTGGTCGGGTTCGACTTCGTCAAAGTCAGGAATGTAGCCAAAATCTTCACCAAATTCCAAATTCATCATAAGCACGCCCCGTGGCGCATCTGTGTCACAACCACTTGAATTAAGATTTGAAGACGACCCAGTCAAAATAAAATTTAGTGAATGTACAGTAGATAATAACAATTAGGAGATTGAGTGTAGAAAAATTTAAAATTTGAAGAATGAGATTGTTGTGTGAAAAAGTTGAAAAAAAATCATATATTTATACTTTAATTTGGAGTAGGTGGGATAAAAAAATTTGCAATTTGGCCAACAATTTGGGGATCAAATTGGAAAAACAATTTGGTTGTAGTTATTGGGCCAACACATGCAATTGTAGCTGCTGGCTCAAAGACTATTTTCATTTTTTAAAATTTTATTTGGATCCATAAGTGAAAAATCGTCCTAATCCATTCAATAATGAATTCGGGGTGGTTCCAAAACGGTTACGTCAAACCGATGGTTCAAGACCAAAATGATTGCATGAAAACTGCAATCAGTTGAGTATGAGCAGTTGTTAGCAGTTGCGGTATTTTGGTTAGTCTGATCATCTTGGTTATCCAAATGAAACAATCCAGTATGCATTACAAAGCTAAGACGATGATTTACAAATCATATTCACAAGAAAAGTCTGAATCAGAGTGTAAAATGCTGATAAAAGATGATGAAAACATGAGTTCTGAGCATACTGAAATCAGCAAGGAAGATTTTAACAGACCTTATCAGTTTGGTTCAGTTGAGTAGACGAACAAAACTGAACAAAAAAGTCAAAATCAGTTGGGATTGGGAAAAGTTGCCGGCAAGGCAGAAATGACCGTTTCAATATCAGAAATAGTACATGAACTTCCCAAATGATCATATTCTTATATTTTACGTATATATCATTCCTGAAGCTTATAAATACAACATCTTGATGATAAAATACAGGCTTTTTTTAAGGGGATTCAAATCATGAGCATACTACATAAAGAAATGAGCTAGAATGAGAGCAATTCCAAGTGTGATGATACATTTGAGATGTACGAACACTTTGATGGATTAAATCCTCACACACAAGCACTCACACATATACATAAGAGTTGAGCTTCAAATTTTAGTTGAGTGAGTCTTTACATAAAGATTTTAAATATTGTGTTTGTAGTCTTGGCATAAGAGACGTTAAACATTATACGGATTGTGAGGTTGAGACCTACAATAGAGAGTGTGCTAGGAGTTTTAATTAGACAAAAGATAAGTTCTAAGTTGAAATGGATTTGTACAAGGAGTTATTTAAATCAAAGTCTTCTAGTAGATCATTCCCAAGGGGAAGAAGATCTGACATATGAATTGTTAATCTCTGAACATCTATAAACAAATTCGTGCCTATTTATTCAAAACATTTACTTATAATTCCTGTTGTTTTAAATATGTATTGTTGAAGCATTTTATGTGTTCTTCAAATACCAAAATAGTGCATACCAAGTGTTTGATAAAATACTTCAATCAAAATGATTTTTACTTATTCAACTTCCATATCTTTTAGATACTTTATAAAATATTTAATCATTTTCTACGAAGTATTATTTTGAGTGTCTTCCGCTTGGTTTGAAAACCAAACTCCATTTAATTATTCGGTATTCAATATTTCAAAAATTGTACTATTGTAACTCAATGATTATCCCTCAGCCGATCCTATCAGAAAATAAACCTTGTTTTTTTATTTAAAAAAAATTGTGTACAATCATTGGTACTAGTTGATCGGGCTTTCTAGTCGTTCTATATTTAAAGTTTTGCAATTGAATTTGTAGTTTTTTTTTTACAAGAATTCGTAGTATTAGATAATTTTTTTCTTTGGAAAGGAGATAATATTGTTTTGAAATTGAGTTTATTTATATATTGTTAAAACATAAAGATGATGCAGTGTAGACCCAGACATGCAATATAAAATCTAAAAAAAGTGCCTCGGGTCCCAAAATTTTTGGTGGCACGAAATTTTTTAAAAAAATTACTAGTATAATATAATATAATTAACTCATGAATTCATCTAATAAATAATGATTAATGGATAGTGAAGAATCACCTACTTATTTTTCTAATCTCACTAATAAATATTTAGCAAGAATCGATGATCAATCAGGGATACATCTCTAGTGAGTTCTCGCAAAAAAAAAAAAAAAGCCTCCACTATATATTTTACGACGATCAAGCTCATTATCGCTCCATTTCTCTGTCTATCGTTCCGTTTCATGCGATTTTATGGCACTTGGCTACATAATTTTTGTGATTCATCAAAAGTTGCATATGTCGAAAGAATTTTTTTCAAGTTGAAGTTGCTCGGAACTTATCTCTAATCAACTATGTTACAATAAAAACTAAATGACTTGACTTTGTTTTTTATCAAGAAAAAATGGTCGAGAAAATTGATTATCGCTTCAAAATTGCGAGGCAAACAATATTCAAATGACTATGCACTAGTTCGAAACATGAATTTCATATTTTCTATGGATGATCTTGACTTTATTAATATTCTCTTATGACATATTGTTTTGAATGATATATTTTATTTTTAGAACTCATGTTATTTATACTATAATTTTTATCGATTAATTCAGGTCCGACACTTATACGATGTATATAAAAAAATATCCAGTTGTAATATTTATAAAAGAAAAGGTAATATAAACACAAAAATATAAGGTAGAGCTGTTGGAACCGTAATCAATATAAGAGAATTTCGAGAGAAATAGACTTAAGAACTCTGAAACTATTTTATTTCTTGTTCTTGTTCTCTGCACAATTGCGTGACTTACCTAGCCATATATTTTTATTAAATTATGTCTAATCTTATCAGAGTTTTATTTAAACTAGAGAGTCTTATTCTTATTTATCTGTGAAACTAATAAAGCATGAAATTGATTTAACTAGCTAGGACTCTTTGTTGTCATTCAACATCCTCCATCAAATCAAGCTCATCAGACTTCATCACACCGAGCATCTTTTTGCAGCTGGAGAAAATCTCGTATTTCAATGGTTTTGTGAAAATGTCAGCAACTTGTTCTTCGGTCCTACAAAAGTCGAGTGTTATCTCCTCTTTGTTTACCAAATCTCTGATGTAGTGATACTTGATTTCAATGTGTTTGCTTCTTCCATGAAAAAATGGACTTTTGGCCAGGGCTATTGCTGACTTGCTATCACATTTGATAGTAGTTGGATGCTCTTGCTTATGGTGTAACTCGGCAAGCATTTGTCTTAACCAAATTGTTTGTGTAGCACAATTTGTTGTTGCTATGTATTCAGCTTCTGCTGTCGACAAGGTAACCGCTTGTTGCTTCTTTGATGACCAACAAAAAAATCTGGATCCTAACTGAAAAGCATAGCCGGAAGTACTCTTCCGTTGTTCAGTGTCACCACCCCAATCACTATCAATATATCCCACGAGCTGAAAACTATCAGGCATAAAGTAGAGTACTCCATCATCCGTAGTCCCCTTTATACATCTCAAAATTCTCTTTGCTGCCTGTAAATGAGATTGCTTTGGATTCTCCATATACCTACTGATGATCCCACACTGTACACAATGTCTGGTCTGGTCTGGTTGAAGTCAAGTAACGTAAACTTCCAACCAATTTCTTGTAATATGATGAATTTACTAATTCACCGGTACCATCCTTGGTAAATTTCAGTCTTTCTTCCATTGGAGTGCGGATGGGTTTACAATTAGACATTCTGAATATGTCAAGAATGTCTTTAGCATACTTTTTCTGAGAGATAAATATTCCTCTCTCTGATCGTGCAACTTCAATGCCAAGAAAATAAGACATGAGACCCATATCTGTCATCTCAAACTCTTTTATCATCGCCTTCCTGAAGTTTGCAATCATCTCTTGACTATCTCCGGTGAAGACAAGATCGTCGACTTATAAGCAGACAATTAATATTTTATTGTCATTCCCAACCTTGATATATAGTGTATGCTCAGAAGGACATTTGCTAAAGTTTTGTTGCATGAAATATGTGTTGATTCTTGCATACCAAGCTCTAGGGGCTTGTTTAAGCCCATATAAAGATTTTCGCAATCTATACACCATATTTTCTTGTCCTTTCTTGACATATCCTTCAAGTTGATTCACATATACTTCTTCCTTAAGTATGTCGTTGAGAAATGTGGACTGGGCATCCATTTGATAAATTGCCCATTGATGTTGAGCTGCTAAAGATAAGATCATTCTAACAGTGTCTAGTCGAGCAACAAGTGCAAATACTTCAAAATAGTCTATCACTAGTTTTTGTTTGTACCTTTTGGCTACTAATCGAGCATTTTACTTGTCAATTTCTCCAGTTGGCAAGTATTTAGTATTATATACCCACTTCACACCAATAGGCTTCTTTCTTTTTATGAAGACTTGTTAGTTCTCAAGTACCATTTCTCTCAATTGCATGCATCTCCTTGTCCATTGCTTGAATCCAATTTTCGGCACTTGACGATTTAGCATAAGTTGTTGGATCGCAGTCTGCAAAAAAGGCAAAGTTGATAATTTCATCATCAGAGGCAACGTTGTCGTTTGATATGATGCAATCTTGTAGTCGAGTTGATAAGATTTTTTCTCGATGTGGGAGATCAGGTATTGTCAACGTGATAGGTTTTTCATTTGATTCATCATTATGTGTGTCAGATGCAACATCACTCTGAGAAGATTTATTGTCAACTAACACAAATTGAAAATTATTTTCTTCTTCAATGCTCCATTGCCATTCATCATTTTCAAAACGTGACATCTTGACTAACAATTATCTTTTGTGTAACGGGGTTATACAACCAATAGCCTTTAGTCACATCACTGTAGCCGAGAAATATGCACTTCTCGCTTTTAGCATCAAGTTTCTTTCTCAACTCCTTAGGCACATGTGCATATGCCACACATCCAAACACACGAACTGTGCAACACTAGGAGGTTTTCCGTTCCAAATCTCATATGGATTTTCAACTGGAGGGTCTTCGTTGGACATCTATTCAAGATGTATGTTGTACATGCTACTGTTTTTTCCCAAAATTGCTTTGGTATATGTTTAGCTTGCAACATACAACAAACCATGTCCATAATAGTGCGGTTTTTTCTTTCTGAAACTCCATTTTGTTGAGATGTGTATCTAGTAGTCAGCTGATGCTTGATGCCAATTTGTCTAACAATTTGTCTCCAACCATATATTCAGAACCTTGATCTGTCTGCAGGGTTTTAATTTTTAGTCCACTTTGTCTTTCTATATAAGACTTAAATTGCTTAAAAATATCAAGATTCTCTGATTTATTTTTGAGAAAATAGATCCAAGTCTTTCTACTGAAATCATCAATGAATGTGATAAGGTACCTATATCCTTGGTTTGAAGAAACCTCAAAAGGACCACAAAAATCAGAGTGCACTAGCTCCAGCGGATTTCTGGCTCTCCAAGACTACCCTGAAGGAACTTCATTACGGCACTTCTTTCCAACAACACATGTCTTACATATATTTTCCGGAGGTGTGATGTGAGGTAGTCCATACATCATTTGTTTACGACTGAGAATGTTCAAACTGACGAAGTTCGCGTGCCCAAATCTCCAGTGCCATAACCATGATAGATCTTGAACCTGTCACGCCCCGAAACTCGAGATTTGACACCGGCGTTGTTTAACAATCACACAATTGAAAACAACCAGCCTCATAGCATAGTATAAACCGAAAACCAGTTTATTATTCATAATTTCTCAAAAACAACTGTATTTACAACTGAAATAAACTTGCGGAAACGTCTAACATAAAATTTAAAGTCCTAAAATTCGAAATTTAAATTCCTATTCTAGAAATTCTCGAAAATAACCAAAATTCACCAGCCCCAAAATTGTTCAGATTCTTCTTCTTCAACTTGTTCTTCTGATTTATCTGGGGAAGATTGTAAGGGGTGAGTATTTTGGGAATACTCAGTAAATGGGGAAATTATCGAACACCACATAAAAATTCCATATTTTCGAAAATAACATATATTTACAGCATGTTTTTCATAATTTTAACACTGCAATTTTTCACCTTTCATGGTTTACTGACGTCACTCCCTAAGTTTTAATCCTCTAAGGGGGCGAGGCCGTAAAACAGTTCTATCCCACTGTTAAGGGCCATATGTTGGAATTCCACCCATTTTCATGGAATCCTCACAGTGTCTCACAAAAACGTAGACGGTGTTCGACCGCATTTTTTTTCTTTAAAAAGAAAACACATAACCCAAAATTTTAAACTTTAAAATTTGCCCACTTACCTTAAGTTCTTGATGCAAAAATTACGTGAATAATTAGGGTTGCTTGCACAGGAATTTTCGAAAATTCCTCTTCGGCGGCTAGACGGCGGCAGCGCTTCGCTGTGCTCGAAAATCCTAAGGAGACTAGGGGAGATTTTCGAAATTTTGTGTATGTTCTAAGGTGTGATTTTCGAAAACTAGGGCCCTCCTATTTATAGGGGTTGGCTGCTATCGTGATCGAGAGTTACAGTGCGTTTGAACTGCGAATCAAATCTAAAATCATGATATATCCGTGATTTAGGTAGATATTCAAAATCTCCTTCTTCTTTCCCCACCGAATTTTCGAAAATGGCCTAGTGTATATTGTTAGATTTCGAATTCTAAGGATTTTATTATCTCTTGCTTGATCTTTTATCCCGATATCTCAATATCAACTTAAATCTTATATATTTATCTGCTTATTTTCAAAATTCCTTCTTTAATTCCTTAGATTGAGATAAATTTATTCCTACCAAATTTTCAAGTTTAAATAATACTATCTTAATTTCGAGCTTCATAATTCTGTACACGATAAAATTATCTACACAACTTAGATAACCTTAAAACAAATCTTATATTCTGAATGATTTAAATATTAATATCCAAGATTACACCATCAAATTACTAACCTGATATTAAACTGATATGATCACGATATTACAAAATCCCGGGTTTTACATCCCTCCCTCTTTATGGGAAGTTTCGTCCTCGAAACTTGGGTTGGCTTGGTCTATGAAGAGGTACGGGTATTGGTCCCTCATCCTTTGTTCTAGCTCCCATGTGGCTTCTCTTTCCGTGTGGTTAGACCATTGCACCTTGACGTAGGGAATGATTTGTCGTCTTAGTACTTGGTCCTTGGTATCCACAATTCTAATGGGAACTTCTTCGTACTTCAGCTCTTCTCCCAAGTTACTTTCGATCATGAGCGGTTCTGCTTCCAACACATGGCTTGGGTCCGAGATGTGTTTCCGTAGTTGGGACACGTGGAAAACATTATGAATTCTAGACATATTTGGTGGCTGTGCCAATCTGTATGCTAGCGTGCCCACTTTTTCCAAAATTTCAAAGGGTCCCACATAACGAGGGTTCAGCTTCCCAGCTTTACTGAATCGGACCACTCCTTTCATAGGCGAGACTTTTACGTAGGCCTTCTCGCCAATATTGAATTCTACTGGCCTTCTTTTCAGGTCTGCCCAACTCTTTTGTCGGTTTTGAGCTGCCTTGAGTTTCTCTCGGACTATTGTAACCTTGTCTATCATTGTCTGTACGAGTTCGGGTCCTACTATTGCTTTTTCTCCCACTTCATCCCAATATAATGGTGATCGGCATTTCCTCCCATACAGTGCTTCATATGGAGCCATCCCAATACTGCTGTGATAGCTGTTATTATAAGCAAATTCGATCAATGGTAGGTGATTGCTCCAATTGCTACTGAATTCTAGAGCGCAGGCTCGCAGCATATCTTCCAAAGTTTGAATTGTCCTTTCGGTTTGGCCATCGGTTTGTGGATGATAGGCCGTACTAAGTGTCACTTTTGTTCTCATGGTTCCTTGGAAGCTCTTCCAAAATCGTGAGACGAATCTTGGGTCTCTGTCAGACAGGATGCTCACTGGTCCTCCATGAAGTCGTACAATATTATCCATATACAATGTGGCCAACTTGTCCAGATTGTAGTTCATACGGACGGGTAGGAAGTGTGCGGATTTGGTAATCCTATCCACAATTACCCATATTCCGTCCTGACCTTGCCTTCACTTCGGTAACCCTACCACAAAGTCCATGGAGATATGTTCCCATTTCCATTCAGGTATTTCCAGGGGTTGCAATAATCCTCCAGGTCGTTGGTGCTCTGCTTTGACCTGTTGACACACTTGGCATTTAGCGACATATTCTGCCACATCTCTTTTCATTCCATTCCACCAAAAATTGCTCTTAAGATCTCTGTACATTTTTGTACTCCCTGGGTGGACTGAAAATTTGGACTTGTGTGCTTCTGACAGTATTTCTTGGCGAAGGTTATCGCTGTCTGGTACACACAGTCGTCCTTTCATCCATAAGACTCCTCTGTCATCGATTTGTAGATCTTGAGACTTCCCACTTTCAACTTGTCCCTTGAGTTTTGTTAGCTCAGGGTCTCGGTCCTGGTTTAACTTTACAGTCTCTTGCAGACATGGCCTCGCGGAGAGTGAGGCCANCCTGGGATCCACTGATACTCCTGCTTCAGAGATTACGTGTCCTAAAAAGGATACACTCTTTAGCCAGAACTCACATTTCTTAAACTTAGCATAGAGCTCTTTGTCTCTCAAAGTCTGAAGTGCAATGCGCAGATGCTCTTCGTGATCTCGCTCGTTGGAAGAATAGACGAGGGTGTCGTCAATAAATACTGCTATGAACTGATCCAGGAATGGCTTGAAAACTCTGTTCATTAGGTCCATGAAGGCTGCAGGCGCGTTAGTCAGCCCGAAAGGCATCACTGTGAACTCATAATGTCCATATCTTGTCCGAAAAGCTGTGTTGGGGATATCTTCCGCCCTGACCTTCAGTTGGTGGTATCCCGTCCTCAGATCCAGTTTAGAAAATACTGCGGCTCCCTTAAGTTGATCAAATAGGTCGTCAATCTTTGGGAGGGGGTACTTGTTCTTGATAGTGATCTTGTTTAGTTCTCTGTAGTCGATGCACAATCTCATACTCCCATCTTTTTTCTTTACAAAGAGTACTGGTGCTCCCCATGGGGAAACACTAGGTCGAATTTGCTTTTTGTCTAGCAATTCTTGGAGTTGCTCTTTTAGCTCCTTGAGTTCAGCTGGCGATATCCTGTAAGGTGCTTTAGATATTGGTGCTGCACCAGGAACTAGATTGATTTCGAACTCAACTTCGCGGTCCGGGACTGCCCCTGGGAGGTCTTCTGGAAAAACATCCGGGAACTCACATACTATTGGGATGTCTTCTATCTTCAGTTCGACTTCTCCTTGCACTTCGCTAACCATTGCTAGGTAGATATCTTCTCCGGATTTCATGGCTTTTCGTGTTTGGGAAGCGGAAAGGAGTGATTTCCGTTCCTTGGATTTACCATGATACACAATCTCTTTCTGATTCGGGGTTCGGAGTTTAACTCTTTTCCCTTTATAGTCCACTATTGCATTGTTTTTGGCTAACCAATCCATTCCTAGAATGATGTCAAAGTCAGCCATGACTATTTGTATTAGGTCTGCGCTGAATTTCTGATTACCGATACTGATTAAACAGTCTCTGTGAATCTCGTGAGTTTCGATGGCCTTATTTGTAGGTGTGGCTATTCGAAAAGGTTCGGCTAATAATTCGGGCTTATGTCTTAGTTTCTTAGCGAGTCTCTTAGATACAAATGAATGCGTGGCACCACAATCAAATAACACATAAGCAGGCCCTTTTTGAATAAGAATGGTACCTGACACGACTTCAGTGGCATCGTCGGCCTCTTCTTGAGTCATAGCAAAGACCCTGGCATTAGGCTTGCCTTCTTTTGGCTTGTTGGGGTTAGCTCCTGTATTTGGCCATGTTCCCTTGTTGGGCCCGGCTGCTTGGTTGGCAGCAGTAGGACATTCAGTAATTAGGTGTCCCGCTTTCCCACATCCGAAGCATACACCACTGTTTCTTCGGCATTCTCCCAGGTGTCGTAGGTGGCATGTTGGGCAAGGCTTAATATCCTGGTAGCTTGAGGTAGGCGAAGGTCCTTTTGACGGTCCACCGGACTGGTTAGGCTTCTTGAAAGTCTGATTACTGCGTGAGGACTGACTAGTCATGGGCCTTTTGTTCTTAAATTCCTTCTCCCTGCGCTGGATGTCAGTTTCGGCTCGGATAGCTGAGCCCATTAGGTCTGAAAAATTCGTGGGTTGGTAGACTGCTAGAGCTGATTGGATCCTGCTGTTCAATCCTTTCTTAAAACGATGCAGTTTCAAAACTTCGTCCGCCATAATTGCCGGAGCATAAGATCCAAGGGCATTGAACTGGGAGGTGTATTCCACGACTGACATATCCGGAGTTTGAGTGAAATTTTCAAACTCACTCAGTTTCTGTAGTCTGACCTCGGCCGGATAATACTGTTTCAGATAGGCTTCTCGAAATCGCTGCCAAGTGATTGGTCCTGCAGCTGTCATGGCTGGCGAAATTCCTTCCCACCATTTTCCTGCTTTATCTTCTAGGAACGGCACAGTCACGTCCACTTTCAGTGCCTCGGGAACTTCCAATAGGCGGTGTTGAGTCTCTACACTTTTCAGCCAGCTCTGGCTGACCTCAGGGTCTGCAGCTCCACTGAAGGTTGGACACCTGTTCTTGCGAAGCGATTCATAGTGGAACTTGATTCCGTTTGGTTGTGGAGGTGGTGGCGGCTGATTGACGTTCTGATTTCCCAACCCTTGCAGTGTTGTCGCTACAATGGTGGCTATGGTCATAAGATCAGCTTGGCTTAAGTTGACTGCAGGCGGGGGTCCATTCCCTTGTTCGTTCTCTTGTCTGACCTCACAGTCGGTGTTAGCATAACGCGGGTTGCGATTCTGTCTCGGGGGTCTGTCGGCCATTTCCTACAATTGCATCGCAAGTTCTAAGAGTTTGTACGAGTAAAGTTCATACAATAGATTGTGCTGAAATAAATTGAAATCAATGAATCAAATAAAAAAATTTTTTATTGATTTCTCAAAAGAACTAAAATGAACATGACCAATCTAAAAGAAGTAAAGGTCGTACTGAATGAAATAGCAACAATGGGAAAAATAATAAACTCCTAGAACAAAATCACTAAGACATCCTAGTCTAATCCTCTATCTCTCCAGCCCCAATGGCTGCTATAGGCTCCTCAATCTCTATAGGCTCTTCCTCTTCCGGCGCCTCCTCCGGCTCTCCTTCCTGAAGTAGCTCTACCATATGCGTGAGCTGGGCATTCTCTGCATTAAGCTGGGCCACTCGTGTCTTCCATCCCTGAACGTCTGCCTCTGCCTCGTTCAACATATCAATGGTAAGCTGGTGGCGCAGTTCGTAATCCCTCTTATTCTGCTTGATCTTGTTCTTCAGTACCTCACCTTGTTGAGCCAGATGATGGTTCACCTTTGAAATGCTGTTTATAGCCTCATTTAAATTCTCCAGTCTCTTCTTGCTCCTGGCATTTTGCTGTTTTTCTTCTTCTAATTCCTTTCAGTATCGGTCGATGTCTTCATGCAGCTTTTCTCTCGATACAAGCCGTGCTCTATGCCATCCCTCAAATCCATGTTATCTTCTCTTACCAACTCTCCCTGATAGATAGCGTTGTTAAGTTGGGTTCGTATTACCTCTTTTTCTGTGGCTAAGATCGCATTCTCCCGTCTTCTCTCACCTAGTCTGGCTCTAAGGCGCTTTATCAGGCGCGACTGATTATCAATGGCAAGCTGCTTCATGTGGATTTCAGCTTGGGCACGAGTGCGGAATTGGGGAGACATTTCCTGAAAAAGAAAAGAAAATGCTCAAAATATCATAAATATGATAAAATATCAGGATAGAGTAAAGTACTGAAAATTAAAAGTTTTTCGAAAATTCCCAAAATGGAAAGTTTTGAGATAGACATATGGATTCGAAGAGTATGTCGAGAGGATTTCAGATCAGTTGACGGAACCGAATTCGGAGTTTCCTACGAAAAAATCGAAGGACGTATGCTGGCGGGTTGACTCGCTGACTCGGCCGAGTTGACTCGCCGGAGTATGGTCGGAGCAAAGAAGTATGACGGCGAAGGGGTGAGGGTCACGGAATCGGTGGTGGCACGGCCAGAATCGGTCGGGAAACTACCCAATTTGACCGGAAACTCGCTCAACTCGGTTAACTCACTTGAAATTGGGCGTTTCCGATTGGCTCATCCGAACTCAAAATTGATGGTTGGGAATTGTTACCCATGGATCGTATATTGTTTGGGTAAAATTAATTGAAAATCGGAGTAGGATTGGTAGGGTAATTGGATGAAATAATTTTTGGGTTAGGGTTCATATGCCATATTCGTAGATTTGAAATTCCGGTTTCACACGAACACGGAATCTGAAATTGTTTAAGGGCTTTTGTTCGTCTCGTCGAGGCGATTCTGGGAATGGTCGCCGATCGGATAAACGATGCTGGAAGAGGCCGGAATCGGCGAAGAACGCGGAGGCGCGCTAAGGCGCTGTTTGGCCGAAAATTTCCGAATTTTTTTTTTTTTTTTGAAAATTCGATTTTTCCCACGCGGATTATGAACCTGGCGGCTCTGATACCACTAAAATGTCACCCCCCGAAACTCGAGATTTGACACCGGCGTTGTTTAACAATCACACAATTGAAAACAACCAGCCTCGTAGCATAGTATAAACCGAAAACATGTTTATTATTCATAATTTCTCAAAAACAACTGTCTTTACAACTGAAATAAACTTGCGGAAACGTCTAACATAAAATTTAAAGTCCTAAAATTCGAAATTTAAATTCCTATTCTAGAAATTCTCGAAAATAGCCAAAATTCACCAGCCCCAAAATTGTTCAAATTCTTCTTCTTCAACCTGTTCTTCTGATTTATTTGGGGAAGATTGTAAGGGATGAGTATTTTGGAAATACTCAGTAAATGGGAGAATTATCGAACACCACATAAAAATTCCATATTTTCGAAAATAACATATATTTACAGCATGCTTTTCATAATTTTAACACTGCAATTTTTCACCTTTCATGGTTTACTGACGTCAGTCCCTAAGTTTTAATCCTCTAAGGGTCGAGGCCATAAAACAGTTCTATCCCACTGTTAAGGGCCATATGTTGGAATTCCACCCATTTTCAGGGAATCCTCACAGTGTCTCACAAAAACGTAACAAGATTTAAAAAAACGTAGACGGTGTTCGACCGCATTTTTTTTCTTTAAAAAGAAAACACATAACCCAAAAATTTAAACTTTAAAATTTGCCCACTTACCTTAAATTCTTGATGCAAAATTACGTGAATAATTAGGGTTGCTTGCACAGGAATTTTCGAAAATTCCTCTTCGGCGGCTAGACGGCGGCAGCGCTTCGCTGTGCTCGAAAATCCTAAGGAGACTAGGGGAGATTTTCGAAATTTTGTGTATGTTCTAAGGTGTGATTTTCGAAAACTAGGGCCCTCCTATTTATAGGGGTTGGCTGCTATCTTGATCGAGAGTTACAGTGCGTTTGAACTGTGAATCAAATCTAAAATCATGATATATCCGTGATCTAGGTAGATATTCGAAATCTCCTTCTTCTTTCCCCACCTAATTTTCGAAAATGGCCTAGTGTATATTGTTAGATTTCGAATTCTAGGGATTTTATTATCTCTTGCTTGATCTTTTATCCCGATATCTCAATATCAACTTAAATCTTAGATATTTATCTGCTTATTTTCAAAATTCCTTCTTTAATTCCTTAGATTGAGATAAATTTATTCCTACCAAATTTTCAAGTTTAAATAATACTATCTTAATTTCGAGCTTCATAATTCTGTACACGATAAAATTATCTACACAACTTAGATAACCTTAAAACAAATCTTATATTCTGAATGATTTAAATATTAATATCCAAGATTACACCATCAAATTACTAACCTGATATTAAACTGATATGATCACGATATTACAAAATCCCGGGTTTTACAGAACCGATGTGTTAAAACAGGAAATATCATATTTAAGAGCCAAAGGAAAAAGGCGATTCGGGTTCATTTTTACCTTTGCTATCAAACCATATTTTTTGTCTCGTATAGTGCAGTTCCCTTCATTGATATTTATGGCATAGCCTCTTTCGGACAGCTGTCCTATACTTAGAAGATTCTGATGAAGACCAGGAACATAATATACATATGTGATTAATCTCTTTGATCCATCTTTTGTAATTATGTTTATTTCTCCTTTCCATGAAACAGGAATACTCGTGTTGTTCTCAAATTTTACTTCTGACTGAACCGTTTCATCCAGTTTTGTGAGTAGTTCTTGTCTCCCACACATATGATTGCTGCATATTTTGTCTAAAAACCAAATATTCTTATGATCTTCCACTGCAATATCACATGTGAATAGCATGGCTTTTTCTGATTCATCACAATAATTCATTTATTTTGTGGTAATATCTCTCTGCACCTGTCCATTAATTTTTCTGTGCATTGAGATTTGTAGTGACCATATTTTTGACACTTGAAGTATTTAGTATGAGATTTGTCCTTCTCTTTACCATTGTTTCTCTATGTTCCTTTGACAAATTTATTATTATTCCTTTTATTGACTTTTCTATGGGAACTTGGTTGTCCTTTGAAGTATTTTGCTTTATCGATTGTCAACTGACTTTGTAAGGCTTCCTCAATGGTTTTCTCATATTTTTCTTTCAGATGTTGTTCATGTGCCAAAAGAGAACCCATCAACTGACATAATTGATAAATCATTGGATTCTTCTATGGCTGTTACGATGTACTCGAACTGTATGATCAGAGATCGAAGGACTTTCTCAACTATCTGTTGTGGACTAAACTTCTCGCCATTGGCTTTCATCTGGTTGACTAACGCTAGCATCCTTGTAAAGAAATCAGAGATCGTTTTTGTTTTCTCCATTTGAAGAAGTTCAAATTGTCTTCTTAAAGTTTGAAGGCGGATCTTTTGAACTTTCTCCACACCCTTATAGGATTTTAATAGACTGTCCCAAGCATCTTTTGCTGTCTTGGCTGTCACAATTTTTTCAAAATTATTTGAATCAACAGCTTGAAAGATGATCAATAAAGCTTTTCGATCTTTCTTCCGATTTTCTTGCAAGATGCTTTGGTCGTCCTTTGATAATGTTTCTACATTATCTGGTTTAGTGAATCCTTCTTTGATGATATCCAATATCTCTTAGTATCCAAATAGTACCTCCATCTGAATCTTCCAATGTTCAAAGTTCTTTCCAAGAAGCTTTGGAATTTGGGTTTGAAAGAAATCGCAGTTGGAAGCCATCGATTAAAGATAATTTTGTGAGAAGATTTATTTATCATACCTGGAATATCTTCTCATGAATTTTGTGAAAAACTTTCTCTGATGCCAGATGTTGGAAGTGTAATCGATATAAGAGAATTTTGAGAGAAATAGACTTAAGAACTCTGAAAATATTTTATGTCTTGTTCTTGTTCTTGTTCTTGTTCTCTGCACAATTGCGTGACTTACTTAGCCTTATATTTATATTAACTAGGAATGATCACGTGCGATGCACGTGGGTGATTAATAATGAAATATATACTAACAAGATTTAAATAATTTTTAAAATCGTTTAAATAACATCTTGTTTATGAGTATTTATTGAACTAAATATATCAAAACACAATAAATAAAAATACATCATAATGATAAATCAAATATATTCACTTATTTATATAACATTTTTCAATTTGCATGATTATAACATAATGACAGCTCTCTCAAATTAACAAAGATAATTTTCATCCAAATATCATTCACAATGGAAAACAATAAAAATAAAATTAAGAGAATAGTAAATTTTTCTAAAATCAAAATCACAATGTATTTAAATGGAGTGCATATAGTGACTGTCAAATAAAATTATCTTAATTAACTAAATTATCATAATGATGTTAAAATAAAACCCCTAAACTTGTTATTAAGTTAAATATCAATTGTGTTTTTGCTAACTTTTAACTCCTTGCGAATTTTGTTTAACTTTTTCCTTTTTTAGAATAGATATTACACATCAACTCAAATATTTTAAACTGTATAGTAGCTCAATCATCATGATTCGATCGATGTATCCAACAAGGACAATTATTGCACTCCAACAATATCAATAATTACACTAATTGCAATATATGAGAATTGATCTCATGACTTTGACTCTTATATATACCAATTGTAGGAACATGCATTTGCCGCTTTACCAAAGGTTATAACCAGTGTAACGATGCAACATTAACTAAAATCTTTTAAAATCATAAAACAATTCAAACATCACATTTCGATTGTTATACCTTACATAAACAATTATTGCACCTAACAAATATGATATAGTTGTTATTTTACATTCTAGAAATCATTTTTCTAAATCAAATTTATTCTCACTAATCAAATAATTTCATCGAACACAAATTAGTTTTAATTACTAATAATAATTTAAACACAAATATTAATTGTTAGGGTGACCACTATATGTCCTCACCTATGCTTCATTAAATTGCAATCATAATAATAATGCACAATGAATTGGTAAACATAACTTAGTTAATTTATTAAGTGAGTAATATTAAATAACAATTTTGTTATTTTGAAATGTGAAAAATAGCTTATATATATATAAACTCATCATATATAATGCTAAATTAATTAATATGTAGAAAAGAGAAAAAATTATTTTTTATGTATGTAATTTCATCATATACAATTAGAAATTAATTAATAGGTTGAAAAGAACAAACAGTATAACAAATAATATATTATATATGATGATTTCGTAATAGAATAATGTTAATATAATCATATTTTGTATTATGTTTAGAACGCAATTGAAAATTGATAACAAAATATATAATAATAGAAACTTTAATTTTAAAAACATTTTTTTATCTAAAATATTATCATAATACATAATGAATCATAAGTGAAATCACTAAATTGTTGAGTAACTATTTATTTAATTATTACTTAAATCAATTTATTGAAATTTGTCAAAAATTTAGCATTTCTTATCATCTACATAAAAATATCAAGAGCTTCATAAATTCATTGATATTAATTAAAAAATTTAATTTAAATACATAAAAAAATTCTTAAGTTCCTAAAAAAATTATTTTATAGTTATATCTGAAATATTAAACATTTTATTAGAAGTTTTTTTCTTATCAGCTATATAAAAATATCAAGAGTTTCACAAATTTATAGACATTAATTAGTAAAAATAACTTAAATTAAATATATAAAATTTATAAAAAATAATATAACGTGTTTATAATATTATGAAAAAATTGAAAAATATAGTTGAAGAACTCACAAATTTTATTAGTTATATTTTAAAAATTAAAGCGAGTTACACCCATATATGGTACAAGGTTTTCTACCCCGCAATGAGATGTACAAGTAGTAAAACCACAATTAAAAAATAATTCATTAAAAAAGTAATTTGAGAAAAGTATTGCAAAATTGCAATCACAGAATAATTTTACGTTAAAAAAATATTCTTACAAATAATCTTTAACATATTTCAATATCTACAAAATATACGATGCTTCTTAGTTCATATTTTAAAATCAATTTGTTATAAAAGTGACTTATTTATATGTAAAATAAAAGAAAAGATAAGATATAAATATTAAATATTCATTAGCAACCATGAAGAAATACACTAATTTTAGTAACAAATTTTAGTAGCAACAAAGAAAAATATTGGGTAAATTGATAAATTCAATATGCATTAATATCCAAAGACATTTAAGATAGACAATAAATTATAAAAGAATCCATTAAAAAATTATTATTTTAAAATCAATTTGTTATAAAAGTGACTTATTTATATGTAAAATAAAAGAAAATATAAGATATAAATATGAAATATTCATTAGCAATTATGAAGAAATACACTAATTTTAGTAACAAATTTTAGCAGCAACAAAAAAAAATCATGGGTAAATTGATAAATTCAACATGCATTAATATCCAAAGGCATTTAAGATAGACAATAAATTATAAAAGAATCCATTAAAAATTTATTGATTTAATTTGCTAAATTAAATGAATAAGGGTATATTAAAACATTCACAATTAGAAGTGATATATTTATATGTATGTTAGATGTTAGATTTTACTAAGAAATGTAAATAAATAATTTTTTTGGCCTAAAATTTAAAAAAGAAATAGGAATGTGTATTAATGTCCAAATCCATTTAAGATGGACAATGAATTACAAAAAACTCCTAAAAAAACATATTAATTTAATTTGCTAATTTAAATTAACAAGAAAATTTAATTAAATAATTTTTTTGGCATAAAAGTTAGGAAAGAAAGAAGAATTTGTATTAATGTCCAAATTCATTTAAGATGGACAATGAATTGCAAAAAAAACTTTTAAGATAACCTATTAATTTGTTTGCTAACTTAAATTAAATAAATTAAATAAATGAACAAGGACAAATTAGGAAATTCACAAATGAAAGTGGTATATTTATATGTATGTTAGATAATTTCTAATCTTATCAGAGTTTTATTTAAACTAGAGAATCCTACTCTTATTTAACTGAGAAACTAATAAAGCATGAAATCGATTTAACTAGCTAGGACTCTTTGTTGTCATCCAATAAGAGCTAATAAAAGAATACAATCCAAAAAATTCTTAATGGCTGATTTGCAATGACGGGTTTCTGACTTTCTGTACAGGTACATATACATCATTTAAGAACAAGTCAAAGTGTTGCTAATTCTAGAAAATGTTACAAGTTTTTTGTGAGACAATCTTATAGATTTTTATTCGTGAGACATGTCAATTTTTCTCATATTTACAATAAAAAGTAATATTTTTAGCATAAAATGTAATACTTTTTCATGGATGACCCAAATATGATATTCGTCTCAAAAAATTGATCCCCCATAAAACTGTTTCACAAAAATTTTTGTGAGAAAAGATTTAGAATACTCCTCATAAAATAGTCACTCGTGTGTTTGATTTTCATAAAAATAATTTTTTGAGTGTGTCTGTTGCGTAAGATTTATTTTGATTAAAGTGGTTCACAAGCCATTGTATTAGTCTGAAATTTCCCGAAAGAAAATAAATGTGATTGATTTTCATACCAATAATATTTTGAGTGTGTATGTTGCATAAGAAATATTCTGATTAATGTAGTTTACAAACTACTGCATTGGTCTGAAATTTCCCGAAAGACAATAACTGCGAGTTCTATCGTTACAAAAAAAAGTTTAGAGTTTTCATATAATATTAAAAATGCACCTTTAAAGCTTTAATGTCGATTTAATGGAAGAAGTCAACTATCTATTAGATTAGTTGTCTTGGTTTTAGTTTATAAACACTAATTAATATATAAAATTATTTGATACATATTGTCGTTGATGTAATCCATCTAAAATCTTGTGTTGATAAAAAAATAAATGATAAGTTTGATTTGAATTCGACTCCAAAAACTCAAAATTTTTTTAAATAAAAAACGAATTCTTATCAAATATTGTACAACATAAATTGTAAAAATAGATGATGTACAAAATGGGTTATTGTGCACCAATAAATCTAACAAAGAGTCGACCCTTTTCTCCTTGTTTGAGCCAATCGGGAAACTAATAAATAAAAGCAGAAGCAAGAAAACTAAACTATCCGTGTAAAATGCACACATCTCCGCCGCAGTCGCAGCCGCCGCCGCAGCCGGACTCGGATTCCGAAAAGGACTCAGCGGAGCGGCGCCTTCGTGAGGCAGAGGATCGGCTCAAGGAAGCGATAAAGGAGCTACAACGCCGGCAGTTAGGAGCTCAGGGAGGACTCCACCCGCCGTGCGACCACGCTGATGAGTCTTGCGTCGCCAATGCCGTCGGAAACCTCTGCCAGAGTTTTCTGTTATCGTACGGTATTCGAGTGGGGATCGGGATTCTCCTTCGGGCGTTTAAACTGGTTCGCCTAAAGTCATATTCATCTCTCCTGGATCTCAAGGTTTAGCTATACGTTTCTTTGTTTTTTTTTATCGTTGTTTCCTTGATTCTGTAGAAAGATGATGACTTGATAGATATTTTCAGTGTGATCGGTCGATTTATGTTAATAAAGTTTGATCTTTGCCATTAATTACTGATATTTTTCAGGATTGACGTATTCTTTTTGACTAAAATAGTGTTGCAGTCTATAATTCATTATCAGCAACGTATATGTATATATCACTGGATTGGGTTACCTACTTTGACTATAATGATGATAGCTTTGAAAAACTGTGGGTAAAACGGGCAAGGCAGGGGATTGTGTGCAAGGTTAGGTTAAGGGGTTTTAACGAGACCTGGGAAATTTGCAAAGGTTTGGAGTTCTTGTGGCTGCTGGCAATGGTAGAATGAGTAGCGCGGCATGAACTTGTTAACCGGGTGGTGTTGAAATCGATGCAAAGAGAATGTTATAAGAAGCAGTCCAAAATCAAAGTTAGACAGAAAACAAACTCTGGAATCTACAATGGATATTGAGGAATTTTATAACAATAAGATTCAGAGTCGGAAGAAATCAAAAAACCGATATGGATATTTCACTACTTTTTGGGTTTTGTTGGTTTGGAATCTTTATGTGCATGAGTGTGCTGTTCCATGATTTGATAGAGGATATATACTTTTCAAGTGTGATATATACATGGAAGAGTTCTGTTATATACTGGTTGGGGTTATTTAATATTTTGGCGACCTATTTATTTGATTGCAGCAACTTGTATCTGAGAAAGACCTTATAGTAAGAGAGGAAGCATGCCGAGTTGGTTTGCTTTTTGGAGGATTCACTGGTTCCTACCATGCTCTGAGGTGTTTGCTGAGAAAGCTTAGAAAGAAAGAGACTCCAATGAATGCGTAAGTCAACAATTGCCACTCATTTACTTGCTTTTTGACTGCACGTACTTGATGATGTTATGTCCTTGAAGATAATCTCAAAGTTCTTGATTTGGTATTCTCTCTTTGTTTGAGCCTTCATTTTTTTTATTTTGAAATAGATTTTCATTGTATGATTTATCCATTTCCGTGTGTATGACATTGTTAAAGGGGATGATGGGGCAGATTTTTAGCAGGTGCAGTCTCAGGATTATCTATCTTAGCATTAGATGATTCAAGCCGGAGGCGTACACTCGCCTTATATCTTTTGGCTAGGCTCGCTCAGGTATGAGTATATAATCTTTCATTTTTCTAGGTTTTTCCCAGTGTAAGAGGTACTATGACCACGTTTGCATATTTTTACTTTGTTAATTATATGATTTCTTATCCAGTGTGCATATAACTCTGCTAAATCCAAAAACAAGTTCCACCTTTGGGGAAGCCATTGGAGTCACGGGGACACTCTGCTTTTTTCAATAGCCTGTGCACAGGTATTGACTTATCACTTACTGAAAGTTTCAATTTTAACTGTTGATTTCTTTTTGTCGATATTCTATTTTAGGGTCAAAGATCTCTGGTATTGATAATGAGAGCTTAGAAGAACATATTATCGCACTAGAAATTATCTATGCTTGTTACAGATGATATTCAATTTTGATTCCCTTGTTCTAATGCATTCCTTTTGTTGTCGATTTTTCTAAGTATAAACACATTTCAGGTTATGTACGCTTTTGTTATGCGCCCTGAGAGCTTGCCAAAATCATATCAAAATTTCATTCAGAAAACAGGTCCAGTTGCTGCACCTGTGTACAAAGCTGTAAGGGATTGCTGTAGAGGTTCTCCAGTAGATATTGCCTCACTATCTACTTACTTGTCCAACAGAAGAGGATTTAGCACTGTGAAATTGGAGGAGTTTCCTGATATTGTTCCTTGCTCTGTTATCCACCCTATTACTGAGTCATGCTTATTTCACAATGCAAATTCTGCAAGAGATACCTTCAGGAAAACTTTTCCTCTGTATTTCTCTTTGACATTTGTGCCATTTGTTGTTCTGCGGATGCAAAAGGTACATCCTCTCATTATTAATGGTAAAAACCATGCCTTTGTAGTTTTTGTTATACGCTCATTTTTTATAAAAAAATGTTAACAGGGTTGACCAAGTAATTTGTGTTTATCGATTCATTCATTCTACAAAAAGTTAAGAGTGGGATCAAATAAACTATACCCATTTTCAGTACAATAATTCCAGACTACCTGACCTAGGCTTTTAATTAGAAGATGGTGGAGAGCTTATTATCTTTATTTCATTGATGATCATTGCATAGTTGTGTAAGAATACTCCTTTATTATTCTTCCTTGTACATTTTGGTAGAAGATATTGATTATTTCTTTGTCCGAGCAAATATTCAAGTAGTGTCTCTATTATGCATTTATTGAATTAGCAAATGGAAGAATCTTTGTTATGTATCTTAACAAGTTTGGAAAATATTGGGATTGATCTCCTGTATAGCATACAGACTGCCAAAATGGTATTTTACTAGATGGCTTTGCCTTCAGTGTTGTAAGTTATGTAGCTGTGTTCCTAGCTAAGTTCTAGTCAATGCAAATGAGTTCTCATAATTGCTTAGTGGGTAACTATGTATTGTCTCTTTTCAAAGTTCAAGGATG
Source organism: Primulina huaijiensis (assembly GCF_012295235.1). Taxonomy (NCBI): domain Eukaryota; kingdom Viridiplantae; phylum Streptophyta; class Magnoliopsida; order Lamiales; family Gesneriaceae; genus Primulina; species Primulina huaijiensis. The sequence continues at coordinate 6,240,803 of NC_133310.1, read as the reverse complement.
CTCCTGTTCGAACCTGTTGGCTTGCTGTTAAAGGTGCTGTGCGCTCTACAACATTCTTGTCTGCTTTTGTTGGCATCTTTCAGGTACTTTTTCCTGCTGCTGCATTTGTATACATACTCAGTCATCATAACTGTACTGATTAACATATCCCGGCAACAAAAGGGGGTAATATGCATGCACAGAAAAGTGGCATTGAAGGACCACAAGCTATTGTATTGGCTTGCAGGGGGGATATCTGCCCTGTCTGTACTGTTGGAGAAGAAAGCTAGACGTGGGGAGTTGGCCTTGTATGTTCTCCCTCGAGCTGGAGAATCTTTATGGTATATCTTAGTGAATCGCCATTTGCTTCCAGATATAAAAAATGCTGAGGTACAAAAGACTCTTTTATCTCGTCAACTTAATTGGAGAATTCTACCAATGCTCTACAGTATTTTTTTTATTGAAAAGCATTCGAGCATATTTAGGTTATAAAATGTCTGATTTTCTGAAAACATGCTTATTCCCTCTGCTTGATAAGCCCAATGTTCAGAATCAAGCATCTTTATTCAATTTTCTTGTCCTAGAAAAGTTTCAACTTTTTCCAAAATTCCCTCGTCTCAATCATACAAGAGAGCCCCTTAAATTCTAGTCCAATTTTACTGAAGTAGTTGAATCCCAGGCACAAGGAATGGTATAATTGTTCTCGACTATTAACAAAATGACTGCAACAGTGTGGAGAAACCACTTTATGGTTTGGTAACCTCTTCTTTTTCACCACCAGATTAATCAAGCAATAGTGTGAAGAGCTAATCAATAATAATATAAGCACACTTGTGAATTGTTCAAGTCCAAATATAAAAGTGTTATTATTCTATCCCTGAACTAATTTTTATTTTCAAATATTCTAGGTCGCTTTGTTCTGTGCATGCATGGGTGGAATCATGTATTACTTAGAACACGAACCAGATACTATGGCTCCGTTTCTTAGAGGCCTGGTCCGCCGCTTCCTTGCGAGCAAAATCAGTAATCCAGGCCCTTCAGCAAGTCGAAACACCTCTTACGCATATCTACATGCGTTGGATGCCATAAAAGAGCCACAGATGCAGGATGGCCGAGAGGACGAAAGTTCATCTTCTCATAAATACAATCTTGAATCTATTCCTGGACTCTGAGCATGTTTTTTTTCAATTGCTCAGCTGTGACAATTTGACTCCTGGCATTGATTCAGAGACATTCATTCTTGGCAAGATTTCTTCTATCCAAGTTACTATGAACCCGGAGGAGGAGACCGATGGTAAACCTATCTCACCTTCGTAAAAGTCTCATTGTTCCCTTTTAGCCGTAGTGTAAAATTTTTGGGGCGAATTTTTTTCAATTGTTCTTCATAAAACTGTGTTAGTTGAAGATTTGAGAGTGATTTTTTCATTTGTAAATATTGCCAACTCCATCTATATTATGATCGAACTCAACTTTACTAGGATTAGAGGACTTCAATTGATGAGTCATTTGCGGTATTGTGATGCATCCGTATTCTGATGTGTTTGGCACAGTTTTGTTCATCGATCTTGCATGGTACAATTATGTCTTTGTTGGAATATTGAACAAAATGAGATATGAAGTTGTCCCACATTGGAAGCCTTGGATTCTCTTCTTTGTTAGTTTCAAGTTTGAACTATGAGATTGGGTCATTAAAAACATCGAAATTTTTTGAAAGAGAGAAGACGCTAATAAGATGAATCTCTATGAAATAAATACATGCGGCCGGCGAGGTGAGATATCTTGATTGTATTATATTTTTTTGACAATTTATTTGAAAAAAATTATATTTATTATTGTTTATTATTTTTCAAAAATTATGTATGAAAGTTTGCACACATTTGAACCAAACATTGTGTCCTTTGACTTATCACAAAAGTTTGACTTATTACAAAAGGTTGCGTTCGTATAATGAAGGTTGTGTTCTTTTCTACAACCGGTGAATACACTGCAAATGATCAATTTTTTCCCCCATTCATACGTATATTTGAAAGCTTCTGGATATTACTGTTTGTGATATCAAGAGATTGTTGTGATGTACTCTCTCGATTCGAATTCGTTGGATCTTAGGGACGATTGTAATAACCCTAAAGCATTGTTATATGGGCAATTTTGTCTTACAGATAAATAATTCATCTTTGCCTAGACTTTACAATATTGTGTTGCTGCTTTGTTCCAGAATAAGAAATCATGACGAATAACAATCGGAAGACAAAATTTGTATACATTCTGAACAAGTCGACCTTGTGCCATTCGCTTCATTGGCTACTCCTCCCGCTCACGGTGAAAATCTGTCCAAATTTGCTGGTGCTGACTTCAAACGTTGGCAGCAGAAAATGCTCTTCTATCTCACCACTTTAAGTCTGTCTCAATTCCTGAAGGAGAATCCCCTTGGTGTCACTGAAAAGCGATACTGATGTCCAACGAAGAATTGCTATTGATGCTTGGAATCACAATGATTTCCTCTGCAGGAATTACATACTGAAGGGCTCGATGGTACACTGTACAATGTCTATCAAGACTGCCAAAAAATTGTGGGACTCTTTGAAAAAGAAATACAAGACATAGGACACATGCATTAAAAACTTCGTTGTTGGAAAGTTTCTCGACTTCTTTCGACTTCAAGATGATTGACAACAAAACAATAATGAGTCAGATGCAAGAAATTCAGATTATTCTTCATGACTTACTGAATGAAGGCATGGAAGTTAGTGAATTTTTACACAATGCATCAATCATTGAAAAATTGTCGTCTCTGTGAAAAGACTTCAAGAAATATATGAAACACAAGCGCAAGGTGTTAAAACTCTAGGACCTGATCGTGAGACTTAAAATTGAGGAAGATAACTGAAACACCGAAGCCAAGACATACAAAAAAGTAATGGGGCCCGAATCAAAGCCAATCTAGCAGAATCAAAAACTAGTCACAAGAGAAATGGCCCCTACAATGACAAGAAATAAGAGAAGGCTAATATATTCAAAAGAGATTGCTACAACAGTGGCAAACCAAACCATATGGTCAATGATTGTCGTCTTCCAAAAAGAGAAATAAAAAACAAAAACAAAGACAAGCCAACATCAAAGAAAAGTATGTACCAATCCATTGTGTTTAAAACCAACTTGGTAGACAATCCAAGAGAATGGTGGATAGATACCGACTCCACTAACCATTTCTGTGCCGAAAAGAAATGTTTTTATCATACACTCCCATAAGTGAAAGTAAACTATTTATGGGAAACTCTACAACTTCCAATGTCATAGGACTTGGAAAAGCGGTGCTTAAGATTACTTCTGACAAAGAAATAATGCTCAAGAATGTATTGCAAGTGCTACACATCCGTAAGAATTTAGTATTTGGATCTCTATTGAGTAAGGTCGGTTTTAGGCTTGGGTTTGAATTGGACAAGTTTGTCTTAACCAAAAATGACGTATTTATAAGCAAAAAGTACCAAGACAGTGGTCTCTTTAAGATGAATGTAATTAATGTAATCCAGTCGTTGAAAGATTTCTAGTATAAATACGCAGATTCAAAAGTTCATATAAGAATAAATCAATAAGTTCAGAGATTTCAATCTGTAATATACATGATCTCGATCACACTTATTCTTTCTAAGATATCAAATTGGTCACCTAGCACACGTCTAATTGTTCACATCATATCATCAAATATCAACTTGTGTCACCCTGCCAACTCTAGCCGTTCAAAGCTAACAGTTGGAAATTTTGTTCTTTATGGTGAACCAAGTGTTCTTAAACAAACCAGAAATTATTGTGTTAAATTGATACTAAGAGTTTCGACTTAGACAGTATGATAAGTTATAGTCGAAATTAGTTTATACACTGATTATATAAATCAAAGTCTTTTAGTAAATTCTTTTTTGACATAGGAGTATTTAAGTTAATAAAATATCCATAAAAATTTAAATGTTTTTTACTTTACTTCGCACTTACTTTTTGTTCAGTTTTAACACTTACTTTTTGTTCAGTTTGTTAAAATTCGCATATTGAATATATATTATTACTAAATCTATCATGACGGTTTTTTGCACTCAATTATTTTAAGAAGTTTGGGTAAACCTAGTCATTCTGAAAAGAATTTTAACAACTAACAACCGTTAAAATCAGTTCGATTTTTTCAAAAAAATTCTAAAAGAGTTCATTAATCTCATCAAAACTCTTTTCCGATCCTAACTCAATGTAATATACGAACCAAACCGTGATGGAGTCGATATAGCAAGATATGTATTTCCAACTTAAACAAGAATACGGTGTTTCTTGAATACATGAGAAATGCAAGATTTAAGGTACATTGGCATTTTTATCTCACTACTTCAGAAATACTTTTGTCAAACACTTAGTAAGAATGCCACAAATCAATGCCCTTTGGCCTTTTACAATTGTTCAATTGCACGGTGAGGATTTCAACTTTCTTCCGGGAAGATTTCAGATGCATATCATTCTTCCAGAACTTTGCAAATATCAAAGGTTTTGTTACCTATTTTACATGAAATACCACTAAATACGCAGGCACACAAGCGCTTATGCGATAAACCTCCAACGGTATTGTGCGTCTTTGTTTCCTCTCCAATCACTTTCCACAGAGAATCGCTTATATCCCCAACTGCCCAAGCTATAGATATATGTGGGCGTGGATCCTACGAGAAATTTTGTAATAGTGCGTTGATATTTACAATTTGACGCGTTGATAGTAACTTAAACAAAGCAAAATTATGGAAATAACAGGCATGTAAACAAACCTTGTAAAACTCGGGAAGATTATGAAGTCTGTACGCATCATTCACGGCTTCAATTTGCTTCTTTATCTGAAATAAAAGAAAGTATATAAAGTTCTGCATAATTTGAAGCACAAATGATAAATTTACTCAGGCTTCACAGGCCTGCCATTTAGATCCATATCGTAAACAACTCTCATGTAAGACATATTTCAAGATGAATGATATCATGTGGGAAGATTTTGGATTGGTCTTTCCCGAGAACAACATGCTGCTATTCAAATTTGTTCGAACAATTCTCTAGTTCTTAAAATAATCAAAGAGCTTTCTGTGATTTATTCTCACGTTAAGAATTCCACTGTATTTGGAACTGGCCAGCACGACCAATGATACAAGTGAACAAATAATCCATGAACTTACAGAACAATCCTTGCATTTCAAGATTCAGCAGCTCCTTAGAGGATGTGATAACATTTAGCTTATCTGCGGGCCAATAAAGGCCCTTCTTTTTGTATTCATTTTATCCACACATGTACATTTCCAATCATTGGCATTTCACACTATCTCATCTACCGCAGATTGTAAATTTTCTGCTATTTTTGGTAATGGTAATGGGACTGTAAAAAACCCGTTGACTGAAAGTTAGTTTCTTGTGCCATAAAAAAATGCAGCACTAACTGAGAACAAGAGCACATTCCTCTCTATTTCCCATATTTTTTTTACTTGCTATTTTGCCAAGAATATTAAATTCGTCAAAATCCAGACAACGTTCCTACATTAAAGCTTTTCACGAAAAATGAAAGTAGCTTACAGCAATGATTCAAAATTGTACCTCAGTTAAGCCTCCAGCAGTGACTTCCAAGGAAAGAAATGTCCGGGTATAATCATCGTTTGTAAATACCACCCACTTAGTAAAATCAATCCAGTACCTGTTAAATTTAAAGAACATTTAAAGAACAGCCAGCAATGAACCTTAACCTTACAAAGTATCTACCATTACACAAAACTCGAAGCTTCTTCCACAGTGGTGGCAAAAGGGCAAGAGCGAGGGGGTAAAATCACTTTTTTTTAAGAAAATTTCCAAGTAAAAAACTAGTCATTTCCATTTGAGGGATGACTCTCCCACCATCGCCCGCAATATATGCACTCCTACTTCTCACCTCCTATGAAACTGAAGTCTCTGCCTAAGCATGCCCACCATGGAATCTCTTTGATGTACTCGAATAGGAACCGTCCTTCCCAAGCTCACGTGAAACTCCCTCCCTAGCACAACTTGCTCAAATTTCTGACCATCTTTAATCAAATCCCTTAAAGGGATGTCAACATCAACCACATGAAGCTCAGGTATCAGCCGTGCGACCCTTTTCAGAAACAAGGCCATCTCTTTTCTTTGCGTCAATGGAATTATAACTAAAACCACAAAAACAAAAAGGAAACTTTATTTCTGTAATCCAAGACCGAAATTAGAACCCAAACAACTTAAACAAAAAAAAAACCATATCGTACCAGGGATGTAAACATGCAAAGCAAAGTTGCCATCGACGTGGGGGAAGCTCCGGACTCGATTGGGTGGATCACTTTGTACAGCGTAATCAAATGTGCCTATCACAAGCAAAACGTCAAACAGTTGGGGTACGAGCATAACAAAATAAGAAGATAGCATCAGCGTGTACAATCAAGGAATATTACCCAGTGAATTTCGCGGATGGAGGAGAGACAGAGGAGGTGGGGGGAGATTGATGGGTAATTCGGTCGGGTCGGATGTTGCAGTGGGTTCGGATTCTGAATCGGATTCGGAGGAAGATTCGCCATACGACGCCCTAAGAGCTTCCATCTCCGCCTTACAGCTGATTGTCTATTTACTGCCCACAATGGTTAGTCCAACATCGTAATAGCATGTTGTAAAATATTTCCGATAGCCCCTTAATTATTAAAGAAACTTCTTTTTAGTCACCCTGAACCTGAATTCAGCTCAATTCTTCAAGGAAAAAAAAAAACCAAAATGAATCGAATAATAAACTTCAGAAAAATCATCTTTTTGGTCTCGTAATTTGCATATTTTTCAATTTGATCCTCTCACAAGTTAATTAGCAATTTAGTAATTTAAAGACACTAACACGCAATTTTTTCGATTTCAATTTTTTTGTCGGAATTAGCAATTTAGTAGTCTTATAGACTAACTCGCATTTTTTCCAATTTCAAAAATTTATTTTTTGTCGAATGTCTAACTGATGACCGGAAATTGCTTATTTGGCAACCACACACCTTGACATGGACTAACAAATTGAGTATTTCGGGGTTTGGAGAGAAAATTGTATATTTATGGTCGCCCATTATTTTTTTATCATATGAAAATAAATAAGGACTACTGAATGCAACATTAGAGTAACACTCCAATGCTAACATCTCTTTAATAGATCCACCACCATGGTATTAATTATGAGTATTTCAAATAGCTAAGCAAATGTTTAACTCGAATTAATACAGAATTATCGAAATAATATAGTTAATAGAGTGATTATGTATATTGTTGAACACATTATATGTGCTAAAAATTTACAACCGTCTCTTTCCTCGACTTTCTGTTCTCTTCCATGTCTCAATATTGTCTCACATTATAATTACATCAATAATTTTAATGTGAAGTTGTTCTATAAAACAATTTGATAATCAGTGATTTGATGAGCTTTTAAGGACTAAAGTCAAAATTGGAAAAAAAAATCTTGAACATTATTTTTCTATAATTTTATGTTCACTGGATAATCGCGTTCGATTTTGGGTTTGCCTAGGTTTCATAATTCATGTCGTAACTCTGAAAAGTGATAAATATATTGATGATTTAGCAGATGAATTTCCTCTTTATAAAATCAGTATCATAATTAAGCACAATGTACTTGTCTAACCTTTTAAAGATTGTAGGCCTGGGAAACTATGTTGGAATCGTACGACCAGTTATGCATGCGGTCGATGCAGGTTTTATACAAACGTGCCATTCACATTTGGGATTATACTTCTTCGAAGCAACCGATGGCAACAAGCAGGATTAGTCGAAGGGATCGATACGTGGGTCGTGCTCGCTAGCCATAGCCATCCCAGTGCAAAGACAAGTAGGGCACATCACCTGCAACACAAAGGCACAAGCCTTGCTTAGAGTCATAAAGACCAAGAAGTGATATGGAACCCCTTAGTTTTGTTGAAACTTTATATATCCTATGTTCTTCCGGCTTTCATTTATTTTCATTTGCATTATGTACTTGATTTATCATCATTGTTAGATCGATCGAAAAGGATTTTGCCAAGAAACTCGAAGTTTTGGCCAAATCATTTTAAAATACTAAAGAATCCTAAAACCTATTCCATGCTCCCGGATTAGGTTCTACCAGATCTTATGTTTCTGACTAACACTAAAGTGGATAGGATCACACTCTTTTAATTAAATTTCCAAAGAAACTCAGTTTCAACCTTACAAGGTGTGTTTATCATCAAAACTATCACGGTACAATAGACATGAACAGGAAGTAATATCTGGCATATGGCAGGTGGATATAAATTTAAACCTGAAACGATGATGGCATACCTTTCCTGATCCTGAACAGTTAGAACACCGCTCTGTTTTAGGGGGCGACAAATGCTGGTTTCCACTACTCAGTGAGGAGACTGGTTCAACAAGCACAAGAGATCCAGAGCTTGAACAGCGAGCACAAGCAAGATATCCTATACATCTGAAACGCTAAGTTCCACAAGCACCAAGATGTGTACCCGTTTTACACAGTTCGGGTGTAGACCATTAGTTCAATATCTAATTTAACTTAGTTGGTCTTCAAATATGGAAATACTATTCACACACACCATTAGAAAAAAAAGGTTGTCCATTATCATGGCTTGGATCATGAGGTGCGGATGTCAATGATGGACGTTCCTTGTAGGTATATATATCTATAGGTATCAGGAATAGAACACAAGTTTGTTCCTGCCAAGAAAGTTGGAATGTTGGATGACACGAGTTTGTTCCTGCCAAAAATCCTATTTTTGTATATTTTTTCATATCCTCTCTAGTAGGATACTACTAGAACTACAGAACAATCAGGTAGATGTAAAAGGTAATAAATAATTAAAACAAGGATAAGAAATTCAAAAGGGTGACTAGGTAGACATCGAGTTTCATGGCATGTTTACCTGTACCAAGACAGTACTTGCATCTCTTATGTTCCTGTTGCTTCACATTATTTATCTCCACCACCATCAGGGCAGATATCACTCCCACTGCTCCTCCAGAGAATGAAGCCACGATTGGATCAACATCACTACAAGTTCAAATTGTGTTAATGAGGAGACAGAGAAAAAATTTATAACCTTCAAATGTATAAAGAAATTGTAAAACTTTGTTACACATGTCGACCTCTTTGCCCGCCCTAAACAATTCTAAGTTTTGTAATAAATTTATAGGCAAAATGTAAATTTTAGTCCTATATGTATTGAGTTTTGACATTTTTAATCATTTATCTTTAGTTGAATCAAATATTCCCGACAACCAATTTTGGTCTTTCTTCTCATTATCATGTATTTAAATGACTGATATTATTGATCAATTTTTATAATTACATGGTTAAAAAAATCCATTCATGTATGTTTAAAAAAGTAATTATAACAATTTAACAACTAAATTAGCAATTTAATTATATAATTTTGAGGAAAAAGACTAAAATTGGTTATTAAAACATAGTCACATGAGTATAATTGATTGAATAAAAGATACAAGACTAAAAATGTCACGCCTCAGTACATACAAAATTAAAATTGACATCTTGCCTAATTTATAATTAGAGGCAAATGGAGGAGACAGTAGTAGATGCTCGGTTCTTATCTAACAGATAAGTTTTTGAAGATGGACTATTCCCCAGTTTTCTTCACTAATAACAGCAGTTATGACATGCCATTATCCTCGGTACATCTACACTGATAACAAAAACCAACATTTTGTACAATAACAGTTGACAGTGCACTGCTGTCTTTGGGCACCTAACCAAATCTAAGTTATGTTATAATTTATAAGTAGAGGCAAATGGAGTAGACAGTATTTGATACTCAATCCTTATCTAACAGATAAATTTTTGAAAATGTGAGAATATCTATAATTTTATACTATTAATTAAAGTTAAACCCCCGATCCTAAATAGCTTTTGGTATGTTGGTAAAGCTTTTTTATAATTACAAAAATGTCTTTGAACCACTCAATTTAATATTTTACAAATCTTTTTCCATCGTATCTCTTCTTTTCTATCAAGTTTAATTTTAAAATATTTTTAAATAAACCACTTTCTTTTATTTTATGTTATGGATCACACATGTCACGTGTTCCACGATCCACTAGTTTAAATAGTTCGGACTCTATGCATTGCACATAAACTTCTTAGAGAAACAAAAGACAGCTGTGATTTTCTAATTGTTAAGCTAGAGTCAGAAAACATGCCAGATTCATTGCTTTAATAAGAACATGACGTCTTTAATAGAAAAGCTCTAGAATCATACCTCAATTGCATTGGAAGATGCATACTGCTGATAAACTCAGCATATGATGTTCCACCCAAACCCAGTTTGAGCTCTAGCTGACATAAGCAAAGAAAATCAAATGCTAGGACTAGAATATTTCAGATTTCCCGACTCTACACTTGGCGAAAGTCTTTTCCCTTTTGGTTTCCATTTTTACGCAATAATAGAATCACTTGTTTAGAGATTCACTTTAGAAGTAGACTTGGCTGTCATAAATTACGTGATTACTCAACAAATGAGAAAATGACATTTAATTCTACCTTTACCAATAAAAAAGAAAGGGGTGCCAAAAGTGAATCATAGATTTTCAAGTCATCACTGGCCACCTCTGCCTTTCCCATGTTATTGTATTCCAACTGGAGTTCGGCTATCGTCTAGGTTGAAATTATGTGATTGTTCAAAAGCTTGCGAGCCGTCTGCCAGGTTTTCAAAATTTTTATTATTCATTTATAAATTGAATATAAAAAACATAACATATATTGATGAAATACTATGACGTTTCAAAATTAGTGAAATTACTTTTTTTAAGATACAATTTAATCGGCTTTTATTGATATCCGGTTCTGAATCATGTCGACTCTGAAATTTGTTTACGCGGTTGGAGCTCTAATTGAAATTCATGAGCATCTAGATATTAGTCTAAAAATATTTAAAAGCTCGATTCCAGCACAGAATATATATACCTACAGAGCCGTAAATTGGATGAAAACAAAACTTGCACAAACGCAGAGCTTACAGTGGGAGCTAGAAGACCACCAAAAAGCATGACTCCAGCAATAAGAGAGAAACAAGTAGCATAGTATTGCTTCAGGTTCGAAGAGTTCTGGAAGAAGCATGCTTATCAGACAATACTCTACAAGAACTAATATGTCGTACGTGTGAATTAATCAAGAAATTGGTCCATTTAAGGCAATGAAACATGACTTACCAAAGGAGGCAAAAAAGGAATAAATGAAGGGAAACTGGGAAGCTCGCTTTCTTGATTTTCCTTTGCGATCCCTAGCTCTGCCCTTTTAATCCTTTGCTGCATTCTAAGTCGACGTACCTACACAAGTTTCACGCTGGCAATAACAAAATTTTATCTATAACAAAAACTTAAATTAAATAAGATGAGAATTCAAAATTTTATTCTTGAACCATGATTAAATAAGATGAATTCATTTTTTTTTCCCTGATATCCTGAAAAAATGAANCTTTAACGAATAATCAACTTAGAATTAACTCATAGTTACATACGCAGAAAACTTTTTATCATTCGATGAATTGGAATCAATGGAAGCAGAAAAAGAGGAGGATTCATCCTCGGAAGCCTTGGATCTCCATTCCAGGTTGGACTTTAGCTTCCCCTGGAGGTAGCATCGAGAGTGCGATGAATAAAACGGCGTCGCCACATAGGAAACTAGCAGGATTCGACCTGAACAGAGCATTTTTTCTGGGGAAATTACCGATGAAGACGAGAAATTCGGTCAGAGGTGATGAATAGAGACAGAGCATCATCGCTGTGTCCGAGTGCCGAGAATTTTATATTTTTTGTTTATATATATTAAATTATTTCGGTTTGGATCTCCACGTGGATACATTCTATTAGCTAATAGATGGCGAGAGATTCCTCGTCTGGGTCCCTCCCAATATAATATAGTGGAAATTTGTTATCACTCCTCTTTTTTAAACTAACTTTCTCCTCAATCTTCGTTCCTTTATTTCTTTGTTTAAACTCCTCATTTTTCTAAAATTCCCAAAACATTATTAAATTATATGTTTTTAGTACGTGGCATTGTTATATCTATCGAGCATGTTCTTCAAAGCATATAGCCCTATGACATACAACTACGTAAGGTTTTTAGCCTATCTATCATGCTCAAATGATCGATTTTTTTTTTATAAAAGGCCCATCATGCTTCCATATAAGAAATTGAACAATTTATCTCTTTGACCAGAGTGCCGTCGGGTTATATCCACCGTGTTTTACAGACTGCCCCTCACAGCCCAACCACGCAGTCGCAACATATGATTACTGACGCAGATTCTTTCAACAGCACTTAGCACAACTTTATTTCGTTTCCTACCTCAGGGTGTATGATAAAGTAGTTCAATTTGAAACTAATATATGAGAGGGGCAAAAGCCTTGCTTATTTTATTCAAACATAACAACTTATTATTACATAGTAACCTCCTGTTAGGGGTGTTCAAATTTCGGAAAAAACCGAACAATGAAACAAACCGAAAACCGAATTTTATAATTCAGATATAAATTTTAAAACCGAAATTTATTTGGTTCGGTTTCGGATTATATATGTCAAAACCGAACCGACCGAAAAAATCAAAATTTCATTAAATTAATAATTTTATTATTATTATTTATTTTTTGAGATGATATCAGTGAATGATGAATTATTTTGAATAATATTTAGTTGATTGTTGTTTACGTAATTTATTTAGACTTTGTATTTAAATGTTTTACTAAGAAATCATGTAAAAAGATAACATATTATATTTTACAATATATTTATCTTATTAATTTAAATAATTGTATCAAAACCGAAATAACCGACCGAAATAACCGAACTATTTCGGTAGAAAATCGAACAAAACCGAAAAATGGTTCGGATATCGGATTATATATTTGTAAAACTGAAAACCGAAAAAATCGAAATAAAAAATCGAAAACCGAACCGAACCGACCGATGAACACCCCTACCTCCTATAGAGAATTTTAAAGAGAAAATATTAATGTGTTTGAAAGAAAATGAAGAGGTTGAATGATGCCTTCATCTTCCTTCTGCCTTCTTATTTATAGAAGCCCTTTCGGATTCGGACTTCAAACCCTTGTTATAACTTTTTCTTTAATGCCTTCCAGCTGAGGTTGGCACTATGTCCTGAGTGGGTGGTTGAATGGTCCCTCCACCTTTTCTTCGTTTGTCGTTTTTCTATATCATTAATCTAGAAATTGCTCGTTCTTCTGACCTTATCTCATGGCATATCCAATAGATATGGGTTTGTATGATATCAGCTGATATTTCATCTCCTAATTCTTTCAATCTTTTGTGGAAATCTTTGAAATTTTTCAGCTCCCTTCTTTTTGCCTTGATGCGTCTTTTAGAAACCTTCAAATATGTGTAGTACATTTTTTTTAGGTTCCGACTTTTTCTTGTATATTTTTATCGGTTCTCATTCGTTTGTTATTTACAGGTAAAATTGAGTCTCAGTTTCCCTATTCATTTAGTGAGTTATTCACATGCCCACTATCTCTTGTAGGAGAATCTTTTGCTTTTGTCATCTCCAAGGAACGGTGATTAGGTTCACATGTCCACTTATTTTTGTCGAGGAATCTTAAACTTTTGATGTCCCCGAGGAAAAGGTGGTTGTGGTCCTTCACCACTTGTTCATGTTTCCGCAAGATGCTTCCTGTCTGATCGAGGTTTGAAGCCCTTATCAAATTCTGGCTCCTTTTGGTTTAGGCATTGTGGGCAGATTGTTTCTGACCATCTTCCTACATGAGCCATATTGCAGAATTTCCGACGAGTTTTTTTACTCCCCGGCAGCTTGCAATTCCATAGAAGATTTATTTTCTTTTCGAATAGATCTTCTGCAAAACTTGTGGTTTTTCCTTTCATAGTATTTAATAGGAATATCCATTTACCGAATTATGATAAAACTTAAACGGAAACTTGACTTTGTCCATTTCAGTGAGACAGACCCATAGACCCCATGCTCTTCGGGTGGAAATGTCGTCTTCAGTTATTGAAGCAACAAGGGGTGTTTCTTCTGACGGAGGATCCTAGATAAATTTCTGACCATTTGTATCTGGCCTCCTTAACTTGATAAAATGAAAGGATTCATGTGAGCTTTTTGTTGGAACTTTTCAAGTACGAAATCTTGATTTTGATGTTAACAAAACTTTTTATTGTGTTTTTAACATATTTACTCAAGTATGAAGTTGTTAACACAAGAAGCAAGCTGAAACTGAATTCTGCACAAACTAAATTTCTGGCGAGCTTCTGTGTTTTGATAATATCTCCCAGCTGGATGATCCAAATGACAATCCGCTAATTAGACCGATTAGAAAACTCAATTTGGAACAAGTCGTATTTCAAGACAATTGGGCAAAATCGGATATTATCATGGTCTAACTGATCGCTGAATTACAGAACTGATCACACGAAAACAGCAATCAGTTGAGTTTGAGCAGTTGTGATATTTTGGTTATATCTCTCAGCTCGGTTATTGAAATGAAGCGATTTAGTATGCGTTGAAAAGATAAGACAAAGATCTACAAATCATCTTCAGAAATCAAAGTCTAAATTGAAGTTTAAGAGGCTGATAAATGACAATGAAGCTACTGGTTCTGCACAAACCGAAATCAGCTAGGCTGATTTCAGCACACCAGCTGAAACTGAATTGAACCAGACCAGCTGAAGACCAGTTGAACCAGACCAGCTGAACCGAACCAGCAGCAGACCAACTGAATCGAACCAGCAGCTGACTAGCTGAACTGAACTGAACCAGCTGCTGACCAGTTGAACTGAATGACCAGTTGAGTTGACCAGAGTTGACCAGTCGGGAAATTGTCCAGCAAGGCGAATTTGACTGTTGCAATCTTGGAAACAGTACAGAAACTTTCCAAACGGTCATATTCTTGTGTCTAACGTATATATCATTGTTGGGGCCTATAAATACATCATCTTGAAGATCAAACAAGAGCTTTTGAAGTGGATTCAAAGCATGGGCAGTTAGCATGAATATATCGGCTAGTTGAGAGCTCAAGCCCTTGTGTGAGGATACATTTAAGATGTACACTGTAAAGGATAAATTCCTCACACACAATCACTCACACTTATACAAGAGAGTTGAACTTCAAAGATTAGTTGATTGAGTCTTGCACAAAGACAATAAACTTGTGTATGTAGTCTTTGCATATGAGACATTAAACAATATGCTGATTGTGAGGTGCTGCCTACAATCTTGAGTGCTAAGAGTTCAGTTTAGGCAGTGGGTAAGTCCTAGCTGAATGGGTTTGTACAAAGAGTTGTATAAATCAAAGTCTTCTAGTGAATCCTTCCCAAGGGGAAGAAAGGATGACGTAGGAGCATTTGAACTCTCCGAACATCCATAAACAAATTCGTGTCTATTTGTTTATTGCATTTACTTATCATTTTCATAGTTTTAAAGATGCATTGTTGAAGCATTTTATGTGTTCTTCAAATAACAAAATATTGCATACCAAGTGTTTGATAAAATGCTTCAACTAAAATATTTTTACTCATTCAACTTGCATATATTTTAAATGCTTTAAAAAATATTTAATCTGTTTCTACGAATGATTTTTTCGAATGTTTTCCGCTTGATTTTATATCAAACTCGATTCAATTCATCGGTGTTCAATATTTCAAGAACCGAGTTATTGTAGCTCAACTATTTTCCCCCAAACCGATCCCAACACTTTTTCTTGCTGGTTCTGGTGCTGTACTGAAGAAGTATAGTTCCAAAATGTCTTCTCTGGCCAAATAATCGTTATTTGCCCAAGTTTCATGAACAGCTTCCTAGATCTATTTTGGTAGTCCTGAAATTTCTGGGAAGCTTGGCGATGTGGTATAAACTGAGGCAAGAGCCCCTAATTCATACCAAGCTTTGACCTCCTTTAGATATGAATTTGGTTTCATCCATACCCTAGGATATCTTCCTGAAACATCGATCCTGATAGTAGCTGGGTTAATGCATAATCTTGTTTTTAATTTCTCCCAAGTTTTTTGATAAACCTGAAATGGAGAAATTGCAGTTTCATTAGTATCAACCTTAGATTTACCCTTGTCCGTATTAGGTCTAAGGTTGATCTTTCTCTCTTCAATCTCCGAGGTCAAAGATTGACTTGAGGAGTTGAAATAAGGATATGGAGTCTCAATTTTTGTTTCAGCCGACTCATCTGGAGATGATCCCGACTTAACACTTGTTATAACACCCTTACTCTATACTTAGCATAATTATCATAATCAAAATAGGGTTTGACTGATATAACTGTAGTATGAAGCAAATCAAACAAGGGACATCACTTTGACGGTTTATAAAAATTTTGGCATGATGTCCCTACATTCTTGTAAAAACAAAAAACTCAACTCAAGCATCAACATCAACACATATATATAATCGTATTCTTACATACAACCATATTCTGTATCATCATACACCTAGACATAAACATTGTAAAACTTGTTTCAAACCCTGACATATTTTCGTACAATACATATGCGGAAGCTATACAATAAGAAGTCTCGGTTCTTGTCGAGGTAAGGCACGTCACAAGCATCCATTGGCGAACCGGCATCCTATATATCCTCATTAACTGAACCTGTAATACATGAGCTACGTGAGTTTATAAAACTCAATACGTTGGCACTTGTATGTACCAATATGCATCGAAGGAACATACGTATCAAGTCGTGCAAACAATGAATCTTTAAACCATGTCATATCATAGCATATATTCATGTTCATTTTTGTACTTGAGCCTCATTAGTTGACCTGTACTACCGTGCTTGCTTTATTATATAGCTACTACTGTGTTGGACGTCAGGGAGCAACCTATGGCAACCCCACGCCCCATGAACATATATTGGCCAATAGGTTTGGTGGACTTAAAACCACCCATGATGTCAACAAGCTCTATATCATGTAAAAAGCAATCTTTTTCTTTTCATGTTCATGTTCATGTTCATGTTCATAACATAGCACCCATCATCAATATTCATGAGTTTCTTACATATTTAATACATAACAATAGAATATGGTGCTATATTTTCATCAATAAGATACTAACAATGTACATATAGAAATAATCAATGGGAAGTATTTGAAATCATAATATTACTCATGTATTACTTCAAGAACATGCCAACTTACAGTCCAAGCGTACGAATACTTGTTTGAGACGATGATTCTCGTTCCTATACTGTCAAATACATCAATAAACCCATCACTATGTACATACTAGGTGAAAATCACTCCTCTACAAGTAGAACAACTAAAAGAGAAGAAAATTTACACCCTTATGAAGTTCTTGGGATGGAGAACTAAGTTCTAACTTCAAAATGATGAAAGAAATGAAGAAAGTGGCTTTTGGAAGAAAACTTCTTGGTTTCCTCTCGAGCTTTGCTGTGAAAAGGGTTGAAAAACTAATGGAAGTGCTTAGAAAAGTCGAAACTTATCTTCTTATATATAAGGCGGCGCTCGGGCGTTCATTTTCTACCGCCCGGGCGCGGAATGTTCTGTAAAAATACTAGGCTTGAAAAGCACCGGCGCTCGGGCGGTCATTTTCTACCGCTCGAGCGCCACTTGTTCTGCCTCTGCGCACTACGTCATCAAAGATCGCTCCAGAATCGGCTCTTCCGTTCATAATCTGAAAAAGTGGTAAACATGAAAGTTGTAGCGCTATGTCTTGGCTTGAATCTACAATTAGTTTCATGTCATTTGGAGGTCTGAGTAAAAATTTATGCTCATTCTCCTAACATGTGTCAGTGACGGAATGACGGTATACACGACACACTTCGGGGCACTTTTGGCTTGTCTTCCACAATGATTTGGACAAAACCCGAAACATGAAAGTTGTTGCATTATATCTTAGCTTTCTAATGGTAATAGCCTCACTCAATTTGGATCAATATTCAAATCATTATGCTAAAACTCGTAAAAACTACCACAATTTCATCTCATATCTTATCAACTTCATAACACTACTTCTACCTACACATCTTACTATAACTATTTAGACATATTTTCATTCTCAATACACCATGAACAATATAAAAGTCATATTCAATCTCAATATTGATACCTCAATCAATATTTAAAACATAATGAGCTAAATAAACTAATCATTTGTACGAGTAACCGGGCATTACAATTCTCCCCTCCTTCAAAGAATTTCGTCCTCGAAATTTGACATACCATATAATTCAGGATATCTCTGTTGGATCTCGTCTTCTCGCTCCCAAGTTGCTTCTTCAATTGCATGACTACGCCATAACAATTTCACCAAGGGTATTTCCTTGCCTCGTAACACTTTTTATTTCCTATTGAGGATTTGAACCGGTTGTTCTTCATATGAGAGATTCGTTGCAAGCTCCAACGGTTCGTAATGAAAAATGTGAGAAGGATTGGCTAAATACTTTCGTAGCAAGGAAACATGAAAAACATTATGAACGTTTGATAAACTCGGTGGTAATGCAACTCAGTAGGCTCTGTCTCCTATTCTTTCCAAGATTTCAAATGGACCGATATATCTTGGACTCAATTTTACTTTCCTGCCAAAACGTAAAATGCCCTTCAATTGTGATATATTTACAAATACATGGTCACCAACCTGAAATTCCAATTGACGACGTCGCACATCAGCATAACTTTTCTGTCGACTCTGCGCATTGTGCATTCTATCTCTAATCTTGGTTACCAATTCGACTGTCTGTTGCACCAATTCAGGGCCTAATAACTTTCGTTCTCCTACTTCATCCCAATGTACTGGAGAGCGATATTTTCTACCATATAATGCAGTATATGATGTCATTCCAATGCTTGATTGATAACTATTGTTATATGTAACCTCAACCAACGGTAGTTTACTGTCCCAACTACCTGGAAAGTCAATAGTACAGGCCCTCAACATATCTTCTAAGATCTGATTCTCTCGTTCTGATTGTCCATCAGTTTGAGAGTGGAATGTTGTACTAAATGCTAATCGAGTTCCCATAGCATGATGTAAACTTTTCCAAAATGCAGAAGTAAATTTTGGATCTCTATAAGATACAATGGACACTGGGATGTCATGAAGCCTCACTATCTCCTTGATGTATTCTTCCGCATATTGATTTATCGTGTATGTGGTTTTCACCGGAAGAAAGTGAGCTGATTTCGTAAGTCGATCTACA
Source organism: Primulina huaijiensis (assembly GCF_012295235.1). Classification (NCBI taxonomy): domain Eukaryota; kingdom Viridiplantae; phylum Streptophyta; class Magnoliopsida; order Lamiales; family Gesneriaceae; genus Primulina; species Primulina huaijiensis. The sequence goes on along the minus strand of NC_133310.1, from coordinate 6,221,590 downwards.
ATAACCCATATAGCATTGAACAGTATTTTTATTCTTGGCAAACCAAGGATGAAATCCATTGTGATATGTTCCCATTTCCACTCAGGAATGGGTAGCGGTTTCAGGAGCCCTGCTGGTCTTTGATGTTCAATCTTGACCTGTTGACAAGTTAGAAATTGTGCAACAAATTGAGCGATGTCCTTTTTCATACCTGGCCACAAAAATAATGGTTTCAAATCCTTGTACATTTTCGTGCCTCCTGGGTGGATCGAATAGGGAGTAGCATGAGCATCAATAAGAATGTCGGTTCTGATCGTTCCTTGTTTTGGCACACATAGTCTCCTTTGATATGTCGATATTTTTTCTCCATTCAATTCAAAGTTTGAATGTCCTTTATCTCATCTCGCTGTCTCAATTGCTGTAATTCATTATCTGCACTTTGTTCGACCTTAATCCTATCTGCAAGTGTTGGTCGAACCATGAGGGATGATAACTGGATTGCAGTGCCCTTTGGCATAACATCAATCTTCAAGTTCTGTATATCCCATAAAATTTGTTCTTGTACTTGCATTGTGGATATAGAACTTGATTTTCGACTTAACGCATCTGCAACAACAGTGGCGTTACCTGAATGATAATTAATAACACAATCATAATCCTACACCAATTCCAACCAACGTCGTTGTCTCATATTCAGTTCTTTTTGCGTGGATAAATATTTCAAACTCTTGTGGTCCGTGTATATTTCACACCGTTCTCCATACAGATAATGACGCCATATTTTCAATGCAAATACCACTGCTGCCAGTTCTAAATCATGTGTGGGATAATTCTTTTCATATTCCTTCAACTGTCTTGAGGCATAAGCAATCACCTTCCCGCGCTGCATTAACACTGCTCCTAAACCTTGTTTCGAAGCATCACTATATACCACAAAACTTCCTGGTCCTTTTGGAATAGCAAGGACTGCTGTTGATGTCAGTTTTGCCTTTAACTCTTGGAAATTATGATCACATGCTTCGTTCCACACAAATTTCACATTCTTTAGTGTAAAAGCAGTCAAAGGCAATGTTATTTTGGAAAATCCCGCTATAAACCGACGGTAATAACCATCTAACCCAAGAAAACTGCGTACCTCAGTAACAGTAGTTGGTCGTAGCCAGTTATTAACAGCTTCAATCTGGCTTGGATCCACTGATATGCCTTCTTTTGAAATGATATGACCCAAGAATGCTACTTGTTCAAGCCAAAATTCGCATTTCTTCCATTTGACATACAAATGTTTATCTTTCAAAGTTTGCAGAACTAATTTCAGATGTTCTCGATGCTCCTCTATAGTTCGTGAATAAATGAGAATATCATCTATAAACACAATCACGAACTTGTCTAGAAATGACTTGAAAATTCTGTTCATCAAATCCATAAAAGCAGCTAGTGCATTCGTTAGTCCAAAAGGCATTACAAGAAATTCATAATGCCCGTACCTGGTTCGGAAGGCAGTCTTTGAGATATCATCTGATTTCACTTTTAGTTGATGATAGCCTGATCGTAAATCAATCTTCGACAAGATGGCAGCTCCTTGTAATTGATCAAACAAATCATCAATTCTGGGGAGTGGATACTTATTTTTGATTCTCACTTTGTTCAAATCCCGATAATCAATACATAGACGGAGGGTACCGTCTTTCTTTTTCACAAACAAAACAGGTGCACCCCACAGTGAAAAGATCGGTCTAATAAACCCTTTATCAAGCAACTCCTGTAATTGTTATTTCAATTCTTTCATTTCTGTAGGAGCTAATCGATAAGGAGCTTTTGAGATCGGATGAGTTCCTGCCACAATATCAATTACAAATTCGATCTCTCTATCTGGGGGTAAGCTTGTTACATCATCCGGAAATACCTCTAGAAATTCACAAACAACATCTGTATATTTTAATTCACAAATAGGTGGATCAATAGTTATCACAGATGCTAAATATCCTTGACACCCCTTCTGTAGAAATTTACAAGCCTTCATACAAGAGATTATATGAAGAGGTAAGGATATACCTGCACTTGCTACTGTGAATGGTTCAGCTCCTACTGGCGCAAACTTTATCATCTTGAAGCCACAGTCAATAGTAACTCTGTACTTCGAAAGCCAATCCATTCCCAATATCACATCAAAATCAGTCATCCTCAGAACTATCAAGTCAGCATACATCTGATGGCCTTGGACATATATTGGACACCCTCGCACAATCTGATTTGTCTGTAATTCTTGCCCAGAAGGTAAGGCTATGGCGAGATGTGCCTCTGTTGTAGTTGCTGTAATGCCCAATCTTCTTACAAACGATTCCGAAATAAAGGAATGTGTGGCTCCTGAATCTAGTAAAAAAAATAGCAGTAATACAAGAAATCAAGAACATACCAGTGATCATCGATGTATCCGCATTCACTTCCTCTTTAGTCATGGAGAAAAGACATCTCTGTACTTTCACAGAACTCCCTGGACAATTCCTGGCGAGATGCCCTGGCTTTTGCAACGATAACAAACATTGGAACCTTGCATACATTCTCCGCCATGAAGTTTGTCACATTTAGGACAAGGTGGTATGTCATGTTCTTTACGTGGAGGGGGACTCTTGCCACGAGATTCCTCTGGTCTAGTACCCCTGCTATCAGTCTTTTTGCCATGTCCCGTTCCTTGGCTCTTCTGAAAGTACTGCTGCCTTCGTTGTTGCTTGTCGCTGCCAATGTCATGTTCATCTTGTTCTGCCATAAGTACTCTTTTTACTATCTCCCCGTATGTAGCAACTTTCGACATCCGTACATCTCTGTTAATTTCAGAGAAAAGTCCCCGCATGAAGTGTTCGCCCTTACTTGTGTCATCTTGTGCAATATACGGTACATATTGGACTCCAGCCTCCAATTGTTGTATGTATTCTGTCATTGACATGGTTCCTTGCTTCAAGTTAAGGAAGTCGCTGGCTTTCTTGGCTCGTACATCTTTACTGAAATACTTGTTGTAAAATACGGTTTTGAAAGTTTCCCATGTCAATGGTCCAACCGGTAATGCAACCCTCGCACTCTCCCACCATATTCTTGCATGTTTTGTTAATAAAAAGACGGCACAAGTTACTTTGTCAACATCTTCCATACGAAGGTAGGAGAAGATGGACTCCAATGACTCAATCCACTCTTCTGCTACTACTGGATCGGTGCTTTCCATGAATTCAAGAGGATTCAGACGTTGAAAACGATCATACACATCAGTTTGAACAGGCCCTTGTCTGGGGATCATGGCTTGTGCATGTGCTTGCTAATGTGTAATCCGTTGCATCTCCAGTAATTGCTGTATCTGCTTCCCATGGATTTTCGCTTGTTGTTGGAGCAGCTGAGCAAAATCATCTATAGGTCGTGGTGTACTGCCCTCACCTTCGACTGCTGGGGCTTTGCTCTTAGATGACTCTCCTTCATGTACCTTACGTTTAGGTGGCATCGTCGCTTATCTTAACCTACATGTGATCTAGACACATAACTTAGCATAAACTATGGGATACAAAGATACTTACTTGCCGAGTTCTCCATGTGGATGAATGTAGTGTCTTCTCTGTCGAAGAACCGTGGGCTCTGATACCATTTAAAATGTCACACCCTTACTCTATACTTAGCATAATTACCATAATCAAAATAGGGTTTGACTGATATAACTGTAGTATGAAGCAAATAAAACAAGGGGCATCACTTTGACGGTTTATAAAAATTTTGGCATGATGTCCCTACATTCTTATAAAAACCAAAAACTCAACTCAAGTATCAACATCAACACATATATATAATCGTATTCTTACATACAGACATATTCTGTATCATCATACACCTAGACATAAACATTGTAAAACTTGTTTCAAACCCTGACATATTTTCGTACAATACATATGCGGAAGCTATACAATAAGAAGTCCCGGTTCTTGTCGAGGTAAGGCACGTCACAAGCATCCATTGGCGAACCGGCATCCTATATATCCTCATTACCTGAACCTGTAATACATGAGCTACGTGAGTTTATAAAACTCAGTAAGTTGGCACTTGTATGTATCAATATGCATCGAAGGAACATACGTATCAAGTCGTGACAACAATGAATCTTTAAACCATGCCATATCATAGCATATATTCATGTTCATTTTTGTACTTGAGCCTCATTAGTTGACCTGTAATACCGTGCTTGCTTTATTATATAGCTACTACTGTGTTGGACGTCAGGGAGCAACCTTTGGCAACCCCACGCCCCATGAACATATATTGGCCAATAGGTTTGGTGGACTTAAAACCACCCATGATGTCAACAAGCTCTATATCATGTAAAAATCAATCCTTTTCTTTTCATGTTCATGTTCATATCATAGCACCCATCATCAATATCTATGAGTTTCTTGCATATTTAATACTTAACAATGGAATATGGTGCTATATTTTCATCAATAAGATACTAACAATGTACATATAGCAATAATCAATGGGAAGTATTTGAAATCATAATATTACTCATGTATTACTTCAAGAACATGCCAACTTACAGTTCAAGCGTACGAATACTTGTTTGAGACGATGATTCTCGTTCCTATACTGTCAAATACATCAATAAACCCATCACTATGTACATACTAGGTGAAAATCACTCCTCTACAAGTAAAACAACTAAAAGAGAAGAAAACTTACACCCTTATGAAGTTCTTGGGATGGAGAACTAAGTTCTAACCTCAAACTGATGAAATAAATGAAGAAAGGGGCTTTTGGAAGAAAACTTCTTGGTTTCCTCTCGAGCTTTGCTGTGAAAAGGGTTGAAAAACTGATGGAATTGCTTAGAAAAGTCGAAACTTATCTTCTTATATATAAGGCGGCGCTCGGGCGGTCATTTTCTACCGCCCGAGCGCGGAATGTTCTGTAAAAATACTAGGCTTGAAAAGCACTGGCGCTCGGGCGGTCATTTTCTACCGCTCGAGCGCCACCTGTTCTGCCTCTGCGCACTCGTCATCAAAGATTGCTCCAGAAACGGCTCTTCCGTTCATAATCTGAAAAAATGGTAAACATAAAAGTTGTAGCCCTATGTCTTGGCTTGAATCTCTAATTAGTTTCAGGTCATTTGGAGGTCTGAGTAAAAAGTTATGCTCATTCTCCTAACATGTGTCAGTGACGGAATGACGGTATACAAGACACACTTCGAGGCACTTTTGGCTTGTCTTCCACAATGATTTGAACAAAACCCGAAACATGTAAGTTGTTGCATTATATCTTAGCTTTCTAATGGTAATAGCCTCACTCAATTTGGATTAATATTCAAATCATTATGCTAAAACTCGTAAAAACTACCACAATTTCATCTCATTTCCTATCAACTTCATAACACTACTTCTACCTATACATCTTACTATAACTATTTAGACATATTTTCATTCTCAATACACCATGAACAATATAAAAGTCATATTCAATCTCAATATTGATACCTCAATCAATATGTAAAACATAATGAGCTAAATAAACTAATCATTTGTACGAGTAACCGGGCATTACATTTGTGCTCGGGGTATAGAGTCATGTACTCGAAAACTCTCTATTTGGGAAACCAGTGGCTTCTCAATGTCTTGGAGGAGAGGCTTTTGTATTACAGACTATAACTGAGTATACGCCTGTAAATATGACGTGATTCAATCATAGATAACTCTTTTATCGGCTTGTTGTAGCCTTCCCGCAACTTCTGCATTTAAGGCCAGCTTGTTAAACTCGTTTTGAAGCATTTCAAGGTATTCCCTCAAATGCCTCTCCATCTTGATGATGGCATCGATATCACCGCTGTCCATCTCTTGTTTAAAAATCTGCAAGAATATTTTCATGAGATTTAATTATCACAATATCAAAAATATAATTCTGACATAGTGCTTGCCATCTTAATAATCTGGTCTTCTCAGGTTTAGACTCAATTCTATTCCTCAAAAAAGTTTTCACCTGTGTGTTATCAAAATTTAAAGTAAATTTCTTTGCAAGTAAAAATAATGTCCATTTTTCAAAAGCATTTTTTACAGCATAGAATTCTTTGAAAGTAGCTTTTATCATAATTTGGATTGCTCCAATATGAATCCAGGACATAGTTTGTGCTACTTTTATCTTGAGTTTTTGTAATTCTTCCTTAATTACTTCGGAAGGAATTAGCTGCATCTTCATTCTATTTTCTGTAAGTTCCATAGGAATTTCCATTTTCCTTCTAAAAACTTTATAGATTAGGTGATGTTTTCTGTTTCTTAGGCCAAGACTTCCTAAGAACTTCCCTACCTGTCTTGCAGAGAATCCTTGATATCTCTGTAGACTAAGATTTTCTCTCATGATATTTTGGACCATGTTATGAGATGTTGTTGTCTGGCTAAAGAAACCAGACAAATCTTCATGTGTTTCATGTCGAAACACCTCGTCTTCAGTCAGATTCCGATTCAGTTCCATCAAATTCTTCCTGACTTAAGACTTCTTCTTATGCATATATACTTTCATCTGAGTCAATATCCTCAAATCGTTATATCTGAATAAGATCTTGGTAATAAATTGTTTCTGCAATATCCGGGGTTGGATCGAAGCGTTTAATACCTATTTTTTCATTTTCTGGACAGTTGGTTGAGATATGTCCTCTTGCTCCACATGTCCAACAATTACAATCCTTGAAACTTTCATTATCTCGAGTATGAACTCTTCTGAAAGGTTTCTTCGTAGGTGTTCTTCCTGTGCTTCAAGATGTACTCGATGTCTAGGATGATATCCTACTTTTTGATGGTCCACTTCTCTGCCCAAATTTATAAGATCTGGCTTTTTGTCTAGACCAAACTGTTCTTGGTTTCCAAGAACTTCTTCCACTTTTAGCATAAAGATAAGTTCTAAAACTTTTCCTCTTATGCTTCTGTGATTTACTTCCAATAATCGTTGGAAGATCATTTTCCTTACAACACAAAGGAGTGCGTTTGTTAATACCCCTTCAACATTTATAATTCTTTTGTAATGCTGTCAAATGACATCATTCTGTCAATTTTCTTTTAAGGAAAGAGGTTCTTCGTGTCAATGTATCTGGATTGCCAGGGACATATTCCCTTATTAGCATTTATCTCCAGGGACTTGGCATTTTGGCGAAGAAGAGCTGCATTGCTATATCTTCTTTGACCCCTTAATTTCATCTATATTTAGTGAATAACATAATGTATTCATCCACTAAACATATATCATGTAATTCAAGACTACACAGAGATTGAGTATATTTCTTTTTCTTCTCTGTATCTTGACTGTTAAAATAGTCTACCATATAAATTGAGCTTTAAAAAGGGTAGCCATTCTTCCGGCTATTTCGCTGAGAGATTCTCCGGCTAGGACTGATTCTGGTTTCTACCGAAGTCATGTTCAAAGCAATTTTAACTGATCTCATAAGACACATTTCCAGAAGTTTAATGAATCTTTCCTTATTGAGATCAAGTGTTCCTCCTGCGATTCTCATAGCAGATGTCCAATCATCTATGAGATCTTCTCTGTTTTTGAAATCTAATACACCTAGGTTAAGCATAACCCCATAAAGATGTATATGTTCTAAAACAGATTTTCCATAGGGTGTTTGGTGCAAAGGAATTTGATTCTTCCTCGACCTTGTTCCCGCTGGGTGTGCTTCACCACCAGTACAAAAGTCTGGTAGGGATTATCTAATATTTATATTCTGAAATCCCACGCTTTCTCTTGGTGGTTCTTCCGAAGATGACCAGGTTATGGTAGGTTGTTCAACCCCAGTCGTATTCATCTTTAAATCTACAACCTTGAGATTTGCAAAAGATTCTACAAGTTCTTGTAAATCCTCTAGACTAATCATTTCTAAAGCTGTTATCAGATTAATCTATTTTCTGAGACTGTTTTGATTAGATTGATCACCTTTTCTTCTTTAGTTAAATGTTTTGGCATCACTTCGGCCTTCCTTCTTTGATGTAATAAAGGTTCAGTACCAAAAGATGGTGATAACCTTCCTTCTGAAGTTTTTTTACTAGAACTTGGTTGTTGTTCTAGGTTTTGAATTCTTGTTCGAGTATCCTTTAATATCCCAAGAATTTCTTCCTGGTTTTCAAGGATCTTCTCCACATTCTGTGGTACATAATACATCATATTGTCATAGTTTTGTACCGTCTTTTGAATTTCTCTAAGATATCCGGAGAGTTTAGAGGAATCCGGTACTATTTCTAAAAACCTGTTATTTTGAATCATAATTTTACCTTAGGATTCTGATAGGTTCCTTCTTGATATCTAACCTTGGTTAGATCTTCCTGTCTCAAATATTCCATAGTTCTGGAATAAATAATTAATCTTGAACCTGGGTTCGGATTCATGTAAATTGAGAAAATTCTCCTCCTCAAACATTTATTTACTTGATAATAATAAATTTGCATGTTTGAAATAATTTTTACCTCGGCTCTAATACCATTTTCTCCCAGGAAAATCAATCAATTTAATATAAGGGGTGTTTTTGTCACTTTTTGAATTTTAGGAAGTTTGGACAAAGTTTTGGAGGTGTAGGGAGTTAAGATGAAGTTGAGTTTGAGTTTGGGGATTTAAAACCAATTTTCTCATATATCATTATATATTTCATTTATATTCTTACACATCATTACCCTCTTTTTATTCCTCATCAATCTCCATAATATTTGATCTTTCATCGGAAATTATTTTTTATTTGAATTATTTTTTGTATCTACATGTAAATAAATTATAAAATACACAAAGACACATACATTTAAAAACTAAAACAACATAATATTTCAACTAAGTAAATAATATAAATGATGGACTAAGATGACCCAACCAGTCTTACCTCTTAACCCATAACACAAACGAATTAACTCATTTTGACCCACTTCAAATCGGTTGCTAAACCTTAACCCAAACCCAGCTTTTCATTATGACGGATTGGGTTGGCCTACGGAACTAACCCTGTTACTCCATAGATGGGCCCACTAATGTTAGGCCCAAACCAGACGTGGGACCCTTGGCCCATCCCCAACCAAGGTGAAAGGCCAATCACGGGCCAATGTACTCTCCTATAAATAACAGGTTTTAGTGTTCAGTTGAAAATTCAATATATTGTTTTCAGCAGCACCCTTAGCTGCTCCCCCCATATATCCTCAGTCTCTGACTTGAACGTCGGAGGGGCCACGTCGGGACACCCTCCCGGCTCCCTTCTAACGGTCTTATTCGTGATTTCAGGCTCAGGGCAATTTCGGAACTTGCGTCTGGACTAGTGACACTTGCTGGGATCGGACCCTAAATTTCTCGTGAGTATCACTTGGCACTGTCTGTGGGAAACTTTGAGTTGAGACGTAGAGATGGTAGGCAGGAGAGGGAATAGAAGAGCTAACTCTACATCGTCGCGTCCTCAGATGGGACCCGAACAATCTCATGTTGAGATGAGGTAGGAACAACCGCGTCTTGAGACGAGGCATGAACAATCTCTTCAGGAGGCAAGAGCCGAGCAACCCCAGCACGAGACAAGGTTCGAGCAACCCCGTCCCAATGACAATGTGTGGAACTTGACCCTGGAACAGTTGGGCCAATTTATTACCCAGACAGTGGATGAGGCCATGAAGAAGAATCAAGAGTCTATGTTTGCAGGAGAGCAGGCCGCTCGCCAGGAGCGAGAGGAGAATGTCGAAGCCCACCAGAGCAGGGTTGAAGAGTCACAGCCCCTTCAAAGTGGGGAGATTAGAAAGATGGGGGAGATATGAAAGGAGACACAGATGTTGAGGCAGCAGGTAGGAAGCAGAGCGCCGGTACCCAAGAGAGGAAGTCTTTTTTCACTAGCCATCTTGGAAGAAGGGCTTTCTCCAAGTTTCCGACAGCCAAACGTAGGAGAATATGACGGACATACTGACCCTGAAGAACACTTGAGGAGATTTGAGAATGCGGCTCTGTTGTATCAGTATTCAGATGGAGTCAAGTGTAGGGTGTTTCTGGACACGTTGGTGAGGTCAGCCCAGCAATGGTTTAACACCTTGCAGCCCAACTCCCTACGATCTTTCGAGGATTTTTCCGTTGCTTTCTTTCATAGATTCGCTAGCAGCAGAAAGCACCAAAGAAATTATTTAAGCATGTTCGGGATGAAGCAACAAGAAGCAGAAACTTCGCGAGAATTTATCTGGCGTTTCAACAGTGCAGCGCTGGAGATACCAGCGGCGACCCCTGACATCATGATAAGTGCCTTTACCTAGGGACTGAGAGGAGGCGAATTCTTCAAATCGCTCGTCAAGAAACCTCCATTGAGCTATGATGATCTTTTAGCTCGGGCAGAAAAGTATGTGAATCTAGAAGATGCCCAACGACTCAAGAGGATGGAGTAGCGACTAGGAGGAAGTAGAGTTGAGGGGACGGAGAGAGGAGGTAGGAAGAGAAGTGCGGGTGAGAGAGAAGAGGATAAAGCTAGGGACAGAGGACAATTCTCATCTCATATTCCCCCGGATAAAATTCGTGACAAGAGGAGTTAGAGGGTGATGGTGGAGAATTTTCAATATCCTGCTAAGGCATCGCCTAGCAGAGGAGTTAGAGGGTGAGGGTGGAGAATTTTTATTTTCCTGCTAAGGCGTCACCCAGCAGATGAGTTAGAGGGTGAGGGTGGAGAATTCTTATTTTTCTGCTAAGGCATCGCCTAGCAGAAGAGCAAAGTGAGAGGTGATAATTTTATTTTCCTGCAAAGGCGTCGCCTAGCAGAGGAGTTAGAGGGTGAAGGTGGAGAATTTTTATTTTCCTGCTAAGGTGTCGCCTAACAGAGGAGTTAGAGGGTGAGGGTGGAGAATTTTGATTTTTCTGCTAAGGCATCGCCTAGCAGAGGAGCAGAGTTAGAGAGGATGATAATTAAATTTTCTTTCTTAGGCTGCGCCTAGTAGAGGAGCAGAGTTGGGGAGGAGAAGAATTTTCATTATCCTACTAAGGTATCGCCTAGCAGAGGAGTTAGAGGGTGAAGGTGGAGAAGAATTTTCATTATCTTGCTAAAGCGTCGTCTAGCAGAGGAGTTAGAGGGTGAGGGTGGATAATTTTTATTTTCCTGCTAAGGCATCGCCTAGCAGAGGAGCAGAGTTAGAGAGGATGAGAATTAAATTTTCTTGCTTAAGCTGCGCCTAGTAGAGGAGCAGAGTTGGGGAGGAGAAGAATTTTCATTATCCTACAAAGACATCGCCTAGATCAGGTCTAGCTCTTCAGAGGAGGAATTTTATTTAATTTGTTTCCAAACCCTTGGAGACTGATGGACAGCAGGGAGAAAATGCACAACTCACATGTTGCATACTGAGGACAACATAATTAATCGAACTTCGAACCTGCGATTCAGTTCGACTTGGGAGGGGGAGACTGGTGTTACCCCATAGATGGGCCCACTAGTGTTAGGCCCAAACCAGACGTGGGACCCTTGGCCCATCCCCAACCAAGGTGAAAGGCCAATCACGGGCCCATATACTCTCCTATAAATAACAGGTTTTAGTGTTAAGTTGAAAATTCAATATATTGTTTTCAGCAACACCCTTAGCTGCTCTCCCCCATATATCCTCAGTCTCTGACTTGAGCGTCGGAGGGGCCACGCCGGGACACCCTCCCGGCCCTCTTCTAACGGTCTTATTCGTGATTTCAGGCTCAGGGCAATTTCGGAACCTGCGTCTGGACTAGTGACACTTGCTGGGATCGGACCCTAAATTTCTCGTGAGTATCAAACCCAAATTAACATCTCTAATGGTTTTTAAGGTTAAATAATCTACTAAAGCTTTGTCTAATTTATATATTTACGTTGTAATAATTGCTAATTTTGTTAATTACAAAAAATTCAATTCCACGCTCCAAACTAGGTGGGCTGTGTAATTTGTTGGGCTTTGATTGTTCGATCTGCAAATGGGCCTCTGGAGAGGGTGGGAGGCCCACGAATGAGAGATCACTAAACCCTAAAAACGAGTCCTTTATATGAACGGCTATTTCTCCAACGAAGCTGCCATTGTTTCATTCTCGAAGCTTCTCAGCTGCATTTTTCTACCGAATTATCTTCTTCTCTGTTTCCAATTTTTTTTCTTCATTATAAACAAAGAATTTTTCAGTCATTTTGATTTTGTTTCAATGTTTTCGCGATGACGACTTCTGAATTCAAGCTCAACAGACCGGATTGCAGGTATTTTCTCCTCGGAGATTTTTGCTTGCATGTCGAATATCCCGCTGAACTGAGCGATTCTCGTTAATTTTCGTTCATATTCGTTAGTGAAATTATCAGCAATTTATGTTTTTTTTTGGGGGAAACTTATTGCGATGAGGATTAAAAGCTCCCTCTTCTGAAGATTCATTGAGGATGATTTGCTGGCAGAATCGAACCAAATTATTAAAATTGCCAATTCTGAGCAAATCGATTTTCCCCGATTAATATTTTTTCTTTTGGATCTTCGATTTGTTTTTTGGTGGTAGCATCGATGAGGATGAAGCAATTGTTTAAATTTCCAACACTTGGGCTGAGAGATCAGATCCCTAGTGATGCAAGTATTGCTACTGAATCACTAATTTTTTTTTAAAAAAATTATATAACAGAAAATAAATATTTAGCGTGTTGGGTCGTCAATTGATGAGTAATTTGAATAAATCTTAGGACACCTTTGGACACAGTGTGACTGTGGATGAAAAGGAAAACATTATTCTGATGATGACCACGAGGGAGGATCAATCAAATACATGTATTTCAAATAATTTTTGTTATTTTAGATCAACAAGACTGGAAACTGCAAAATTTGTAACTTATGTGAACATAATATAGCATGAATTTAAATTGGTTTTTTTTTTTTAATTTCGATAATAAAATTATAATCGAAATTCATGAATTTGAAATCTGTTCAAATACGAACACTTTAGGCATTCCAAACTCTCGAAAGTCTGGAATCGAAACGTTTGTGACGAAAAATGGCCATCGAGATTTCACTGACGTTCAATAATTTAGTAGCTTTTTATCTTTTTTCTCTTTCACCAATGTTTAGGTAAGATAAGATAGAAGTCAAATTTATTTATTTTTTCCTGTAATATTCATGTATAGTCTCACAAATCCAATGCCTATAAATAATACGACAATAACATACAAGTAATAATAATTTTGAATTTTTTATCCTTGTAAAATTTAAGTTGGACTTCACATATTTATTTGGTTTTGCTTCAATTCATGCTAACTTGCTAAAATTTGAAATTAAATGAATAAGGCCAAAATTTGAGGAGTTATAAGATAAGACAATCTATGTCTATATATCTATATATTTGAATATCCAATAAAGTTAAACTTGAGTCTTTAGAATATCAAAGATCCACACATGAAATTCTTTTAAGATATTTGGGTATGTGGTTAACTGTTTGTATAATGAGATTGCTCAAGAATAGCATGAAAATGAGCACAAACAAATAACAAATATTATATCTGGATGGCTAGCGATCAGATATAGGAGTGATCCATTAACTCTCTGTACGTTGTTATGTCTATTGAGATTTTTCTTTCATCTTTGTCAAGTTTGATTGATGAACTCGTTGGAGTGACGGACACAACACAATTTTTCATGTCAAACTTTAATCATTGATATATTTGGCATGATTGATTAAATGTCTATTTCTGGCATTTTACTTTTAATCCAAGTAAAAAAGTTAATTCTCTCATCATGATTATCTCAAATCGTTTCTGCATAATTTTAGAGAATTTCACACAGAGTTTAGGATTACTAGAACCTATTACTTTATCATTGACATGAATTTGTGCAAACAATAAATGATCATCTTTAGTGACTCTAAATAGCGTTTTATCTACAGTTCGAATTAAAGTGTCATGTTTAAACAAGAATTTAGTCAATATATCACACCATTCACGATGAGTTTATTTTAAACCAAATAATGTCTTATGAAGTTATGGATATGTTTAACAAAATTAGGAGATTGTTCAACATATACTTCTTCATCTAACAAACCGTTAATAAATGTTGACTCAACATTCATTTGATAGACTTTAAATATTTTAAATGCAACAAATGTAAGAAATATTCTAATTGTCTCAAGTCTAACTGCAAGAGCAAATGATTCATCAAAATCTATGCGTTATTCATATCCATAACCTTGAGCTAACGAGTCTAGCTTTATTTATTACAATTGATCTACTTTCATCCATTTTATTTCTAAATATTCATCTAGTTCTTATAACATGTAGATTGGGCGGTTGGGGAGCTAGTTGCCAAATCTTGTTTCATTCAAACTGATTCAAGTTGTGATACAAAAGCAACATGTATGAACTCATCTATCATTTTTTTCTAGTTCTAAGATGAGCGGTCGGATTACCGATTATCAGATCGAGTGGATATTTCTTATTCCACTGGAGGCTTGGTCCAGATGGATTTGGATATGCCTGTTGAACTGTTGGATCTTCATTAGTTTCAGCTTCATCATCTTCTTGATGTATTTCGAGTTGGTGATCAATCTTTAGCTGTTTAATTTTGTGCAGGTTTTTCATGGACGACTGGACTTGCTTCAGGGATGATTCCACCCGTTCTTAAATTTATATGATGATCATTGCTAAAATAAAGGTTAGTAGCATGCAATCTGTTGTTCAAATCATGTACATTGTACTACTATTATCATGACAAATAAAAGATCATCAAATACTACATGCATAGATTTTTCAACGGTTATATTAATATAATTATAAAATTTATAATTTCTACTAATCGAAAAATAACCTAAGAACACACAAACATCAGATTTAGCATAAAAATGGTTAGATGTGTTATCATTATTGTGGATGAAACACTTACAACCAAGTATGCGGAATATGATATTTCTTGTTGTTTGCTTGTCCAGATCACATAGGGTGTCTTTACATGATTTTTGTTAATCATCGATCTGTTTCGTGTATAGCATTCAGTGTTGACAACTTCTGCCCAAAGCTTTTTAGAGATACTAGATTCAGTTAGCATGGTTCGAGCCTCTTCTTTGTGTGTTCTGTTTATTTTATCAGCAACAAGATTTTGTTGATGCGATCTTGCAGTTGAAATCTTCTGCTTAATGTCACTGTCTTCTAGATAGGTTGAAAGGAATCTATTAGTGAAATCAATGCTTATGTCACTCTTTATCCTATCCAGCACTGATGTTCTCTCAATTTGTAATCTTTTTAACAGCTTGATGACTTGGGCAGCGATTTGAGCTTTAGAACTTAGGGAGATAACACATGTAAATCTTGAGAAATCATCATTAATCACAGAGTTTACTTTTTTTCCCTATGCTCATTACGGGTATTGGACCAAATATGTCATATGTAGAAGTTCCAGACATCGAGCTGTTGATGTACTTCATTTGTTCTTGAAAGTTGATCTGATTTGTTTACCTAATTCACATGTAGAACAAATCTTATCCTTAATGAAATCAATGTTAGGCAACCCCGAGACCAATATGTGCTTACTAAGATTGACAATTGATTTGAAATTCAAATGATTAAGCCGTTTGTTACAAGTTATTATTTCCATGTAAGAGAACAAAACATGTAGGAGCATTCAAGTTTTCATCATTTCAGATAACTTTATAGGTATTTTGTTCTCTTAGTTCGATTATCATAATATCACAATTTGAAAATTTAACAGTGTAAATGTGTTTATGAAATTCACCAGAGTAATCATTATTACAAAATTGGCTAGTTCTAATCAAATTGTAACACATATTTTCAACCAATAAAATATTTTTAATGATTTCCTTGTTATGTATAATGTTACCCTTACCAACGGCCTTATTCTTAGAATTATCATCGAATATGATTCTTAGACTTTTTTGGTTAATTACTTCGGATAATAGTTTGATGTCACCAGTCATGTGTCTGGAGCATCTATGGTCAGAAGCCAGACTTGCAATAATTGAAATAAGATTTTGGTACCCAAATCTTTTCGTTACTAACATTTGAATTAGCCTAACGAGCTTACTAGTGTGTGTGTCTCGAAAAGAGTGTGATCCTGTGCATAAATCGATGATGTTGTGGATGTGTTCTCTCTTTCATTGAATGTTGTTTAGGTCGTTCATTCTTCTCATTCAGTCTATATCTCTTTGTAACAGGTCTACAGTTGTAGTAACAACTAGACATTCCCTCAGAGTAATTGAAACGACCTCTAATTTTTTTTTCTTTCTAATCATAAATTCTAAAATATTAAATTAAATAAAATAACTTAAAATAATCAACAATTATAATAATTTAGCATATGAAATCTCGAGTTCATAAAATAAAATCCTAAATCATCGATTAACCAAAATTTCTAAATCGATCTTTAAAAAGATCAACCAACAGTAAAACAAAACATAAAAATATCTCTAATAAAAATCCTTAACATAAATCCTTAAATCATAAATCTATATAGCTAGTGCGGAAACATAAAGGCCTTCGGGTGTGTACTGCTGCACTCGATCCGTTCAATTGTCAGCACCTCCCATAAATCATCGAATCCTGCATCATACAAACCTAGTAAGTCTAAAGACTCAGCACGTTCTAAATATGGATATCAAATAGTACATATAAAATCACATGCATTAGAATCATACTTTTATTTAAAATAGCTTTTGAACATAAATAAACATATAAAATCATTTTAGCATAATCAAATCATAAATCGTAAAATCATTTTAAAATAATTTTAAGCATAAATAAATCTTTTAAAAATCATTTAAATAAGCTTTAAGCATAATTAAATCATTTTAAAAATAGCTTTAATCCTCATCGTAAATCATATATCATAAAATCATTTTTATCTTAAGCTTTCAATCATATATCATTTTGGGTGAAGTTTGATCTTTGAAAGTTACTAGCTTTTATCCTTTGGTCTACTGCAGTCTTAGCTACACATGGTCCATGGAGGTGTGCACTAGCCTCCACCGTGGAAATACGATCGTCGGGGTTCTTTCGAGGGCCTTCTCCCATAGATGGGCTTCCTCTTGGCCTTTTCTCATAATCTGGGGCCTTATCCCGTAAATGGACTCCCTCTTGGGCCTTTTCCCCCCACGACATCCCCAAAAAATCATATATCATATCGTTTGTCAAATTCAATTCACATCCCTCAAAATATTTTTCCTTTTCTTTAAAAATCATAAAATAACATAGCTTTCCAAAAATAGCATTTTAAACAGTATAAATTGCACAGCTTTACCATAAATCATAAAAATACATATTATCATCAAAATTATCATTTTAAATTATATAATATCATTTAACATGCGTTATGATCCTTCGGGACGCTGCCAAGTGTTTCGTATTTTCCTAAGTGTAAAATTATCGTTTTGCCCCTGGACGTAAAAATTTTCGATTTTATCTTTTTCTCACATTTAATCACATGGGCTTATTCTAAATAATTATTTAAGCTTAAATGTTATTTTCCATAATTTTATAAAGCTTAAAACTAGGTTTTTCAATTAAATTTTTAATTAGCGTTTTGTGCAGAGATAAAATCTCTGATAAATCCAAAAATCATTATTTTGATCTTAAATTTTAAACATGAAATTTTTATTATTTTTTCTACGCTTCCAAATCATGAGCACCCGTGGACCCATGGATTCAATTTTTGCCTTTTTATTTTCGAAATTGACACACAAACGAACACACGGAGCAATCTCCTTATTTACTCGAGCCACGCCCGAGCCACCTCGAGCCAAACCCGAGCCAACCCACCTAGGCACCCTCCTGACCAAGCCCAGCCCAAAGAACCAGCCCCTGGCTCACCCAAACTCTCCTGGAACCAAGCTACACAATCTGCACATGGTTGAACTCACGCATAAGAACTCCTAGTGACCTAGGACTCCTCCAGCCGAGCCACCACCGAGCCCACCTGACCCTAACCATCCCTGGACCACGCCCAGACCAGCCCAATCCCTAGAACCCAAGCTACGAACCCCTTAAACGAACATAACAAGTCACGCGTACTCCATCTGCACAGTCTCCCTCTCGCATGGGACTCTTTGCCCAAGCCACCACCGAGTCCTATACACCCTATCCATCCCTGGACCATGTCCAGACCCTACCCAGACCAGCCCAAGCCCATGAACCCAGCCAGCGAACACCTTGAAACAAAGACAGGCAGCGCGCTTGGTTCCCTCACGATCCCACGTTTTCTGCTTTTGGCTCGAGCCACGACGCACCCAGCCACTGGCCCGACCCCTGCCCATGACCCTAGGTGTAACGACCCGAAAATCAGACTACGTATAAGTCATGCATAATTATTAATATTTAAATTTAAAAATGATTTATATATATATATATAT
>NC_133310.1:6190919-6203197 GCF_012295235.1 Primulina huaijiensis | reverse complement strand
AAAAAAAATGTTTTAGGATTTATTAAATTAAATAGAGATAAGGAGTTAAATAAGTTCTTTTGAATCAACATTTAATTAAAGCTTAAATTAAAATATGTAAACAAATGGGGATAAATTAATTTAGGTATATTATATTCAAGAAATTAAACATAGCATTTAAATACTTAAATAATAAACCATGCAATGTCATGCAAGAGCTTATTCTAAATTAATGTGGTAATTCATTAAAATGTATAATGAGTATTTAAAAACCTTAAAAATTTAAAATACAAGAATTTAACAATATTTTACCATGCACAAATTAGTAACCTTCGGTCAAGCCAATTCAAAGGGTAGTAACTTTTTTTTTAAAGCACCTCTAATGGGGCTACATGATATATTAATTTCTTTAATCTTTTAATTCACTAATTAGGATAATCCTAACACCATAATTCACCTTAATTCTTCTTCAACACATTAGCCTAGCAAAATAATGTGTACATGCAACAAGAATAAGAACAAGAACCTCGGCCAGCTAGGGAATGAAACATTTCAAATTCCCATTCAAAGCTTTCACTTGTAACCTTCCACCTTAATGCATATTATTACACCTTTAACACCCCTAATAACACTCATATTCATTGTCTAGCAAAACCACACTCTCACCTTTGAAAAATATCAGAAATAGGCTACTGAGATCGTGAGTTAGCAGCAAGAATGAATGAATAAGAACAACTATAGCAAGGGTGAAGAAACATTTCAAATTCTCACTTGTAACTCTCAACTAAATGCAATTCAAGACTCACTTAACACCTCCTACATCATTCACCTTCCACTTTAACATTACCTACACCCATATGCTCGAAAATATCAGCAGGAATCAGCTGGAAAAATCTTGAAAACAATAGCCGAAAAACAAGAGGAAAACTAACTCCGACTCCGCCGCTCGTATTCGTCGTATTGATTTGTTTTTGTCAAAACAAATTTCAGGCATGAATATGTTGTTTCTTTTCTCCTCAATCAAGTCCTATAGATATTTTTAAAGCATTATATGTTCATGATTCAAGTAACAACTCGAAATTTTGGCAGCAAGTTTTGAAAAATTCTGCACAGCCTTCTCGGCTCTTGTGTTCATCTTTATGGTTGAGTTGTTTTGCTGAATCCAGGTGGTTGCTTCGGTCCCAGGCTATCAAAACTTCATATAGGCATGCTTCAGAGGGTGTTAGGGTGTTGATAGTCCATTTGTTTCAGTCCATACACTCAGTATAAAGAATTGGCAGCAACAATTCCATTAAGTTACAGATTATGTCAAAATTCTGTCATTTGGTTGTTTGGGATGTGAGTTCGAATCATGGCTGTCTTAGAGACCGTAGCCATGGTTAGAACCTCACTTATCATGTCTAGGACGTGACCAAGATGTCCTTTCCAAGCTTGGTTCACGGATCCATCAGAATTTCACAACAACAACACTAGTGCATTTCGGTTATTCATTTTCTGTGTGAGTGGGTTTTGGTTTTGGGTGTGTGGATTGGATTATGGTTGGCTCCTAGCCCGTAGCCATGGTTCATACAACACTCCATCATGTCTAGATCGAGCCATGGTCAATCAAATGGCCACTGGAACGACACAAGACAATAGAACAATTCGATACATCTCATTGCGCAGGATTGAGTTCTCGATTGGTATGTTTCGGTGTCCTAGGTATTTGCTGGGGTCGTGGTTGGCTTTTAGCCCTTAGCCATGGTCCAAGCCATACCTTAGGATGTTGGTAAGAGTCCTTGGGCGGTGGTTCAAGCCATTGGTCATTAAATTTCAGAGTTCACCTCACAAACACCCAAGTTGCTACTGCTGTAATTTGACAGCAACTTGCTGTTTGGTTTTAGTGGTTGTTTGAGTTCTTGGTTGGCTTTTAGCCCATTGCCTTGGACCGGAAAGTACCTCAATGAATTAGGAAAGTCATGCTTTTGGCCGTTTGTGATTTGGTCGAGTTTAGAGGTCGTACGAGAATTTACGGTGAAAGGTGCCAAAATGACTCTCGAAAGAGTGTTTTATGTTTTTGGATTCCTTTCACTCATTTTCGTGTTTTACAGTCATTACGCATTTTTTTCAGTATGTTTGGGGTATTTTTAATCGTGGTTAAACGTCGGTTTAATGTTGGTTCGGGTTGGTACGAAGCCATGATTAAAAATAAAGTTAATGGTTCTATTCGTCTCGTTTTTAGTTCGATTGTTAAGTTTTTTGTCAAGTTAAGATTTATTGCATGTGTCACATATTAGAGTTAAGTCGCAGCAAGCCTGGGAATGATTCAACTCATCCGGTAAAAATAAGGTTATAATTATGTTACGTGCATAAAAATATAAAATGTTTATTTTTGAGATATATGCTATATGTCTTGTGGCCACCTTATGCTTTTGGGTTTGGAAGTCGGTAGGCGCAACCGAGGACCTCTCCACCCGGTGACTTACGACCGGTTATGATTATGTATGGGTACGGACATCCAGTCCAAGGGCTGTGATTGATCTCTACCGCCCAGTATACTGTGGTTTAGTCTGATCAGGCGCTTACGTTATGTTATGAGCCACTTGCTTAGAAACATTATCTCTACCAGAAAATTATGATATGACATGACAGAGTTCTATTGAGCAAAGCTTTTACGTATGATTTTAAGATATGCACGTAGTTATAATTATTCATGATACGATTTTCATAATGCGCTTTACGATACTATATTTTTACGTTGCATGCGATTTTATGATATAATTACTTGTTATTCACGATATATACATGTTGAGTCTTTAGACGCACTAGACTTGATTGTTGTAGGTACTGATGAGGTCGAGACGGAGGGCGTAGACCAGTGAGCGATCTTGTGGCAGCAGTAGTAAACCCGAGGACCTCATGATTTAATTTATGCACCTTTTATTATTCAAACTCGATTTTACATGTTGGATTATTTTTAAATTGTTGTTTGAGATATTATGTTGACTTCCGCCGTTAGTTTAAAGTTAAAATTTTTTTTACGTGTTTATTTTATAAATTGGGCAAGTTATTTATTTATTTAGAAAAATTTTAATAATTCCGCAAATTTATGAATACGAAATACGAGTCTTTACACTAGGACCCTGGTGGACCACCTAGCCAAGTCCCAAACCGAGCCACCCTCTGTAACTCCCAGCCACACCAGAAATTTCCTTCGAGAAGTGTCCTACTAACCGAGGACTCTTCTCCACCAACTAGCGCGAGCCCTAGCCTTCCTAGGACTCTTCCTAGGACCTAACCATGACCCTCAGGACCCAACCTCAAGACCTGGTCAAGCCACCTGCCCCCATGCATACCTAGCCGAGCCCTTGACTTTGCACAACCCAACAAAACTCATGCTTTCCTGAATTTCCCACGGTTTATGCAGCTTTGTTTCCTCTATTATTTATCATGTTTTGTCCATAAATTAATCATATTTTATCATGTATTGGTAGGGTACTCGTTGGATTCAAAAAATTTTCATAAAAGCGCAAAAACGTCGTATAAACGTTCTACCGTAAAAATTATCGAATACCTTTTTTTTTTCATTTTCATGCATTAACAATTAAATCAAGCATATTATGATTTGTATAATGTTTTAAAAAGGTTTATGAAACGTGCCTTTGCGTTTATAACGCTCGAATATACGATCTTCAGCGATGGTGCGACGTTGGATGACCGGATGACGAAAAACACAAGCTTTTCTTTCTTCTTAAATTTCGAAAATATGAATTGTGTGTGCAAGGGTGTGATTTACGGCTGATGGAGGTGAATTGTGTGGTTTTGAAGACCTAATACCCTTATTTATAATTTAATTAACAGACTAATGAGCTTTGGTTTTGGGCTTGCATGTTTAAGAGTAATTGGACCTACTTAAATTAATTAAATTAGACCCAATAACACTTAATTAATTAAATAATAAAAGTTTATAAAATAAGTTTCCATAAAATAATATTTTTGATATTTTAAAACTCCTTGTTTGCTCAAACCGGCTTCTCGAGAAAAATCGAGCTCGACTCGTAAAATAATTCGAACTCCAATATTTTTAGGAAAATCAAATCATTTTGAAATCATATTAGGAAGCCTTGCCATTAATTAATGAAAAATACATATTCTTGTCTTGATCGTCCTCGGTCTCCTTTTTCCTGTCTATTATCGAATATTCGGGTAAAATCGTTAATTTCAAGTAATCATGTCATATTATCATTTAATCATGCAATCATACATTTAATCATATAATAAATATCATACTAGCATTTAAAAGTAATTAAATAAAACAATTAAGCAATTAAAATAATTTTGCATGCATGTGGTTTACGTAGGTTGGTTTTTCGGATGTTACAATTCTTCCCCCTTTAAATAGAATTTCGTCCTCGAAATTTTCCTTGACTTGATGATTGCAAAGCTTAGTTTCCCTTATCCACCTCAAACTTAACATCTAACTTAAATCTTACTCTACAATTCGGTCCTCAAAATCTTGAAAATTGCAATTCTAACCCAAAATTTTCCCAAAGCCGACTCCTAAATCCAGCTCAAGTAGTGCATGCACCCTATTATTTCTAAGTTCTTCAATATCCTAATCAAAACCCATAACCCAATTTAACATTTCTTGCAAGAAAAGCATCGAAAAAATGTTAAACAACTAGGTTACCTCGAAATCAGTGTAGTGCGGCTCTGTCTCATCTTCTGCAGCTTGCATCACATAGATTCTTCCAGACATGGGTTGCCTAAGCTTGGTGCAATCCGCAGCCTTGTGTCCCAACTCTCCACACTTGAAGCATTTGAAGGTGTCCCACATGCACTTGCCATGATGATGATGATTGCACTCCTTGCAAAGTTGTTTTTCATCAGTCTTCGGAATTTTCTCTTTAGGTGGTTGTCCTTGTGGTTTAGGTGGTTCTGATTGCTTTGGTGGTCCCGCATAAGGCTTCTTGTTACTCTGATTAGCTTGCTGAGCACGGTTCCTCTTTCGATGTAACTCCCAATCAATGTCCTTGTGTGACTGCTCGGCTCTAAAAGCTTTGGCAACGGTAGTAGTATAGTCAGTAGGATCGTTGAACATCACATCATGACGGATAGTCGGCTTCAAACCATCTATGAAGTGTTGTAATTTCTCTGCCGCATAATTCGCTATCAAGGGCACAAAATGACAGCCCATATCGAACTTCTGCACAAATTAAGCAACAGACCAATCCCCCTGACGGAGACCCATAATCATGTGGAAAAAAATAATTCTTTGTAATGAATTTACTTATGGTCAATTAATTAGTCTAACTCAACAAGAATGTTTAAAAATATGTCAAGATCTAAAATTACAAAACATTTAAAATGGGAGATGAAAAGAAAATAAAAAGAATTAGGAACTTTCTGTCAACAATTCGTTATAAATCCTAATAAACATTCTCTTTCTAAATGCCAAAGAAACTGTAGTGAATCTTATGAAAACCATATAGAAATTTATTTAAACACAAAAAGAAAAATTCTAAATCAAAAGAAGAATTTTATAAATTTTAAACAATATCTTAAAAAATCTTTTAAAGATATTGAATGTTATAAATGTAATAAAAAAAAGACATACTGATGATTATTGTAGATTGAATACATAGTTAAATGAATTAGAATTAAATGAAAAAATATTAAATAAAATTTTTAATCTTTTAATTGATTCTTCTGAGTCTTATGATTCAGAATTTGAAAAATTTTCTTCTAAATCCAAAGATGAAAATGAATCTTTACAAATAGATGAATTAATTACGTCTAGTAACGAATCTTAAAAACAAATTAATAGGCTTTCAAAAGATCAACAGTTCCTTCTTGATATTCTAAAAAACATAAATGATCCCAATATTCAAAAAGAATGTCTTAATAAAATTTTAAAATCTCTCAAAGAAAATAAAGAAGAAAAAACAGAAATAAAATATACTACTTTACTAAATACTTCTAAAAATATTTACGACCTAACCAATATTTTAGAAAAAAGTAAGAAAATAAAAAAATAAAGAGATAACAATCCAATATTTACAAAAAAGATAAAAGAAATAAAACTAGAACTAAAAAAAATTTCAAGAAAAAACTAATGAAAAACTTTCGGCTGCTAACAATTCTAAATTAAATGTTAATTCAAAAACAGAAGCATCAATATTAAACAATGAAGTTTTTATTAAAACTACATTCGTTCTAGTTAATGATATACATCATAATGTAATTCTAGGAATACCTCTTATATGATTAATTACTCTATATAAAGTAAATAATAATTCTATCTTTTTTAAATTTAATTACAAAAAATTAGAATTTGAATTCTTAGAAAAACCCCGTACAAGAAATCTCAATTTAATAAAATCTTATTCTATATATGAAAATAGTATTAATGTACTAATCCAAGGAAAAAAATTTCAT
Organism: Primulina huaijiensis; assembly: GCF_012295235.1. Taxonomy (NCBI): domain Eukaryota; kingdom Viridiplantae; phylum Streptophyta; class Magnoliopsida; order Lamiales; family Gesneriaceae; genus Primulina; species Primulina huaijiensis. The sequence continues at coordinate 6,196,801 of NC_133310.1, read as the reverse complement.
CTAAAAAATTTTAAAAATGATATTTCTCTAAAAAAAATAGAAACTTATGGATATAAAAAATATTATTAAAGAATTCTAAAAAATTTATTTGATCTATGCAGGAAAATGACATCATCAAACAAAGTTAATTATTTCCAACAGAAATCCCCCACAGAATTAATTTCTTTTGGATATATCAATCTCAATGTTTATCAACAAAGCTCACAAAAATGTTTCAGGACTTCAAGACCTTTTCATCTGGAAAAATCCCAAAAAAATTTATTAAATTCAATATGGAACATCCGACTAAACGATTCTAATCAAAAAGTCATAGTTCTAAATGTATTGGCCTATTATTTCAGTCAAATAAATCTTTCTTCCCAACCAACACATGAAGCCGATTTATAAAACTTATTATATTATGTTGTTTACCTAGGGAAAGTGACAGAAATCTACAATCACTGGACCCGAGTGGTTGTAGTAATTAAAAATGAACAAAATTCTTTTTATAAAAGTTTTAAAACCCTTCCTGAAGCTTTAGAATCAGCCAACTGTTATATTGGTCAAAATTACTTTATTAATTATCCAGTCAGAAAAAAAAATACCCAAAAGAGTTATGGTAAACGAATAGTCAATGAAAATAGTTTTCCACATAAGAGTTTTTATGAAATTCCTAAAAAAGATTAAAAACTGATATTCAATTTTGTAACCATTGCGAGATGATGGTAAAAAATTTTAAAAGACTAAATGATTTGAAATCTTTAATGTCTGATAAAATTAAGGAATTGACGGAAAAATTACAAGAAACAAAAGCAGCCCTTAAGGCGAACTTTATTAACTTGGACCTTTTTTTTGATTTTGAAATAGACAAACCCAATCTATTAGACAGACCTAGTCTATTTAATTCTAGAAAAAAACTGAGACCAACAATATTTTTCTTTATACCACATACAAAATTAAGCATATTACCTACCCAAATAAATGACATTATTTTTTCAAAAGCCAAAGAAAATTTCTACCAAAAATTCCAAATGATCCAAAAATTATTTTCTGAAAACACCATGGCATAAAAATTATTCCTTTAAAAGGAATAAATGAATATGCCAAACATTAAATTGATTGTCAAAAAGAAACTTTAGACATAGACAATTGTTCTTGTCAACTTAAATTCTACATCATTTCTACTCAAATATATTTTTCATGAGATTTTTCTTTCAGATAAATAATAAGGAAGAAAGAATAAGTATAAATTCCTTATTAGATTTAGGATTAATTTCAGAAATCATCATTACAGATAAAGATGACATCAACAGTCTTAAAAGTGTTGCCCTTAAAAGTGCAATCTAATATCTCATTGATATCGGAAATAATGAAGTGAAACTAGAAATAAGATCAACATACTCAGAATGGATTATAACATAATTAAGATTAGTAGTTCACAGAATTTGGGTCAAGCTCTTTTATAAATGGAGAAAACAAAAAGCCGAACGAAGTCCATCATCCAACCATTTGTAGAGTTACAATCCAAAACAAATATAACACCAGAGATTACAGACATTAGCCTTCAAGCATAAATTAATCGAAAAGAGAAATGAAGACTACATATTATATTTTCTAAACCAGATTTACAAAATCTACATAATGAGCTCATCTCCATGCGTTGATTATTTTCCAGATTTCTATACAGATGCTCCCAAAGTTTTATATTTTTATATTAGAATGTACAATAGATTTTTGAAAGAATTAGAAGATGGAAGAAATCTTCCTATTAACCTTGAAGATTTATTCGATGAATAAGGAAAACACAATTTAGACATATAATTATTGTTGAATTGTAAATTATGTATATTGATTGTAAAATTCGTGTTAAAAAAATGATGTCAAAATGATGCAATCATGACAACGACAGATGCTATTCAAAGATTCCGAAAATACCTTCGAAGATATCTACAAAAGGAAGACAAGTTCTCCAATGGAATGCAAGTTATATTTCAAATTTTTATTCCATCACTTTCTCTTTCACTATTCTCTTTCTTACTTTTCCTAGTTTCTCCACTAACATTTACAGTATTCTTATCCTTCAAGCCTTATGTGCTTAAATAATTTGTAAATCCTTTGAATATTCATATTAAAGTTATTATTTTGATTCCAAGGTGTATTTCATTTATGTGTTAAATATTTGTATATATATTATATGGTCGATTAAACCGCCTAAATATATATAAATTCCTATATATATATATATATCTTTGAAGATTTTGTGGTGTTCTTTGCAAAAATATGCTCTACATACAATCCTTTAAAGATGGTAAGCAATCAGAAACTAGAGGAACCTCAAATCTTTAAAGATCTTTGAATTACTGTATTTAAATTCTTCATTTNAATTTAAAGATCTTTAAAGATTTGAGGTTCCTTCAGTTTCTAATTGCATACAATCTTTTATATATATTTAGGCGGTGTAACCGGCCATGTAATATATCATATAATATATATACAAGTATTTACCATATAAATGAAACACACCTTGGAATCAAAATAAGAACTTCAATATGAATCTTCAAAGGATTTACAAATTCATTAAGAACATAAAGCATGAAGGATAAAAACACTATGAATGTTAGTGGAGAAAATAGGAAAAGTAAGAAAGAGAAGAGAGAAACAGAAAGAAAGAGAAAGTGATGGAATAAAAACCGGAAATAAAACTTGCATTCCCTTGGAAGACTTGTCTTCTTTTTATAGATATCTTCGAGGGTATTTTCGGAATCTTTGAATAGCATTTGTCATTGTCATGCTTGCATCATTTTGACATCATTTTTTAACACGAATTTTACAATCAATATACATAATTTACAATTCAATAATAATTATGTGTCTAAATTGTGCATTCTTTCTTCATCGAGTAAATCTTCACGGTTAATATCTTTCTCTGAGGAGTGGAAGATTTCTTCTGTCTTCTAATTCTTCCAAGAATCTATTGTAGATTATAGTATAAAAATAAAACTTTGGGAGCATATGTATAGAAATTTGGAAAACGATCAACGCATGGAGATGTGCTCATTATGTAGATTTTGTAAATCTGGTTCATAAAATATAATCTGTAGTCTTCATTTTTCTTTTCGATGAATTTATGCTTGAAGGCTAATGTATGTAATCTCTGGTGTTTTATTTTTTTGGATTGTAGCTTTGCAAATGGTTGGATGTTGGACTTCGGGTTCCGCTTTTTTTTTTCTCCATTTATAAAAGGGCTTGACCCAAATTTTTTGAACTGATGGTTCTAAATCTGTTGTAATATATTCTGGGCATGTTGATCTTATTTTTAGTTTCACTTCATTATTGTCGGTATCAAAGAGATATTGGATTGCACTTTTAAGGACAACACTGTTGAAACTGTTTATGCCATCTTTTAAGTGCAATCACAATTTTAACTACATTCGTTCTATTTAATGATATACTTTTAAGGGCAACATTGTTGAAACATCTAAAGTTTCTTTTTGGCAATCAATTTTATGTTTGGCATATTCATTTATTCCTTTTGAAGGAATATTTTTTATGCCATCAGGTTTTAAGAAAAGAATTTCTTGGATCATTTTCGCTATTGAGAAATAATGTCATTTATGTGGGTAGGTAATATGCTTAATTCTGTAAGTGGTCTAAAAAAAATCTTTTCGGGCTTAGTTTTTGAATGAAATTAAATAGACTAGGTCTGTCTAATAGAATGGTTTATCTATTTCAAAATCTTGAATATTTTTAAGAAGGTCCAAGTTAATAAGGTTCTCCATAAGGGCTGCTTCTGTTTCTTGTAAATTTTCCGTCAATTCCTTAATTTTATCAGACATTAATGATTTCAAATCATATTGTCTTTTAAAATTTTCTACCATCGTCTCGCAGTGGTTACAAAATTGAATATCAGTTTTTAAATTTTTTTTAGGAATTTAATAAAAATATTTTTTGGAAAACTATTTTCATTGGCTATTTGTTTACCATAACTGTTTTGGGTATTTATTTCTTTTCTGACTGGATAATCAATAAAGTAATTTTGACCAATATAACAGTTAGCTGATTCTAGAGATTCAGGAAGGGTTTTAAAACTTTTATAAAAAGAATTTTTTTTCATTTTTAGTTACTTTAACCACTTGGGTCCAGTGGTTGTAGATTCATATCACCTTCTCTTGGTAAACAACATAATTGAAACGTCCTGCCCTTTTTATTGCTTTAAAAGTGCTAGAAAATTTTTTTTTTAAAACCCTTACATAGCATCGACCGAATCATACACATTTGCATAAAAATATTTTAGAACCATTTTAAAATTAAAACAACCAACTATATATTTGAGAAATACAGCCCATACTATAATTCTCTCAAAAAATCATTCAAAGCATAAATAAAAAGCGTAAAAATCTTTAACATAAATCATAAACATAATTGCGGAAAGCTAGAAGCGCCGGTCCTCGGGTCGTGTGCACCTTCAGTGCAGTCAAGTCAACCATCAAGACCTCCATAAACATTATTATCATAATCACCTGCATCAATCACACCTAGTGAGTCTAAAGACTCAACATGTCATATTCTTGATAACAAGTAATACGTATAAAACCACAAGCAACAGTGAAAAATACTTGTACTTAAAATATCGTTTTCATGAAGATGCATAAACTTCAAACATGACATTTTCGTAAACATTTTCATGATGCATGAACTTTAAATAAAAAACATTTTCATAATGATGCATCAACTTTAAACATAAACATTTTCATGAAATGAATAACATAAACCTTAACCTTTTACTTTTTCCTCAACATAACATAACATAAAACATTTTTCATGATCATAAACATTTTTCCTTTTTCCTTTGTTGAATTCAGATCGTTAATTGTGACTTTCCTGACATGACATGACATGATCGATGGATCCATCTACATATAACCACAGTACTGGGCGGCGGGGACATCAGCGACGCTCTCACCGGTCAACTGAGCCTTGGCCTAACATGATCGAATAGAAATACGATCGTCGGGGCTCCCTCTGGGGCCTTCTCCCATAAATGGGCTCCCTCTGGGGCCTTCTCCCCTCACGATATTCCCATTCTTCCTCAAACCTCATAACCTCATATTCGCAATAATGGAAACACGATCGTCGGGCTCCCACTGGGACCATCACCCTCACGACATCGCCATTATTAACGAATTAGTCACAATCACTTCACCTCCTTCAACATTTTACATTTTCATCACTTATAAAAATCATCCATATAATATCATTTTTATTTTTGAAACCAAGCATACAACATGTCTTTTAAATGTCAACCTTAAATCATAAAAATCCTATAGACATTTAAAAATCATAATTTAATCATGAACATTTCATAAACATTTAAAAATAATCATTTTAACCTCAAAATATTTAAAATAACATTTTGACATTTTAAATCATAAACATATAAAATTCCCTAAACATTTAAAATATCATTTTAACTTATAAAATCCCATAAACGTTTAAACTATCATTTTAACATTTAGAATTCCATAAGCATCCATAACTATAGAAAATAATCATATTAGCACATAAAACAGCATTCAGGGCACTGCCATGACGTTTACTAATTTTTAGGTGTGAAAAGACCGTTTTACCCCTAGACGTAAAATTTCACGTTTTTGACATGTTCTTAATTCCGTTAACTCTAACATGTCCCAAATAATTATTTAAGCCTACATTAATTTTCTCATATTTTTATTTAGCCTAAAACGAGGACTTTTAAATTTATCTTTAAATGTGACGTATTAATGCGTTTTAATCCCGAATTAAACCAAACCTTAATATAAAATTCCCAAATTAAAAACTTAGACTTATAATAATTATTTAAGCTTAAACCTAATTTTTCATAATTTTATAAAGCTTAAAACTAG
>NC_133310.1:6158902-6190633 GCF_012295235.1 Primulina huaijiensis | reverse complement strand
CCCTGACACATCGTCCCTAGTCCCTACTGGACTACCTAGCCAGCGCCCACCCTGAACCGTGAGCCCCTCTTCTTCCTGAACTCCTGCGCGCGTGAATTGCTTGGGAAGAGTCCTAGCTTTCGTGGACTCTTCCCCCGCCTGAACCACGAGTCCTAGCCATTCTAGGACTCTTCCTAGGACCTAGCCACGTCCCAACCGAACTCTCCTCAAGACCTGGTCGAGCCCCTAAGCCTCATGCATCAAACCACACCCATGAAGACACACAACTCACGGCGCCCCTTATTGTCTAAACCCATCCCACGGTTCCAGCTTGTTTGTTCCTTGTTTGCTGCGATTTTGTGTGAGTTCTAGGCCTTTAAATTTCATGAAAATCATCCTTAACCAAGTCCTAATCATGGCAGCCCCTTATACAATATAAAAACATGATTTTGGGAAGTAAAAACACAAGTTTAAGACACCTATGCATGTAGTTACGAAAATTCCATCTTGTGTGCCATGTTTTTCATGCAAAACAATTTTAAATAATTACTATGGTGTGAAAGATGAGAAAAGGAAGAATTATGGCGTGCCTTTGCGTAATTTACGCACGAATTTACGTTGACGATTGCGAAGAACGATGACACGAACCCTTGGCTGAATTTTCCTTTGAAATTTTGCAACTTTCTCGTGAATTTAGAGGTGTGTGCCGTGTGATGTTTTGAGAAAGAGTTTTCAGATTTTTAAAGAGGTGAGGCGTGAAGTTGTGTGTCAAAATATGGGGTGGATTGCACTTTAAATATCAATTAAAGTACTAATGATAACTTAAGCCCACTAACAAGATTAATTAGGCCCATTAAGCCCATTAGTACTTAATAAAATATTAAAAATAATTTTGCTTAAATAAGTTTGTGAATTTATTAGCCGGGTTGTCAAAAAGTTCGTATTTTTGTTGAAAAACCAACACTGATAAAATTTACGTCCCGGCGTATTAAATTATCTCAAAACCCTTTATTTTCAAAAAATACTAAAATGCATCAACCATATTTTAAATAATTAAAAATAATTATTTAATAAAAATATTTTCTATTTTTTTTCAGCCCTCGGTCTAATTTCCTCGATCGCAACTCGAATATCTTTTAAAAATACATTTTAATGCAATCATGTAGAAAAATATATTTTAAACATGCAAGTAAGCACAACAAAATTAATTCATGCATGCAATTAAAATATTTAATTAAAATACACGAGAATTTACTAATTGCATGCATGTGGTTTACGTGGACCTTTAAATTTTCGGGGCGTTACAATAATATAATAAGTTTTATGAATCGGCTTCATGTGTTGGTTGGGAAGAAAGATTTATTTGACTGAAATAATAGGCTAATGCATTTAAGACTGACTTTTTGATCGGAATCGTTTGGTTGGACGTTCCATATTGAATTTAATAATGTTTTTTGAGATTTTTCCAGATGAAAAGGTTTTGAAGTCCTGAAACATTTTTGTGAGTTTTGTGGATAAACATGAAGATTGATATCTCCAAAAGAAATTAATTCTGTGGGGGATTTCTGCTGAGAATAATTAATTTTTCTTGATGATGTCATTTTCCTGCATGGATCAAATAAATCTTTTAGAATTCTTTCATAATCCTTTTTATATCCATAAGTTTCTATTCTTTTTAGAAAAATATCATTTTCAAGATTTTTAATATGAAAATTTTTTCCTTAGATTAGTACATTAATACTATTTTCATATATAGAATAAACTTTTATTAAATAAAGATTTCTTGTACGGGGTATTTCTAAGAATTCAAATTTTAATTTTTTGTAATTAAATTTAAAAGAGATAGAATTATTATTTACTTTATATGGAGTAATTAATCCTATAAAAGTTGTTCCCAGAATTACAGTCTGATGTATATAATTAACTAGAACGAATGTAGTTTTAATAAAAACTTTATTGTTTAATATTAATGTTTCTATTTTTGAATTAACATTTAATTTAGAATTGTTAGCTGCCGGAAGTTTTTCATTAGTTTTTTTTTTAAATTTTAAATAATAGCTCTGTTGATCTCACCATCATCACATAGTTCAACAGCCTACAACAAGAACAATCCAGCAAATAGAGCAAATTATTTAATGTGAATAAATTGGAGTGTTCATATGGAAATATAATAAAAAAATTACTTACTATTTCTTCGGTAAAGCGTGCATATGCTTTACGTGCAAGCCTATGAGGGTATATATTCTGCTTTCTTCTCTCTTTTTGTTGATCACTTAGTTTCTAGTTATTTCATAAATTCCACAATCAAATTTCAATATAAATAATGAATGATGGTAGACTAATTTTGAAAGAATAAATTAAGAATCTTACAGTGAAGTCGTCTGACATGCGACTAATGACAAAAGAACTCCAATCATCTTTGGTAATTCCATAGCCAGTAGGTGGCTCATTCAACTCTTTTGGCTTATCAAGCTTGCTAAAAATAAATGTTCGAGTGAGATGAGTTTTGTATTGACGCCACTTGTTATTTGCTGATTTCAAATAGCCCTTTTTCCATGTTGTAAACAACATTGTACGTCAACTATAAATAAAAAAATTGGAAATAAGTTCAAAAGATAAAGTAATAACATTAAATATATCATATAATATAAATGTTATAGCTGTAAAAACATGATAACTTACTTAACTTAATCGATTCTCATATCAATTCTTTAACATCACTTGGAACCTGCTTCCAATTTTTGTAACTAATCTTAACCTTTTCTCGAGAAAGTACGCCAATATAACTTTGCATTTCAACAGCAGCTTCTCCTATTGGCTATCCCAGTTTATTGAATGTAACATCCTTTCTAATTCCTTGAACCATTTGTCTAGCAAGCTTATCCATATATGTCCGACCTCTAAAAGTTCTTGTGGTTTCGGTATCTGAAGATTCCAAATTTGTGTTGCATTCCAAGCTCTCTCCCATGCCAGCAGACGTAATTTTTTCTTTACCCTTCCCAATACTTGCATGTTGTCTTAATCTCTTACTTTTTCCAACCATATCATCACCACGAGAACCTATTTTAAGCTTGGTATTGGATGCCATAAAGTACACAAATCTGTTGATAAACAAAATTTGTAGTTAACAAATGACATATACAACAGAATTTACAGGCAGAATTTTGAAAAATAATATACTTACTATGGAAGCTAGAGAATTGAAAACTTCAAAAACACATTGCACCATTGTTTCACAACAAAGAATCTATGCAACTCTTATAGTGCAACACTAAAGGAACAAGTATAACGTATAGTATTTTGAACAGATGTTGATAAATATACGATCAATTGACGACCAAACAACAAATTGAGAACCCACAACAACACGCTAAAAAGAAAGACAATATATCCATATTGTTCATAAAATCATATTTAAAAGTAGTACAACAAATCATATTTGTTAACCCAAGTCCCATCACAGACTTCACAAATGCATGGTGGTTCATTATCATCTGCTCCGTCAACATCCATTGATGACAACCCTCTGCTAAAACATTGATAGTGGAGAATAATGTCTTCACCCTCATCACTTTTTGTGTATTTAAAATACTCGCTACTTGGTGTTGCAAGTACAACACTCCATAAAGGATCTTCAGGATCTTCAATGTAAAATACTTGCTTTGCTTGACTAGACAAGATGAAAGAGTCAGATTTGAATCCAATTCTATTGAGGTTTACCAACGTGAACCCAAGATCATCTATGGTAATACCACCATTATTCTCCACCCACTTACATTTAAACATTGGAATTTGAAATTTGTGGTAATCAAGTAACCATATTTCCTCTATAACTCCATAAAAAACCATATATGTCACAACAGGATTTTTATCTTTTGCACTAGCAACTTGTATTGTCTTAGCGACTAAGCTAACTATAGAGTTTTGAACAACTCGTATATCATCACGCTCTTTTATAGCATAAGTAACCCCATCAATCAAATAGCCAGAGTACTTTAAGACTTGCTTGCTAGGTCCACGCGCTATCCAATTCAATCTTTTTGATACTTGATGTGTTGAATGGTCAACTACATGTGCAACCTATATTTTTGTATGTGATAAATTATTTGTCATGCGTAAATCCAACCGAATAATGTATGCAAATACGTAATATATAAGGAACTTACACGATCACACAACCAAATAATAAACGTTCGGTTATGCTTATCTTGTAACGACTTCTTGGACTTAGCCCTATGAGGAAATCTTGCAATCAAATACTCCATGTATTCCCTAATGAAATCATTATTAAAAATAAATAAACTAGGTAGAATGTAAGCAAAGCGTATGAAAGTATTATTATTTTGGAGAAATTATTTGATATAAAGATTAATCTCAACATCATTTGCCAATACATAACAATGTGCTTGCTGCAACTCATCGTGATAAGCGGAGTGCACTACTGCACCTGATAAAGGCTTCGTAAGTTCTATTTGTCGTTGACTTGATGGAATCCTAATTGTGTGCACACTAGACAAATAGTCTGAGCAAAATTCAATAGCCTCTTCAGCAATATGACATTAAGCTATATAAAATTTTCAGGTTGATTGCGATTTCGCACATAACCTTTCAAAATCTTCATGTATCTTTCAAACGGGTACATGTACCTATACCAAACCGGTCCACAGAATTTCACCTCCCGTACAAGATGAACAGTCAGATGAATCGTTATATCAAAAAATAAAGGTGGAAAATACTTTTCAAGTAAACACAATATCATCACAATCTCTCTTTGCATTTCATCTAACTTTGACACATCTATTACTTTATTACATAACACATTGAAGAAGAAACACAATCGAGTGATAGTGTCTTGACATGTTCGGACAAGACACCACGGATGGCCACTGGAAGCAATTGTTGTATTAAAGTGTGGTAATCGTGTGGCTTAAGGCCAACAAATCTCAATTCATTCATCGATACAAGGTTTCTAACATTGGATGAGTAACATGCAGGGACTTGTATTCCAGCCAAAGTATTCAAAATCATTCTTTGCTCATCCTTACTAAGTGTATAACAGGCTGTTGGAAAATACGTTCTCTTCTCCTCCATATTTGGTGCCAAATCTGTCCGCGCATTCATTTCCAAAAGGTCTAATCTCGCGGCTACTCCATCTTTTGTTTTAACAAGAATGTCAAGTAACGTACCAATGAGACTTTCACAGACATTTTTTTCAATGTGTATCACATCAATAACGTGTCGAACATGTAGTTGTTCCAATACTCAAGTTCAAAGAATATTGATTTCTTTTTCCAGCAGGATTTGACATCATACTTCTTCGACTTAAGTTTCCCAATACTTTTTCCCCAGTGACAATTAATTCTTTCAACTCTTTCCAAAACTTAATGGCCACTCAATGGTTTTAGTACATATGATCGTTAAAATCAAATTCGACCGTTGAAACTTTTCTACTATATATATACATATGATCGTTGAAGTCAAATCTGACCATTGGAGCTTTTCAATTACATACACTACATTCAACCACACTCCAAAGATAACGATTTTACGAAAAACTTTTGTCTTTTTTCTTTTAACAACGATTTTAATGAAAACCCTTGTCTTTGTGCGTTATTTTCTTATCAAAGACAACATTTTTTAAAAATCGTTCTTTTATGGGTCAAAGACAACGGTTTTTCAAAACTATTGTCTATGAGAGGGTTTTTTGGTATCTACGACAACGGACAACGATTTTTAAAAAACTGTTGTCTTTTATGCGTTGTCTATGAGCGGGTTTTTTTAGTAGCTATGATAACGATATTTAAAACTGTTGTTTATGAGCGGATTTTTGGGTAGCTAAGACAACGGTTTTGAAAAACCATTGTTTTTTTCACTGAAAAAACCTTAAAAGGAAAAAAAAGAAAAGAATTAAAAAAACTCATCCCCAATTAAATCATTCCCGTACGTAAAAGAAAGAACAAAACTACTCATGTTGGCTCTCTCCCTCACCACGCCAGCTGCCGTCGAGCACCGCCCAAACCACCGGACAAGAAGCGTCGAGCTCAGTAAGTTTTTCCCCAAGCCCTTGCACCTCTTTTCTGTACTGAATCGATCGAGTGGATCCAGCCCTGTTCGAAGTTGTCTGTGCGCACGAGTTCTTCTTCGATTCTGGTGAGATTTGGCTTCGATTCTTAAGTTGAAGAAGGATGATGTCAAATCCTGCTGGAAAAAGAAATCAATATTATTTGAACTTGAATATTGGGAACATCTACATGTTCGACATGTTCTTGATGTGATACACATTGAAAAAAATATCTGTGAATGTCTCATTGGTACGTTACTTGACATTCCTGGAAAAACAAAGGATGGAGTAGCCGCGAAAGTAGACCTTGTGGAAATGAATGTGCGGACAGATTTGGCACCAAATATGGGGGAGAAGAGAACGTATTTCCGAGCAGCCTGTTATACACTTAGTAAGGATGAGCAAAGAATGATTTTGAATATTTTGGCTGGAATAAAAGTCCATTCATGTTACTCATCCAATATTAGAAACCTTGTATCGATGAATTAATTAATACTTGTTGGCCACGATTACCACACTTTAATACAACAATTGCTTCCCGTGGCCATCCGTGGTATCTTGCCCGAACATGTCAGGGACACTATCACTCGATTGTGTTTCTTCTTCAATGTGTTATGTAATAAAGTAATAGATGTGCCAAAGTTGGATGAAATGCAAAGAGAGATTGTGATGATATTGTGTTTACTTAAAAAGTATTTTCCACCTTCATTTTTTGATATAATGATTCATCTGACTGTTCATCTTGTGCGGGAGGTGAAATTGTGTAGACCGGTTTAGTATAGGTACATGTACCCGTTTGAAAGATACATGAAGATTTTAAAAGGTTATGTGCAAAATAGCAATCGGGCTGAAGGTTGTATAACTGAATGTTATATTGCCGAAGAGCCGATTGAATTTTGCGCAGATTATCTGTCTAGTGTGCACATAATTGGGATCTCATCAAGTCTTCGACAAATAGAACTTACGAATCCTTTATCGGGTGCAGTAGTGCACTCCGATTGTCACGATGAGTTGCAGCAAGCACATCGTTATGTATAGGCAAATGATGTTGAGATTGATCTTTATATCAAGTAATTTCTCCAAATTAATAATACTTTCATGCGCTTTGCTTACATTCTTTTTGTTATTTATTTTTAATAATAATTTCATTAGAGAACATATGGAGTATTTGATTGCAATATTTCCTCATAGGGCTAAGTCCAACAAGTGGTTACAAGATAAGCATAACCGAACGTTTATTATTTGGTTGTGTGATTGTGTAAGTTCCTTATATAATACGTATTTGCATACATTCTTCGGTTGGATTTATGCATGACAAATAATTTATCACATACAGAAATATAGGTTGCACATGTAATTGACCATTCAACACATCAAGTATCAGAAAGATTGAATTGGATAGCTAGCGGACCTAGCAAGCAAGTCTTAAAGTACTCTGATTATTTGATTGATGGGGTAACTTATGCCTCAAAAGAGTGTGATGATATACGAGTTGTTCAAAACTCTGGAGTTGCTTAGTCGCAAAGACAATACAAGTTGCTAGTGCAAATGATAAAAATCCTATTGTGACAGATATGATTTTTTATGGAATTATAGAGTAAAATATGGTTACTTGATTACCACAAATTTCAAATTCCAATGTTTAAATGTAAGTGGGTGGAGAATAATGGTGGTATTACCATAGATGATCTTGAGTTCACGTTGGTAAACCTTAATAGAATTGGATTCAAATTTGACTCTTTCATCTTGGCTAGCCAAGCAAAGCAGTTAATTTACATTAGAGATCTTTTATGGAGTGTTGTACTTGCAACACCAAGTAGGGAGTATTTTGAATACATAAAGGGTGACGAGTGTGAATACACTATTCTCCACTACCAATGTTTTAGCAGAGAGTTGCCATCAATGGATGTTGACGGAGCAGATGATAATGAACCACCATGCGTTCGTGAAGACTGTTATGGGACTTGGGTTAACAATATTTAACTAATGATTTGTTATCTTGCTTTTGAAGATGATTTTGTGGAAAATATTGATTTGTTGTACTACTTTTAAATATGATTTTGTGGACAATATGGATATATTGTCTTCCTTTTTAGCGTGTTGTTGCAGGTTCTCAATTTGTTGTTTGGTCATCAATTGATTGTATATTTGTCAACTTCTGTTCAATATACTATATGTTATACTTGTTCCTTTAGTATTGCAATATAAGAGTTGCATACATTCTTTGTTGTTGAACAATTGTACAATGTGTTTAAGTTTTCAATTCTTTAGCTTCCATAGTAAGCATATTATTTTTCAAAATTCTGCCTATAAATTCTGTTCTATATATCATTTGTTAACTACAAATTTTGTTTATCAACAGATTTGTGGACTTTATGGCATCCGATACCAAGTTTAAAATATGTTCTCATGGTGATGACATGGTTGGAAACAGTAAGAGATTAAGACAACATGCAATTATTGGGAAGGGTAAAGAAAAAATTACGTTTGCTAGCACGGGAGAGAGCTTGGAATGCAACAAAAATTTGAAATCATCAGATACCGAAGCCACAAGAACTTCTAAAGGACGGACACATATGGATAAGCTTGCTAGACAAAAGGTTCACGGAATTAGAAAGAATGTTATATTCAATAAACTGGGACAGTCAATATGAGAAGCTATTGTTGAAATGCAAAGTTATATTGACATACTTTCTAGAGAAAAAGATTAAAATTAGTTACAAAAATTGGAAGCGGGTTCCAATTGATGTTAAAGAATTTATATGGAAATCGGTTAATGTAAGTAAGTTATCGTGTTTTTACAGCTATAATATTTAGATTATATGATATATTTATTATTATTAGTTTATCTTTTGAATTTATTTTCAATTTTTTATTTATAGTTGAAGTACAAAGTTGACATAACATGGAAGAAGGGCTGTTTGAAATCAGCAAATAACAAGTGGTGTTAATACAAAACTCATCTCACTCGAACATTCATTTTTAGCAAGCTTGACAAGTCAGAAGAGTTAATTGAGCCACCTACTGGCTATGGAATTACCAAATATGATTGGAGTTCTTTTGTCATTAGTAGCATGTCAGACGAATTCATTGTAAGATTCTTAATTTATTCTTTCAAAATTAGCCTACCATTATTCATTATTTATATTGAAATTTGACTGTGGAATTTCTGAAATAACTAGAAACTAAGTGATCAACAAAAAGAGAGAAGAAAGCAGAATATATATCCTCATAGGCTTGCACGTAAAGGATATGCAGGCTTTGTCGAAGAAATAATAAGTAATTTTTTAGTATATTTCCATATGAACACTCCAATTTATTCACATTAAATAATTTGTTCTATTTGCTGGATTGTTCTTGTTGTAGGCTGCTGAACTATGTGATGCTGATGAGATCAATAGAGCTATTATTTGGAAAAAAAAAAAAAAGAAGACTCAACAAAGAAAGGAGCTTTGAAGGCGAGGATTTGATAGTCATAGATCAGAGACATAATAAATTTGAAGATTCCTTATTATGAATGATATAGTCCTCATTATGTGAAGGATCAATACATTTTAGTTGTTTTCCTAATTTTCAAATATCTCTTTCTGATCCAAATATCATAAAAGCACTCACTCTGAATATAAAGACTGAAGGCTTTGATATGATAAATGGACCAGAAAATGTTTTTTTATTATATAGAATTTGTTATAAAGTAACGAATTCAAATATTTCTAATTTTAGAATAAAAGTTAATCAAATTATTTCAAAAAGATGAGAAACTACTCTTTTTATAACTGATATTAATAAAAGTAATATCATGATTCCTAAAACAATTAATTGGAGTCAAGTCACTCTTCCAAAAATCTGAAAAATGGAGAATATTACTTCATCTCTTAAAGAAGAAACTAGAAAATTAGAAAGTATTGTTCAATATGTAGATGGTGATGTTGAAATAAAATTCTCATCTCAAAGACATCTACAAATTAAACTACCTGAAGAAAGTAGAAATTCTACTTCTTCTATATCTGATTTTTTAAAAATAAGTATATCAGGTATTCAAAAAACCAATGAAAATATATCTCAACTTGAATATAAAGTTGATCTTCCTGAATCTAGTAATTCTAGATTTCAAAAGAATTATTCTGTTAATAACAGAAGAAGTTTTCCTACCTTTTCTGATATGTGTTGTAATGTTATAGTCATTAATAATAACACTTTGATTCAGAAAAGTTTAAATAAAATAAAAAATAAAAATAAGAAAAAATGATTTTTAAGTTGTTTAAATTCAAAACAACAATCTTTATATTCTTTAAGATATGAAGAATGGCTAGAAGAAACTAAACCAAATTTAGATTTTTTCAAATGGATGGAAAAATTATATTTTTCAAAAAGAAATTAAACGAATCTTTTATAAATACTCTAGAATCAACATATAAATTATACGTTCATGAAACAGGAGAAGAATCATTTGAGGTTCATCCCCCATTTACTACTTTACAAATTAAAAAGGGTAATAAAGAAATTTATGATGCCCCTATAAAATTTGAATTAGGAAATGGTAATTTTGATCATATAATTAAACAAAATAATTTTACTAATATTACTCTACATTCTTTAAGAAATCAAACTACCAGAATAGAAGAAATTTTATCAAAAACTAAACAAGAAACTTTTGGAGGTGAAAGTTCAAAAACTTTAATGATAAAATCTCCTCCTAATCTTAAAAAAGAAAATTTTCCTTTAAGTTACAAAAAAGATGATGATTTTATGGAAGATCTAATTGACATACTACAAAAAATTAATATAAAAGAAAAAAGTTCTGTTTCGGTAATAACGAAAACTAAACAAATTGATAATTCTTCAAGCTCTTCAGATGAAGAAATGCAAATTAATAAAATGCATAAGGTGTTAATTGTAAAACCTTTATATAAAAAGGCGACACCAATTGATCTTCAAATTGAAGAAAAGAAAGAATACGTTCAATTTAATGGAGAAGCTATTACTGAATGGAATATAGACGGAAAATCTGAATATCAGATAAAAATTGTTATTTAACAGATGTTAATATACTATTCTTCCGCAAAAAAAGGTAATAATGACAGGCAAATTGCTCATGCTATTATTACAGGTTTTACTAGTCAATTTCAAGGTTGGTGGGATTTTTATCTTTAAGAAAACCAAAGAATCAAATTCTTAATTCCTCTATAATTGATCTTAATGGGAGAGAAAAATCTGATGCTGTTAATGCACTTATTTATACTACTCTATCTAATTTTACTGGAGCTAATGAACTTCAATTAGATAGATCTCAAGAACAATTAATGAATCTAAGATGTCCAACATTATCTGAATTCAGATGGTATAAAGATATTTTTATGACAAAAGTTTTAACCAGAAATGATTGCAATGCAAATTTTTGTAAAGAAAAAAATTTATTTCAGGACTTCCTGTTCTTTTTGCTTAAAGAGTTAAAAATATATTAAAATCCAAATCTCTAACAAATTCTATAGATTGGAGTTTACTCGCTTATGGTGATTTATCTGCAGAAATAAATGCAGAAAGAATAACTCTTTTCAACGATATTAAGTTAAAAAGACAACTTGATATGCAAACACAAGAAAATCGAAATATTATAGGTGATTTTTGTGAACAAATAGGTTTCCAACCAATTCAATATCCTAAAAAGGATAAGAAAAGAAAAAGACTTCCTTTTAAAAAGAAAAAACATTATTTTAAAGACAAAAATAAAACAAAGAAATATTTTAAGAAAAGGTCTAAACGGACTATAAAAAATAACGATCAAAATAAAGTTCCAGTATGCTGGAAATGTGGGAAAATAGGATATAAAGCCAATAAGTGTTATGTCAAGAAAAAGATCAATAATCTTAATATAAATAATGATTTAAAAGAATCATTAATAAATATTCTTCTTAATAAAGAAGAAAATTTAAAACAAAAAGATTTTTATATTAACATTATTGATGATGAATTATCTGAATATTCTAATAGTGATTCAGATGATGATTCTGAAATGTCAGAAAATAAAATTTGTAATCCAGATTGTGACTGTGATACGTGTCTCATAAATTTTATGGGATTAGAAATAAATGTTATATCAAATGAAGAAACTTTCCTTTTAGATCTTATAGATCAGATAAAAGATCCTATAGAAAAAGAAAAGCTATAGAACATTATTTGAATATGGTAAATCAAAAAGCTACTAAACTTGTACATAAAACAGTACAAGAACAAGAACTATATTCTTATAATAAAATATTAGAAAAAAAGCCAAACAAAAGGAAAGAGAACCTACTATCTCTGAATTAAAGGGAGAGATAGATCAAATAAAATTTGAGATAAAATATTTAAAAGAAAGAGTAAATACTCTTAGTCTTATTAATAATCATATCTGGGAAAAGGATTCTACTTCTGATGAAGAAGAAGAGAATGAAAAAAATATTTTATCTAAAGAAGATAATGAAATAAATCAATTGATATGGGTCAATAAAATTGATCAAATTATTTCTCAAAAGTGGTACTCAAAAGTAACACTTAGTATTAATAAAAAATTTAAAATTACTATAGAAGCACTTTTAGATACAGGAGCTAATGTAAATTGCATTAGTGAAGGAATTATTCCTTCTAAATATTATAAAAAAAACTACTCAATTTATAACAGCTGCTAATAAGCAACCTCTTATAGTTAATTACAAATTGTCTGATGTGGCAATATGTAATTCAGGAGTTTGTCTTAATACTTCTTTTATTCTTATTAAAAATATTTCTACTCCTATTATATTAGGAACACCTTTTTTCCAAATGTTGTTTGCTATTAAAAAAATTAATGAAAAAGATTTATATACCAAAATAAAAGGTAATGATTCGTTTTTTCCATTTACTACTATACCAGTATCAAAATCCATTAATATATTACAAAAAAATAGTAACTAATAAAGAAAATTTTGTTACTCCATTAAAAGATGAAATTCTTCTTAAAAATATTAAAGAAAAATTAAATTCTGAAAAAATCCAAGAAAAAATAAAAATCATTTCTGACACTATATCTAAAGAGATATGTGTAGATTTTCCAATGCCTTTTGGAACAGGAAAAAACATCAAGTAAGTCTACCTTATACAGATGACTTTACTGATGATAAGATTCCTACTAAAGCAAGATCAATTGCGATGGGGCCTAGATTTTTAAAATATTGTAAGGAAGAAATAGATAGTCTTCTTAAAAAAGAATTAATTAGACCAAGTAATAGTCCTCGGAGTTGCCCAGCATTCTATGTAGAAAATGCAGGTGAGTTAGAAAGAGGAGCTCCTAAACTTGTTATTAATTGTAAACTGCTTAATAAAGCATTAAAATGGATAAAACATCCATTACCAAATAAAAGAGATCAATTAAATAGATTATTTAAATAAAAAATATTTTTTCCATTTGATTTAAAATCAGGGTTTTAATTCTTCTAAAAAAAGAAGATAAATATAAAAAAAATTTTACTGTACCATTTGGACATTATGAATGGAATGTAATGCCATTTGGATTAAAAAAAATGCTCCAATGGAATTTCAAAATATTATGAATGAAATTTATAATTCATATATAGATTATATCATAGTATATATAGATGATGTTCTTATATATTCTAATAATATGAATCAGCATTTTAAACATCTTAATATATTTATTCAAGCTACAAAAAGAGCAGGCTTAGCAGTAAATCATAACAAGGTAAAATTTTTTCAAACTAAGATAAAATTCTTAGGTCATTATATTGACAATGGAATAATGATTCTTATTGAAAGAGCAATTGTTTTGGCAGATAAATTTCCTGATAAAATCATTGATTTAAATCAATTATAAAGATTTCTTGGTAGTCTTAATTATATAGGAGATTTTTATAAAGATCTCGCTCAATACCGTAAATTATTATTCCAAAGGTTGAAGAAAAATCCTCAACCATGGACTAATAGTCACACTTTAGAAATAAAAAAAATAAAAGAAAGAGTTAAAGAACTCTCATGCTTAGCTAGTGCTAATCCTGAAGCATTTAAAATTGTCGAGACAGACGCATCTGATATTGGATATGGAGGAATACTTAAACAAAAAATAGATAATAATTCTAAAGAAATTCTTGTCAGATATACATCTGGAAATTGGAACGATACACAAAAAAATTATTCAACCATAAAGAAATAAATTCTTTCTATTGTTAAATGTATTACAAAATTTGAAAGTGAAATTTTAAAAAAGAAGTTTTTATTAAGAGTTGACTGCAAATCTGCTAAAGATATTCTTTTAAAAGATGTTAAAGTTATAGCATCCAAACAAATATTTGCTAGATGGTAAGCCATATTAGCATGTTTTGATTTTGATATTGAACATATCTCTGGAAAATCTAATTTTTTACCATATTTCCTAACTAGAGAATTTTTGCAGGGATCAACCTTAGAAAACAGTACTCAAAAGGCCAGCAACATGCAAGAAGCCAATGAATAAACCACCTTTTAAAAAGGGGTACAAATGTTCCTCAAACTAATGAGACTACTGAAGAGGAAAAATTTGATCCGATAAAAGATATTACAGCATATGATATTCATTATTATAATATGCAATATTTGCTTTAAGGGTTCTAAAGAAGTACTCAAATATCCTTATTTACTTTCAGGATACCTTAATTGTTGTCCTATAGACAAAGATCTAAAAGGTCTATCACCTATCTATATAGCTCAAATCTATTTAATTAAAGATTTGCAACCTATAATGGTAAGAAAAAATAGAGATTATTTTGAAACAATTTTAGTCGAGACTGGCTCGGTTGAAATTAAACATATGGATCGAAATCGTGATTTTTCCTTTTCTAAAATGATCATCAAGAAAATTATTCCAGCTGCCAATTGTGGTTTACCTCTTGGGCAAGCCCGAAAATTAAATACCTTTCAGGCAATGCCAAATATGTTCAATTATCATGATTATATCATGGCTTGGGATGCTATTCTTATATATGAAAATTATCAACGAAAACATTCCTGGTGGATAAAATTTCATCTAGATGATATTAATCAGTTTATCCCCACTTGGATTAAAATCTTCTTTTTCTCTTGGGGGGTAATGTCATCCATCCTTCCTCGAAATGTTAAAAGCATGTGGAATAAGTTTCAACAAGCCAATACCCAATTCGATGGATTAACAGCCATTCTCCAATTTGCTATCAATTATAATGTTCCCTGGATCATAAGATGGGAATATGGATTACAAGACCAGGCTAAAGATAAATTGAAAATAAAATTTGTTCCTACTATCATAGTTAAGAAGATTTTAATAAAATGGTGGGGAAAAGAGGACTTCTTTGCCGAAGGAAAAGTTTATGATCGACAATGAGTCATTGCTCTCGGACTAGCTAAAGAAAATATGAAAAATCTAAATAAAGATATTCCTACACAGGCCACATTGCTCAAAGAATTATTTCGGCATTTGGACAAAGATACTATTATTTCTATATATACATAAGTATTTGGAGAAAAATCTCAGATATCAATACAAGCATCAACTTCCTCAAAAGGAAAAGATAAAATTGAAGAGGATACAACTATGATAGATCAAGAACAAGATGCTCAAGACTCTTATGAGGAGGATGATCTTTTTGCATTATTGAATGCATAAAGCAGATGATTTCGAGTTATTGGATTTGTGACTAAAAGGTCAATTGTAATAATTGTGGTTTGAATTATTGTATTTGTAATCCTATCTATTATATTTGCGTGTAAGTTTTTTATTAGTAGTAGTACTGTATATAGTCGATGTACTATTTTCATTTCTTGTCTATTTAAGAAGTGGATGCTCTTTGTGCTCCACACGCAGAAAAAACTTCTATTCTCTCTAAATAATAATTTGATATTTCGAGCAATCTCTTCAGAGTTCTTCAGTACAATTTCATCTCTCAACCTTTAGAATAATGTAAGTTTATGTCTTTTGAATTTCATTACATATATGATCCACCTTTTGATTTCATCATGCCTTCTGCAAATTATCTTTTAAAACTAAAAAAGAAGATTAAATTAATAAAAATTCGAATTGAATTTTTTCAAAATCAATTAAAAGATCCAGAAATCAATCCTGTTTATAAACAGTGGTTTACTAATCCAAGTTTAGAAAGATCTAAGCTTGCCTTAAAGGCTTTTGAGAAGCAAAGTTCACAACTTGCTGCTTAAAGTGGTATCAGAGCCTTCATAGTGAAGGAATTCTCTTATTCAAAAGGAAAGAAGGTATTTTTACCTGGGAGCAATCCTTAAGTCAGGTATCTAGAAAGCCTGTAAAGCCTAAAGGGTAAGGTAAGAGTAAATTCTTGACAGTATCTACTCTATTTTCTTATGGATAAGATAAAAATATCATTTACTAAGAAGAAATCTTCTAGTATTAGTAATAATAAAAACAAAGAATTAATTATTTCCGAAAATTTTGAGAAAAATATTCAAGACTGGAAATTACCAGCATCTTCTAATATGAAGATTTATAGATCCGAGAGTTTTAATTTTAAATCTGATTATGTCATAAAAACTATAGAAGAAGCAATCCCATTAAAAGGAGGATATGATTCATTTAGTTTGCTATCCCAAAAGCTTGTGAATATTCATAAGCAATCATACAAATTTATGCATTTAGATATGATTCAGGTAGGTTTAAAACCTCTTGCAAGACTAGGTTTAAATACTTCTGCTTTAATTATTGTCAGAGATCAGAGACATAATAAATTTGAAGATTCCTTATTAGGAATAATAGAATCCTCATTATGTGAAGGACCAATACATTTTAGTTGTTTTCCTAATTTTCCAATATCTCTTTCTGATCCAAATATCATAAAAGCACTCACTCTGAATATAAAGACTGAAGCCTTTGATATGATAAATGGAACAGAAAATGTTTTTCTATTATATAGAATTTGTTATAAAGTAATGAATTCAACTATTTCTAATTTTAGAATAAATGCTAATCAAATTAGTTCAAAAAGAGGAGAAACTACTCTTTTTATAACTGATATTAATAAAAGTAATATCATGATTCCTAAAACAATTAATTGTAGTCAAGTCACTCTTCCAGAAATCTGAAAAATGGAGAATATTACTCCATCTCTTAAAGAAAAAACTAGAAAATTAGAAAGTATTGTTCAATATGTAGATGGTGATGTTGAAATAAAATTCTCATCTCAAAGACATCTACGAATTAAACTACCTGAAGAAAGTAGAAATTCTACTTCTTCTATATCTGATTTTGAAAAAATAAATATATCAGGTATTCAAAAAACCAATGAAAATATATCTCAACCTGAATATAAAGTTGATCTTCCTGAATCTAGTAATTCTAGATTTCGAAGAAGTTATTCTGTTAATAACAGAAGAAGTTCTCCAACCTTTTCTGATATGGGTTATAACGTTATGGTCATTAATAATAACACTTTGATTCAGAAAAGTTTAAATAAAATAAAAAATCAAAATAAGAAAAAATGGTTTTTAAGTTGTTTAAATGCAAAACAACAATCTTTATATTCTTTAAGATATGAAGAATGGGTAAAAGAAACTAAATAAAATTTAGATTTTTTCAAATGAATGGAAAAATTATATTTTCCAAAAAGAAGTAAAATATTTTCAAATTTTTTAGATGAGTCTTTGATAAATACTCTAGAATCAACATATAAATTATACGTTCATGAAACAGGAGAAGAATCATTTGAGGTTCATCCCCCATTTACTACTTTACAAATTAAAAAGGGTAATAAAGAAATTTATGATGCCCCTATAAAATTTGAATTAGGAAATGGTAATTTTGATCATATAATTAAACAAAATAATTTTACTAATATTACTCTACATTCTTTAAGAAATCAAACTACCAGAATAGAAGAAATTTTATCAAAAACTAAACAAGAAACTTTTGGAGGTGAAAGTTCAAAAACTTTAATGATAAAATCTCCTCCTAATCTTAAAAAAGAAAATTTTCCTTTAAGTTACAAAAAAGATGATGATTTTATGGAAGATCTAATTGACATACTACAAAAAATTAATATAAAAGAAAAAAGTTCTGTTTCGGTAATAACGAAAACTAAACAAATTGATAATTCTTCAAGCTCTTCAGATGAAGAAATGCAAATTAATAAAATGCATAAGGTGTTAATTGTAAAACCTTTATATAAAAAGGCGACACCAATTGATCTTCAAATTGAAGAAAAGAAAGAATACGTTCAATTTAATGGAGAAGCTATTACTGAATGGAATATAGACGGAAAATCTGAATATCAGATAAAATTTTTTATTAAACAGATGTTAATATACTCTTCTTCCGCAAAAATAAAAGGTAATAATGACAGGCAAATTGCTCAAGCTATTATTACTGGTTTTACTGACCAATTTCAAAGTTGGTGGGATTTTTATCTTTCAAAAGAAGCAAAGAATCAAATTCTTAATTCCTCTATAATTGATCTTAATAGAAGAGAAGAATCTGATGTTGTTAATACACTTATTTATATTATTCTATCTAATTTTATTGGAGCTAATGAACTTCAATTAGATAGATCTCAAGAAAATTTAATGAATCTAAGATGTCCAACATTATCTGAATTCAGATGGTATAAAGATGTTTTTATGACAAAAGTTTTAACCAGAAATGATTGCAATGCAAATTTCTGGAAAGAAAAATTTATTTCAGGACTTCTTGTTCTTTTTGCTGAAAAAGTTAAAAATAGATTAAAATCCAAATCTCCAACAAATTTTATAGATTGGAGTTTACTCACTTATAGTGATTTATCTGCAGAAATAACTGCCGAAGGAATAACTCTTTGCAACAATATCAAGTTAAAATGACAACTTGATATGCAAAAAGAAGAAAATCGAAATATTATAGGTGATTTTTGTGAACAAATAGGTTTCCAACCAATTAAATATCCTAAAAGGGATAAGAAAAGAAAAAGATTTCTTTTTAAAAAGAAAAAACATTATTTTAAAGACAAAAATAAAACTAAGAAATATTTTAACAAAAGGTCTAAACAGACTATAAAAAATAATGATCAAAATAAAGTTCCAGTATGCTGGAAATGTGGGAAAATAGGACAAAAAGCCAATAAGTGTTATGTCAAGAAAACGATCAATAATCTTAACATAAATAATGATCTAAAAGAATCATTAATAAATATTCTTCTTAATAAAGAAGAAAATTTCAAACAAAAAGATTTTTATATTAACATTATTGATGATGAATTATCTGAATATTCTAATAGTGATTCAGATGATGGTTTCGAAATATCAGAAAATAAAATTTGTAATCCAGATTGTGACTACGATACGTGTCTCATAAATTTTATGGGATTAGAAATAAATGTTATATCAAATGAAGAAACTTTCATTTTAGATCTTATAGATATATTAAAAGATCCTATAGAAAAAAGAAAAACTATAGAACATTATTTGAATATGGCAAATCAAAAACCTACTAAACTTTTACATAATACAGTACAAGAACAAGAATTATATTTTTATAATAAAATATTAGAAAAAGCCAAACAAAAGGAGTTAAACCACAAGACATGGTATAAGAATAGTATCCCAAGCCTACTAAACTTTTATCCACCAGGAATGTTTTCGTTGAGAATTTTCATATATAAGAATAGTATCCCAAGCAATGATATGATCATAATAATTGAACATATTTGGCATTGCCTAAACTTTATAAATATTTAATTAAATAGCTTTGAGCTATATGGATAGGTGATAGACCTTTTAGATCTTTTTCTATTGGACAACAATTAAGGTATCCTGAAAGTAAATAAGGATATTTGAGTTCTTCTTTAGAACCCTTAAAAACAAATATTGCATTATTATAATAATGAATATAATATGTTGTAATATCTTTTATCGGATCAAATTTTTCCTCTTTAGTAGTCTCATTAGTTTGAGAAACATTTGTACCCTTTTTAAAAGGTGGCTTATTCATTGGCTTCTTGCCTGTTGCTGGCCTTTTGAGGACTGTTTTCCAATGTTGATCCCTGCAAAAATTCTCTGGTTAGGAAATCTAGTAAAGAATTAGATTTTCCAGAGATATGTTCAATATCAAAATCAAAACATGCTAATATGGCTTGGCATCTAGCAAATATTTGTTTGGATGCTATAACTTTAGCATCTTTTAAAAGAATATCTTTAGCAGATTTGCAGTCAACTCTTAATAAAAACTTCTTATTTAAAAGATCACTTTCAAATTTTGTAATACATTTAACAATAGAAAGAATTTCTTTCTTTATGGTTGAATAATTTTTTTGTGTATCGTTCCAATTTCCAGATGTATATCTGACAAGAATTTTTTTAGAATTATTATCTATTTTTTGTTTAAGTATTCCTCCATATCCAATATCAGAGGCGTCTGTCTCGACAATTTTAAATGCTTCAGGATTAGCAATAGCTAAGCATGAGAGTTCTTTAACTCTTTCTTTTATTTTTTGTATTGCTAAAGTGTGACTATTAGCCCATGGCTGGGTATTTTTCTTCAACCTTTGGAATAATAATTTACAATCTTGAGCGAGATCTTTATAAAAATCTCTTATATAATTAAGACTACCAAGAAATCTTTGTAATTGATTTAAATCAGTGATTTTATCAGGAAATTTATCTGCAAAAACAAGTGCTCTTTCAATAGGAATCATTATTCCATTTTCAATATAATGACTTAAGAATTTTATCTTGGTTTGAAAAAATTTTACTTTTTATGATTTACTGCTAAGCCTACTTTTTGCTTCTCAAAATCCTTTAAGGCAAGCTTAGATCTTTCTAAACTTGGATTAGTAAACCACTATTTATAAACATGATTTATCTCTGGATTTTTTAATTGATTTTGAAGAAATTCAATTCGAATTTTTATTAATTTAATCTTCTTTTTTAGTTTTAAAAGATAATTTGCAGAAGGCATGATGAAATCAAAAGGTGGATCATATATGTAATGAAATTCAAAAGACATAAACTTACATTATTCTAAAGGTTGAGAGATGAAATTGTACTGAAGAACTCTAAAGAGATTGCTCGAAATATCAAACTATTATTTAGAGAGAATAGAAGTTTTTTCTGCGTGTGGAGCACGAAGAGCATTCATTTCTTAAATAGACAAGAAATGAAAATAGTACATCCACTATATACAGTACTACTACTAATAAAAAAACTGACACGTAAATATAATAGATAGGATTAAAAACACAATAATTCAAACCACAATTATTACAATTGACCTTTTAGTCACAAATCCAATAACTCGAAATCATCTGCTTTATGCATTCAATAATGCAAAAAGATCATCCTCCTCATAAGAGTCTTGAGCATCTTGTTCTTGATCTATCATAGTTGTATCCTCTTCAATTTTATCTTTTCCTTTTGAGGAAGTTGATGCTTGTGTTGATATCTGAGATTTTTCTCCAAATACTTATGTATACATGGAAGTAATAGTATCTTTGTTCAAATGCTGAAATAATTCTTTGAGCAATGTGGCCTGTGTAGCAATATCTTTATTTAGATTTTTCATAGTTTCTTTAGCTGGTTCGAGAGCAATGACTCATTGTCGATCATAAACTTTTCCTTCGGCAAAGAAGTCCTCTTTTCCCCACCATTTTATTAAAATTTTCTTAACTAAGATAGTAGGAACAAATTTTATTTTCAATTTATCTTTAGTCTGGTCTTGTAATCCATATTCCCATCTTATGATCCAGGGAACATTATAATTGATAGCAAATTGGAGAATGGCTGTTAATCCATCGAATTGGGTATTGGCTTGTTGAAACTTATTCCATATGCTTTTAACATTTCGAGGAAGGATGGATGACATTAACATGATGCTTATATACAAGAAAAGCGGGAGGGTAATATGAAAATTGAAAGGACAAAAGATGGTATACTTACAAAAGCACTTGAGACTGAAGAACATGCTGGGCATGTGAGAGGTATTGGAGGTCATATCACTCCAACGATATATTTCAATGTTGGTAGAAAATGGAAGTGTTCTGATGTTGCGAAGGATATAATCACTGAGCATAAAAGGAGTTGATGGAAGCAAAGAAGAAAATTTCAGAACAAGATACACGTATAAAAAAAGTTGAAGCAATTGTGTATAAAAGTGGTGCATGTGACATGTCGATCGATGACAAAGACAATTGCTCAGTGAAGTTAAATCAAATGAATGAAAGCGACATGAAAAATGAGGATGTTGAGCTGTAGATTGTTAGCAAATTTGATGTTTTAAAGGTATAACAGTAGCTGTAGTTAATGTATTAATAACGTAACAGAGTAAGTAAAATTTATTGACATGACTACTTTTATTTTAGGGTAAACAAGTTGCATTGACTTTGGAAGGTAGCAGAAATATTGTTGCATATGGTACAGTTGTTTGTGTCGATGGACAACATAAATTGATTCATGGTGTTCCGTTACCCCATAATTGCATAAGGGTCTCCATTGATGAAGCAGTGGACAAATCAACACCTTTGCCAGTTCCAATTCCTAGTGAATGTGAAACTATTGGTGATGCCGTAGCAACACTTGTCGCTTGACCAGAACACTGGAATGTGAAGCAAGATGAGGTACATGTGATATTATATTGCAAATTAAATTGTCAAAAAAATTCTTTATTCATTCTATCTAATATGTTTACATTTGCAATTATTAGAAGGCCGAAAGGAAGAAAATTGAACAGTCAATAAAGAAACAACATTTGTCAGCAAGTGTCCCAAGATCATTACATATGCTATATTGTTATAGAAAGCGTGCTCTTGATGAAGGAAGATACATATCAATGATTTTAGATCATGATGTATTTGAAGATGATTATAAACTTATTTTGCACCTTGAGGACATCATTCCTTTATATCATTTGGAGCCAATTTCCGCCAATTGTGTAGTTGGCTACATATGGTAAGTGATTTGATTTCAGTTATATCAGCAAATTATTTTTCCAAAATTCTGTTTTACTGCCATTATAATGAACCTGGAATCTGATTTGTTATAACAGAAAATTATGTGCCACCATTTTGTCTTGTTCACATTATTGTTTAGTATGCTAATTATGTTTGCAATGGCAGGCATCTTTACAAAAAGCTGTTGAAAGATAAAAAGATGAAGAGATTCAGATTTGTCAATCCACATAGCATTCCATATGTGAAAAAAAATACACAGGACAAAACAGGTAAGCTTGAAAGGTTGAATAAAAATGCAAGTGTTTTAGCATATAGGCTCAGTGGTGCATCAGTGGATCGATTAGTTTTTGTGCCGTGTAATGTTGGGTGAGTAAGAATTACAATATCACTTTCAACTGCTTCATTTCGAAAACTTATTGAATTTTATGCATTGATTATGCATTTGTACGTAGTTTTCATTGTATTCTCACTGTCATTGAACCTTACAATGAGGTTATTTATTTGTTGGATTCCCTATATCATCGCATTCGCAATGAGGACTTGAAATATGTAGTGGAAATGTGAGTTAATATTCTTTTTTTATTAAGAATTTAATTTAGTCAATAAAAAAATCATATATCAATTATTATTAATGTATGAAGGGCCTTGAGATCGTTTAATTCAAACAAAGGAAGGAAGAAAAAATGCTTTGCAGTAAGTGGGAAAGATATGTGTAATTTATGTTTAACAACTTTAATGCGTATATTTTTACTTAAAAATTTCTTTCTAATTACCATAGCCTTCTCGACAACCAGATGCAAAACATTGTGTTTATTATGTGATGAGATTTATGAGACAAATTATTGAAGAAATTTCAACTATCGAGAGAGATTCACTACGATCAATAGTAATAATATATTGCTTCTTTAAAATAATTACATGATTTATTTTAACATTTTGCAAATTCAGTAATGATTCTTTTTTTAGTAACATAATTTGTGTGTGTGTGTTCACAATTCACAATTCACAAAATCGGAGTACACTCGCGAAGAAATTGATGAGGTGCGTTCTGAGTTGGCAGAATGTATACAATATCATATTTATGAGTAGGTATGGAATGCTTCCCTCCATAATTCTATGTTTCCCTTTTCATTTCACAATTTTTTGATATCTCTACTTTATTATCTGTAGGAAGGAGCAAGCACGTCTAAGAAAAAGTTTATGGGGTGAAATCTTTCAATTCAATTGTTTTTCCAGTTTTCCTTCTCCGAATGAATGTTTATTTGTGTCACGCCCCGAAACTCGGGATTTGACACCGGCGTTGTTTAACAATCACACCATTGAAACAACCAGCCTCGTAGCATAGTATAAACCGAAAACCAGTTTATTATTCATAACTCCTCAAAAAAACAACTGTCTTTACAACTGAAATAAAATAAATTTGCGGAAACGTCTAATCTAAAATTTTAAATTTCTAAAATTAAAAATAATAATCATGTCCACTAATCACCATCCCCAAAACTGTTCTGATTCTTCTTCTTCTACCTGCTCTTCGGATTTATCTGGGAAAGGTTGTAAGGGGTGAGTATTTTGGGAATACTCAGTAAATGGGGGAATTGTCGAACACCACATAAAAATTTCATATTTTCGAAAATAACATATATTTACAGCATGTTTTTCATAATTTTTAACACTGCAATTTTTCACCTTTCATGGTTTACTGACGTCAGTCCCTAAGTTTTAATCCTCTAAGGGGGCGAGGCCGTAAAACAGTTCTATCCCACTGTTAAGGGCCATATGTTGGAATTCCACCCATTTTCAGGGAATCCTCACAGTGTCTCACAAAAACGTAACAAGATTTAAAAAACGTAGACGGTGTTCGACCGCATTTTTTTCTTTAAAAGAAAAACACATAACCCAAAAATTTAAAACTTTAAAAAAATTTGCCCACTTACCTTAAATTCTTGATGCAAAAATTACGTGAATAATTAGGGTTGCTTGCACAGGAATTTCGAAAATTCCTCTTCAACGGCTGGACGGCGGCAGCGCTTCGCTGTGCTCGAAAATTCCTATGGAGACTAGAGGAGAATTTTCGAAAATTTGCTGTATTCTAAGGTGTGATTTTCGAAAACTAGGGCCCTTCTATTTATAGGAGTTGGCTGCTATCGTGATAGTGCGTTTGAACTGTGAATCAAATCTAAAATCTTGATATATCCGTGATCTAGGTAGATATCCGAAATCTCCTTCTTTTTTTTCCACCTAATTTTCGAAAATCTCATGGTGTATATTGTTAGATTTCGAATTCTAGGGATTTTATTATCTCTTATTTGATCTTTTATCCCGGTATCTCAATATCAACCTAAATCTTAGACATTTATCTGCTTATTTTCAAAATTCCTTCTTTAATTCCTTAGATTGAGATAAATTTATTCCTACCAAAATTTCAAGTTTAAAAATAGATGATATTATCTTAATCTCGAGCTTTATAATTCTGTACACGATAAAATTATCTACACAATTATCTACTCAACTTAGATAACCTTAAAACAAATCTTATATTCTGAATGATTTAAATATTAATATCCAAGATTACACCATCAAATTATTAACCTGATATTAAACTGATATGATCACGATATTACAAAATCCCGGGTTTTACATCCCTCCCTCCTTATGGGAAGTTTCGTCCTCGAAACTTGGGTTGGCTTGGTCTATGAAGAGGTACGGGTATTGGTCCCTCATCCTTTCTTCTAGCTCCCATGTGGCTTCTCTTTCCGTGTGGTTAGACCATTGCACCTTGACGTAAGGAATGATTCGTCGTCTTAGTACTTGATCCTTGGTGTCCACAATTCTAATGGGAACTTCTTCGTATTTCAGCCCTTCTCCCAAGTTACTTTCGATCATGAGTGGTTCTGCTTCCAACACGTGACTTGGGTCCGAGATGTATTTCCGTAGTTGAGACACGTGGAACACGTTGTGTATTCTAGACATGTTTGGTGGCAGTGCCAATCTGTATGCTAGCGTGCCCACTTTTTCCAAAATTTCAAAGGGTCCCACATAACGAGGGTTCAGCTTCCTAGCTTTACTGAATCGGACCACTCCTTTCATAGGCGAGACTTTTACGTAGGCCTTCTCGCCAATATTGAATTCCACTGGCCTTCTTTTCAGGTCTGCCCAACTCTTTTGTCGATCTTGAGCTGCCTTGAGTTTCTCTCGGACTACTGTAACCTTGTCTATTGTTGTCTGTATGAGTTCGGGTCCTACTATTACTTTTTCTCCCACTTCATCCCAATATAATGGTGATCGGCATTTCCTCCCATACAGGGCTTCATATGGAGCCATCCCAATACTGCTGTGATAGCTGTTATTATAAGCAAACTCGATTAATGGTAGGTGATTGCTCCAATTGCTACTGAATTCTAGAGCGCAGGCTCGCAGCATATCTTCCAAAGTTTGAATGGTCCTCTCGGTTTGGCCATCGGTTTGTGGATGATAGGCCGTACTAAGTGTCACTTTTGTTCCCATGGCTCCTTGGAAGCTCTTCCAAAATCGTGAGACGAATCTTGGGTCTCTGTCAGACAGGATGCTCACTGGTACTCCATGAAGTCGTACAATATTATCCATATACAGTGTGGCCAACTTGTCCAGATTGTAGTTCATACAGACGGGTAGGAAGTGTGCGGATTTTGTAAGTCTATCTACGATTACCCATATTCCGTTCTGCCCTTGCCTTGACTTTGGTAACCCTACCACAAAGTCCATGGAGATATGTTCCCATTTCCATTCAGGTATTTCCAGGGGTTGCAATAATCCTCCAGGTCGTTGGTGCTCTGCTTTGACCTGTTGACACACTTGGCATTTAGCGACAAATTCTGCCACGTCTCTTTTCATTCCATTCCACCAAAAATTGCTCTTAAGATCTCTGTACATTTTTGTACTCCCTGGGTGGACTGAAAATTTGGACTTGTGTGCTTCTGACAGTATTTCTTGGCGAAGGTTATCGCTGTCTGGTACACACAGTCGTCCTTTCATCCATAAGACTCCTCTGTCATCGATTTGTAGATCTTGAGACTTCCCACTTTCAACTTGTCCCTTGAGTTTTGTTAGCTCAGGGTCTCGGTCCTGGTTTAACTTTACAGTCTCTTGCAGACATGGCCTCGCGGAGAGTGAGGCCAGGGTGATCTTGCTCTCGTTTTTCCGACTCAGAGCATCGGCCACCTTGTTTGCTTTACCCGGGTGGTAACTGATAGTCAGATCGTAATCCTTCAGAAGTTCGATCCACCGTCTTTGCCTCATGTTAAGTTCCTTTTGGGTGAATAGGTATTTAAGGCTCTGGTGATCTGTGAAAATTTCGCACTTGGCGCCATAGAGATAGTGTCTCCATATTTTTAAGGCAAACACGACTGCTGCTAGCTCCAGATCATGCGTAGGGTAGTTTTGCTCGTGCTGTTTCAACTGCCTCGATGCATAGGCGATCACTCTTCCCTCTTGCATGAGCACGCATCCCAGACCTTCCTTGGATGCGTCACTGTAGATGGTGAATTCTTTATCTTCTGTGGGTAAGATTAGTACTGGCGTGGATGCGAGCTTTTCTTTTAGTGTCTGAAAACTTTTCTCGCAACCTTCGTCCCAGACGAACTTGGAATTCTTCTGAGTGAGTTTCGTCAGTGGTATGGCGATCGAAGAAAAACCTTCGACGAACTTCCTGTAATAACCTGCTAGTCCAAGAAAGCTCCTGATGTCGGTGGCGTTCTTAGGTTTCGGCCACTCTGTAATTGCCTCGACTTTCCTGGGATCCACTGATACTCCTGCTTCAGAGATTACGTGTCCTAAGAAGGATACACTCTTTAGCCAGAACTCACATTTCTTAAACTTAGCATAGAGCTCCTTTTCTCTCAAAGTCTGAAGTGCAATGCGCAGATGCTCTTCGTGATCTCGCTCGTTGGAAGAGTAGACGAGGATGTCGTCAATAAATACTACTATGAACTGATCCAGGAATGGTTTGAAAACTCTGTTCATTAGGTCCATGAAGGCTGCAGGTGCGTTGGTCAGCCCGAAAGGCATCACTGTGAACTCATAATGTCCATATCTTGTCCGAAAAGCTGTTTTGTGGATATCTTCCGCCCTGACCTTCAGTTGGTGGTATCCCGTCCTCAGATCCAGTTTCGAAAAGACTGCGGCTCCTTTAAGCTGATCAAATAGGTCGTCAATCCTCGGGAGGGGGTACTTGTTCTTGACAGTGATCTTGTTTAGTTCTCTATAGTCGATGCACAACCTCATACTCCCATCTTTCTTCTTTACAAAAAGTACTGGTGCTCCCCATGGGGAAACACTAGGTCGAATTTGCTTTTTGTCCAGCAATTCTTGGAGTTGCTCTTTTAGCTCCTTGAGTTCAGCTGGCGCCATCCTGTAAGGTGCTTTAGAAATTGGAGCTGCACCAGGAACCAGATTAATTTCGAATTCAACTTCGCGGTCCGGGACTATCCCTGGGAGTTCTTCTGGAAAAACATCCGGGAACTCACATACTATTGGGATGTCTTCTATCTTTAGTTCGGCCTCTCCTTGCACTTCGCTAACCATTGCTAGGTAGATATCTTCTCCGGATTTCATTGCCTTCCATGCTTGGGAAGCGGAAAGGAGTGATTTCCGTTCCTTGGATTTACCATGATACACGATCTCTTCCTGATTCGGGGTTCGGAGTTTAACTCTTTTCCCTTTACAGTCCACTATTGCATTGTTTTTGGCTAACCAATCCATCCCTAGGATGATGTCGAAGTCGGCCATGACTATTTGTATTAAGTCTGTGCTGAATTTCTGATTACCGATACTGATCAAACAGTCTCTGTGGATCTCGTGAGTTTCGATGGCCTTATTTGTAGGTGTGGCTATTCGAAAAGGTTCGGCTAATAATTCGGGCTTAAGTCCTAGTTTCTTAGCGAGTCTCTTAGATACAAATGAATGCGTGGCACCACAATCAAATAACGCATAAGCAGGCACTTTTTGAATAAGAATGGTACCTGACACGACTTCAGTGGCGTCGTCGGCCTCTTCTTGAGTCATAGCAAAGACCCTGGCATTAGGCTTGCCTTCTTTTGGCTTGTTGGGGTTAGCTCCTGTATTTGGCCCTGTTCCCTTGTTGGGCCCGGCTGCTTGGTTGGCGGCAGTAGGACATTCGGCAATTCGGTGTCCCGCTTTCCCACATCCGAAGCATACTCCACTGTTTCTTCGGCATTCTCCCAGGTGTCGTAAGTGACAAGTTGGGCAAGGCTTAATATCCTGGTAGCTTGAGGTAGGCGAAGGTCCTTTTGATGGTCCACCGGACTGGTTAGGCTTCTTGAAAGTCTGATTACTGCGTGAGGGCTGATTATTCATGGGCCTTTTGTTCTTAAATTCCTTCTCTCTGCGCTGGATGTCAGTTTCAGCTCGGATAGCTGCACCCATTAGATCTGAAAAATTCGCGGGTTGGTAGACTGCTAGGGCCGATTGGATCCTGCTGTTCAATCCCTTTTTAAAACGGTGCAATTTCAAAACTTCGTCCGCCATGATGGCCGGAGCATAAGATCCAAGGGCATTAAACTGGGAGGTGTATTCCACAACCGACATATCCGGAGTTTGAGTGAAGTTTTCAAACTCACTTAGTTTCTGCAGTCTGACCTCGGCCGGAAAATACTGTTTCAGAAAGGCTTCTCGAAATCGCTGCCAAGTCATTGGTCCTGCAGCTGTCATGGCTGGCGAGATTGCTTCCCACCATTTTCCCGCTTTATCTTCTAGGAACGGCACAGTCACGTCCACTTTCAGTGCTTCGGGAACTTCCAATAGTCGCAGCTGCGTCTCTACACTTTTTAGCCAGCTCTGGCTAACTTCAGGGTCAGCAGCTCCACTGAAAGTTGGACATCTATTTTTGCGGAGTGACTCATAGTGGAACTTGATTCCATTTGGTGGTGGAGGTGGTGGTGGCTGATTGACGTTCTGATTTCCCAATCCTTGCAGTGTTGTCGCTACAATGGTGGCTATGGCCATAAGATCAGCTCGGCTTAAGTTGACTGCAGGCGGGGGTCCATTTCCCTGTCCATCCTCCTGTCTACCTTCACGGTCGGTATTAGCGTAACGCGGGTTGCGGTTCTGTCTCGGGGGTCTGCCGGCCATTTCCTACAATCGTATCGCAAGTTCTAAGAATTTGTACGAGTAAAGTTCATACAATAGATTGTGCTGAAATAAATTGAAATCAATGAACCAAATAAAACAAATTTTTATTGATTTCTCAAAAGAACTAAAATGAACATGACCAATCTAAAAGAATTAAAAGTCGTACTGAATAAAATAGCAACAACGGAAAAGTAAAATAAACTCCTAGAACAAAATCACTAAGACATCCTAGCCTAATCCTCTATCTCTCCATCCCCAATGGCTGCTATAGGCTCCTCAATCTCTATCGGCTCTTCCTCTTCCGGTTCTTCCTCCGGCTCTCCTTCCTGAAGTAGCTCTACCATATGAGTGAGATGGGCATTCTCTGCATTAAGCTGGGCCACTTGTGTCTTCCATCCCTGAACGTCTGCCTCTGCCTCGTCCAACATATCAATGGTAAGCTGGTGGCGCAGTTCGTAATCCCTCTTATTCTGCTTGATCTTGTTCTTCAGTACCTCACCCTGTTGAGCCAGATGATGGTTCACCTTTGAAATGCTGTTTATAGCCTCACTTAAATTCTCCAGTCTCTTTTTGCTCCTGGCATTTTGCTGTTTTTCTTCTTCTAATTCCTTTCGGTATCGGTCGATGTCTTCGTGCAGCTTTCTCTCTCGATGCAAGCCGTGTTCTATGCCATCCCTCAAGTCCATGTTATCTCCTCTTACCAACTCTCCCTGGTAGATAGCGTTGTTAAGCTGGGTTCGTATTACCTCCTTCTCTGTGGCTAAGATCGCATTCTCCCGTCTTCTCTCACCTAGTCTGGCTCTAAGGCGCTTTATCAGGCGCGACTGATTATCAATGGCTAGCTGCTTCATGTGGATTGCAGCTTGGGCACGAGTGCGGAATTGGGGAGACATTTCCTGAAAAAAAGAAAAGAAAATGCTCAAAATATCATAAATATGATAAAATATCAGGATAGAGTAAAGTACTGAAAATTAAAAGTTTCTTCGAAAATTCCCAAAATAGAAAGTTTTAAGATAGACATATGGATTCGAAGAGTATATCGAGAGGATTTCAGATCAGTTTACGGGACCGAATTCGGAGTTTCCTACGAAAAAATCGAAGGGCGTACGCTGGCGGGTTGACTCGCTGACTCGGCCGAGTTGACTCGCCGGGTTGACTCGCCGGAGTATGGTCGGAGCAAACGAGTAGGACGGCGACGGGGTGAGGGTCACGGAACCGGTGGTGGCACGGCCAGAATCGGTCGGAAAACTACTTAATTTCGCCGGAACTCGATCAAAATCGACGGGCTCACTTGAATTTGGGCGTTTCCGATCGGTTAATCCGATCCTGCAATTGATTGTTGGGAAAAGTTACCCATACATCGTATATTGTTTGGGTAAATTTAATTGAAAATCGGAGTAGGATTGGTAGGGTAATTGGACGAAATACTTTTCGGGTTAGGGTTCATATGGCAATTTCGTAGATCTGAAATTCCGGTTTCAAACAAACACGAAATCTAAAATTGTTTG
Source organism: Primulina huaijiensis (assembly GCF_012295235.1). Classification (NCBI taxonomy): domain Eukaryota; kingdom Viridiplantae; phylum Streptophyta; class Magnoliopsida; order Lamiales; family Gesneriaceae; genus Primulina; species Primulina huaijiensis. Next base: position 6,159,041 of record NC_133310.1, on the reverse strand, counting down.
AGGGCTTTTCTTCGTCTCATCGAGGCGGTTCGGGAAATGGTCGCCGATCGAAGAAAGGTTACCGGAGGCGGCCGGAATCGGAGGGAACGCGGCGCACGCTAAGGCCTTGTTTGGCCGGAATTTCCGAATTTTTTTTTTT
>NC_133310.1:6155608-6158695 GCF_012295235.1 Primulina huaijiensis | reverse complement strand
TTTTTTTCTTTAAAAGAAAAACACATAACCCAAAAATTTAAAACTTTAAAATTTGCCCACTTACCTTAAATTCTTGATGCAAAAATTACGTGAATAATTAGGGTTGCTTGCACAGGAATTCTCGAAATTCCTACTTCCACGGCTGGACGGCGGCAGCGCTTCGCTGTGCTCGAAAATTCCTATGGAGACTAGAGGAGATTTTCGAAATTTTTGAGAGAATTTGGGTGTGATTTTTCGAAAACTAGGGCCCTTCTATTTATAGGAGTTGGCTGCTATCGTGATAGTGCGTTTGAACTGTGAATCAAATCTAGAATCATGATGTATCCGTGATCTAGGTAGATATTCGAAATCTCCTTCTTCCTTCCCCACCTAATTTTCGAAAATTCCTAGTATATATTGTTAGATTTCGAATTCTATTATCTCTTATTTGATCTTTTATCCTGGTATCTCAATATCAACCTAAATCTTAGATATTTATCTGCTTATTTTCAAAATTCCTTCTTTAATTCCTTAGATTGAGATAAATTTATTCCTACCAAATTTTCAAGTTTAAAATAGATAATATTATCTTAATCTCGAGCTTTATAATTCTGTACACGATAAAATTATCTACACAACTTAGATAACCTTAAAACAAATCTTATATTCTGAATGATTTAAATATTAATATCCAAGATTACACCATCAAATTATTAACCTGATATTAAACTGATATGATCACGATATTACAAAATCTCGGGTTTTACAATTTGCCAGACAAAAGTGTTAATATTGTGATTTGGATGTTTTGATATCTTAAGTAAATAGTGAAGAAACATTTGCAAAGTTTCAAAAGTATAAATCCTCCATTCCTAGGGAATTGCTGCTGTTGCGCTGTTGAGACATTTCGGATATTTTTGTTGGTAAGTACTAAAAAACTACATCTTGAGTCATTTGCCGAGGAGATACCCTGTATATTTGTATGGTGTTATACTTGATTGATAGATTTTATTTGGAGTGATCGAGCTTGGCCGGCTCTGCATGCGATTTGTTTTCTGTTTGAATCGATGGACTTTATTTTCGAGTATACAATTGTTATGTTGTTTTGATTTTTTTCGGGATGTCTTATTTACAGGGAGGTCATGCCGAAATTTCTGGAGCCCCAAAAAGAAATTTTAATTCGTTTTCCCTGTTGACACTAACAAATTGTGTTTATTTGGTCATTACATGGTAATTAGGTTCCCTCACTGTTAAATTGATGTTAACAGTGGTAAGATTTTGGAGCTGGTTTTACTGATACTTCTTGATTTTGTTCAAGTTATTTTCTGTTCTCTCTTCATTGTAGCTTTGATGTATGATCATTCTGGTGTTTTTTTTAGCTCAGCTAAATATTCGAAAAAATATAACCATGGTTTTTGTTTTACAAAGCAAGATATGTTAGAAATGATAAACACTTGATAGATTCGATCGACGAAGAAAGAAAACTTGAAAAAAATATGAACTTCTAGTTATAACTAGAGTTTTTGGTGTTGTATTCTGGAATATGGCACGTTTATGTGGGCATCATTTTATTTTTATTTTTGGGTTTAATTGTTTGAGGATGATTGTATGTCTTTTTATATAATAGAAAAAGATTTGTAAAATCAATTTTCGCTTATAAAATGATGCAAAATTGATTTGTAAATAAGGCCAAAGACATCGGTTTTTACCTGTTCTTAAAATTGTCTTCAACTTACAACAACAATTTTTATTCGTTGCGTAAATGTTGTTGTAAACTACAAACAACAATGTTTTTTATCCGTTGTTAAAATGTTGTTGTAAATGGAAAAAAAAATAACGTTTTTTAATTTGTTGCAAAACCGTTGTAGTAGCTCATATAACACAACATTTTTTAAGCGTTGCAAAACCGTTGTCGTAGCTCACATAACACAGTTTTTTAAACATTGTAAAACCGTTGTTTTTGTTACCTAAGACAATTGTTTTTATCCGTTATCTTTGGATGGGTTTTTAACAGCAGTTGCTACAACATCAGTCGTTCAGCCTAAAAGACAACGATAAAACGTTTTTTTTCCTTGTGTGATCTTTGAAATCAAAGTGTTTAAAATAACAAGATAATTGAAATGACAAGGTCTGAGTATCTGATAATTGATTTCTATTAATTTTTAAACGCACCTCAAATACATGGATCAAAAGATATTTGTATGTTAAATTTCATACCTTGATTTTCAACAAATAAATGCAATGGAAAAATGAACCTTGAGATTGCATTTTGATTGAGTTATTCCGTGACTGAATAGATTTAAAAATACTCAAACATGGAGCTTTTGAATATATTCTTTTGATTAAAATCTATTTTAATTTTTTAAAGATTTTAAATCATGATCTAAAAATAATCCAAACAAAAAATAGATTATAAAAACCTAAGTCATTGAGTTTTAGAAACTGAAATAATAAAGCCGAACTCTTTTCTTTTTCCTTTTTTTTTATTAAAAAAAAAAAACAGAGCCGAACTAATTAGAATCACCTTCAATCTTTTCTATCGTTTTTTTTTTATATATATAATAGAAATTTCGCTAATATCTTCGATTACGTAAGAATTTATTTTGGATAATTGGGTTAATGGACCCATAATGGTTGGATACTACTCAACCAAGACCCATTTACATGTAAGATGTCTGCTTTAACCATTGTTGTCTTGGGCCCATTATCCGCTGGCTTGTAACACTAATTCACTGGTGTTCCCCACGCGTATTTTATTTTTGCATTTCGTTCTTTAAAAAGTATGAAATTAATAATGTAGCCATTGAAAAAAATAGGAATTAATAATGTAGCCATTGAAAAAAATAGGAACATGTTGTGAAAAAGTAAAAATTTACGCTAAAAATCTTTAACTCTCAAAATTATCACACTACACACTTTATAATATTTTTCTCTCAACTCAATTGTGATTTTCTTCACAAATGAGAGATCTATTTATAGAAAATCTTTACAAATAATCCAAAAATAAATTACATCATTACCTTCATCATCACACACAAATTTCAATATTCAACACCTAATTTTACCTAATTTTCAACATTCAAATATTCAACATTCAATATTCAAATA
>NC_133310.1:6080759-6155531 GCF_012295235.1 Primulina huaijiensis | reverse complement strand
AAAAAAGTAAAAATCTCAAACTCTCAAAATTATCACACTACACACTTTATAATATTTTTCTCTCAACTCAATTGTGATTTTCTTCACAAATGAGAGATCTATTTATAGAAAATTTTTACAAATAATCCAAAAATAAAATACATCATTACCTACATCATCACACACTAATTTTCAATATTCAACACCTAATTTTACCTAATTTTCAACATTCAACATTCACATTTTCAACACAAATATTTAACACATTTTTAAATAATTTTTCAACACTCCCCCTTGTGATGATGATCATAATGATTGTATACATTACGTGTTTTTATACTGCCTCGTTAAAAACCTTACTAGGAAAAACCCATTGGGATAAAAACCATAGTAAGGGAAAAAGAGTGCAGTCACGTAAACTCCCCCTCATGTTGACACGAACAATTCTTCACAAATTTCGTAGATTGCGCATCCCAATATTATATATGTGCTTTCTGAATATTGTCGTAGGAAGTGCCTTTGTGAAGAGATCTGATGAGTTTTCACTTGATTGAATGTGACGAACATCAATACATTTATTCTTCTCAAGCTCCTTGGTGAATGCGAAGAACTTAGGAGGAATATGTTTAGTTCTGTCGCTTTTTATGTATCCTTCTTTCATTTGAGCAACACATGCAGCATTATCTTCATATAGTATCACAGGCTTCTCGTCGAATGATAATCCGCATGAGATTTGGATATGTTGAGTCATTGATTTTAACCACACACATTCACGGCTTGCTTCATGTAGTGCAATAATCTCGGCATGATTTGATGAAGTTGTTACAAGTGTTTGTTTCTGTGAACGCCAAGAAATTGCAGTGCCTCCACGAGTAAATACATATCCAGTTTGAGAACGTGCTTTGTGTGGATCAGATAAGTATCCAGCATCGGCATAACCAATTATACTTGGATTAGCATCTTTTGAATACAAAAGTCCCAAGTCTGTCGTTCCTCGTAGATAACGGAATATATGTTTAATTCCGTTCCAATGTCTCTTTGTTGGATATGTGCTAAATCTTGCCAATAAATTTACGGCAAAAGATATATCAGGCCTTGTACAATTTGTAAGATACATAAGGGCACCGATAGCACTTAGATATGGTACTTCTGGACCAAGAATATCTTCATCATCTTCACATGGACGGAATGGATCCTTTTCTATGTTTAATGATCTAACAACCATTGGAGTACTTAAAGGATTTGATTTGTCCATATTAAAACGTTTAAGGATCTTTTCTGTATAATTTGTCTGGTGAACAAATATTCCACATTCTTTTTGTTCAATTTGTAAACCCAGACAATACTTGGTTTTTCCAAGATCCTTCATTTCAAATTCTTCTTTCAAGTATGACACAACTTCTTGAATTTCCTTATTTGTTCCAATGATGTTTAAATCATCAACATATACAGCAATAATTACGCATCCGGATGTTGTTTTCTTAATGAAAACACAAGGGCATATTGAATTATTTACATATCCCTTTTTCATCAAGTGATCACTTAGCCTATTATACCACATTCTGCCGGATTGCTTCAACCCATATAATGATCTTAGTAATTTCACAGAATAACATTCTCTGGGTTTTGAACTTTGTGCTTCAGGCATCTTAAATCCTTCAGGGATTTTCATATATATATTACTATCAAGTGATCCATATAAGTAGGCTGTAACAACATCCATAAGACGCATTTCTAAATTTTCAGATACTGCCAAGCTAATCAAATACCGAAACGTAATTGCATCCATCACAGGAGAATACGTTTCTTCATAATCAATTCCAGGCCTTTGAGAAAAACCTTGTGCAACAAGTCGAGCTTTATATCTTACTATTTCATTTTTCTCATTTCGCTTTCGAATAAAAACCCATTTGTATCCAACAGGTTTTACACCTTCAGGTGTAAGGACTATAGGTCCAAAAACATTACGTTTATTTAGCGAATCCAATTCAACCTGGATGGCATCTTTCCATTTTATCCAATCCTGCCGATTTTTACATTCACCAAAAGATTTTGGTTCATGATCTTCATTATCATTTATGATGTCGATTGCCACATTATAAGAAAATATATCATCAATTTCTTCTATATCTTTTCGGTTCCATATTTTTCCAGTATTAATATAATTGATAGAGATTTCATGATTCTCGTCAGTTTGTGGTTCTGACAAAACATTTTCATCATCATGTGTTTCTTCAGGAACATCATTCTCTATTTTGTGATCATTATGTGTTTCTTCAGGAACATCATTCTCTATTTTGTGATCATTGTGTTTCTCTATGAATTTTCTTTTTCGAGGATTTTTATCCTTGGAACCAACTGGCCTTCCACGCTTCAGGCGTTTAATGACATCATGACTATCTTCAATTTGTTTCTTCGGAATTTCAATTCGAGCAGGGGCATTTGCAGCATGTATATATGATTTAGTTACCCCTTTTGTGTCTGCAAATGCATCTGGTATTTGATTTGCTATTCTTTGCAAGTGCACAATTTGCTGTACATCTTTTTCACATTGTTTTGTTCTTGGATCCAGATGTAACAATGATGATACATACCATGTAATTTCTTTTTCGGTATGTTTCTGTTCTCCCCCTAACATTGGGAAGATTTCCTCATTAAAATGACAATCAGCAAAACGTGCTGTGAACACGTCGCCTGTCTGTGGTTCAAGATATCGAATGATCGATGGACTATCATAACCAATATAAATTCCAATCTTTCTTTGAGGTCCCATTTTCTTTCGTTGAGGTGGTGCAATAGGCACATACACCATACATCCAAAAATTCTCAGATGAGAAATGTCTGGTTCTTTACCAAATGCAAGCTGCAATGGGGAGTATTTATGATATGCACTTGGTCTGATGCGAATTAATGAAGCAGCATGTAAAATTGCATGTCCCCATATAGAAATAGGGAGCTTTGTTTTCATAATCATTGGTCTAGCAATCATTTGCAGACGTTTAATCAATGATTCAGCCAATCCATTTTGAGTATGTACATGAGCAACAGGATGCTCAACAATGATTCCCATAGACATACAATAATCATTGAAAGTCTGGGAAGTAAATTCACCAGCATTATCAAGTCTAATTTTCTTGATTGTATAATCGGGAAATTGATTCCTCAATTTTATTATTTGAGCAAGTAATCTTGCAAATGCAACATTTCGAGTTGACAATAAACATACATGTGACCATCTGCTGGAGGCATCAATCAATACCATAAAGTATCTGAATGGTCCACATGGTGGATGGATTGGTCCACAAATATCACCCTGAATACATTCAAGAAACATTAGTGATTCAGTTTGGATTTTGGCTGATTATGGTCTCATAATAAGTTTTCCAAGAGAACATGCTTTACATTGAAACTTATTATTCTGAAAGATCTTCTGGTCTTTCAACGGATGACCATGTGTATTTTCTATAATTCTTCGCATCATTGTTGAACCAGGATGTCCTAATCGATCATGCCAATTGGTTAATATTGAAGAATTATCAACTACCATGTTTGATTCAATGGGACTTATATGTGTATAATGCAATCCAGTAGAGATCATTGGTAGTTTTTCAATCACATATTTCTTTCTTTATTTATATGTGGTAAGACACATATATTTCTCATTCCCTTCATTCATTGTTTGAGTATCATACCCATGGGAATATATATCATTAAAACTCAACAAATTTTTTTTCGATCGTGGTGAATACAAAGCATCATTGATTAAAAATTTTGTACCATTAGGTAACAAAAATTGTGCTTTACCACATCCTTTAATCAAGTCTACAGGACCTGATATTGTATTCATCATTGTTTTTCTTGGTTTTAGTTCCAAGAAGTATCTTTTATCTCAGAGGATAGTGTGCGTTATACCACTATCAGGTATGCAAACTTCAGCTTGGTTCATAGCATTTTCCATATTTGAACTTCAAAAAAAAATATGCAATGAAATAAAATACTGACAATACAATACAATACATATTTAAAAATATAACACACTATAAAACATTATCATACGAGTACATGGAAAAATAAAACATTTTACATATTTATTCCACCAGCAAATTGATCATTGTCTGAGAAATGAATCAGAAAATCTCCAGCATCAAAATGAGTTGAATCACTCAAAGGTTCACTATGCTCAGCGAAGTTGGTCTCCTTTTCTTTCCCCTTTATTGATTCTTTATAAAGTTTACAAAGGTGCTCAGGGGCTCGACAAATACGGGACCAATGTCCTGGAGTACCACATCTGAAACAAGAACTTTCAAATATTTTTGAGTGATTCTCATTAACACTCATATTCTCATGGTGCCTTTTCGGTGGATGGTTTGGGACGCTCTTTTGAGATGAGTTATAGAAATAACTATCTCGATTATTTTCAAAACCACGGCTGCGTCCACGATCACGACCACTTCCACGTCCCCGTCCACGTCCACGTCCACGACCTCGATTTTGTCCTCGACCAAAATCTTGTCTATAACTTTAATTTTGGTTTCCAGGTTTAAATTCATTTTTGCTTACAACATTTACTTCTGGAAATGCTGTTGATCCAGTGGGTCGGGACTGATGATTTCTCATTAATAGCTCGTTGTTCTTTTCCGCCACAAGAAGACAGGCGATGAGTTCAGAATATCTCGCAAATCCACGCACTCTATATTGTTGCTGTAGCGTTATATTTGATGCGTGAAACGTGGAAAATGTTTTTTCAAGCATTTCTGATTCTGTAACCTCATGTCCCCAAAATTTTAATTGCGAGATTATTCGATACATCGCCGAATTGTAATCACTTACTTTCTTAAAATCTTGGAATCTCAACATATTCCATTCATCAATGGCAGTCGGAAGTATAACTTCCCTTATATGATCAAATCTTTCTTTTAATCCTTCCATAGAGCCATATGATCTTTTTCGATGAGATATTCACATTTCAAACCTTCATCAAGATGTCGACGCAAAAATATTATAGCTTTTGCTTTTTCTTGTGATGAAGATATATCATTTTCTTTAATAGTCTCGCTTAGACCCAATGACTCAAGATGCATTTCTACATCGAGAGTCCATGGCATATAATTTTTCCCAGTAATGTCGAGTGCAACAAATTCGAGCTTTGTTAAGTTTGACATGGTGGTACTTTTTCTTCTGTTTTGGAGCTTGGAAAAATATGGAGGACTTTTAGAGCTTCGTGCTGATAACGTGTTGTGAAAGAGTAAAAATTTACGGTAAAAAGTAAAAATCTCAAACTCTCAAAATTATCACACTACACACTTTATAATATTTTTCTCTCAACTCAATTGTGATTTTCTTCACAAATGAGAGATCTATTTATAAAAAATCTTTACAAATAATCCAAAAATAAATTACATAATTACCTTCATCATTACACACAAATTTCAATATTCAACAACTAATTTTACTTAATTTTCAACATTCAAATATTCAACATTCAATATTCAAATATTCAATATTAAAATATTAAATTTCAACAGAACAAATGTTTTCCCCCTTTTTTTGGGAGAAGTATACGACAGATTTGGACAGCAACCGGCGCAACTCGGTCGAGCGGCTCGATCGAACTTGGTTCGAAGTTCGTTTTAGTTGAAATATTAGTATTAATGAAATTCATATTTCACACTTAACAAGAATTAAGTTATTTTGACAATGAGAGCTTGACTCAATGATTAACGTTGATGTCCTGAGATTTGTTGATCTCAGGTTCGAATATCACTGATTGTGAATAGTTTTCTTAATTTATTTAGCTAGATTTATTTGTGTGTTTTTTTTTTTTACTTTCTTTACTCGAGAAAAGAAGTATTGTGTAAATGTAATTTGCATAAATGAATATATATAATGTAGCTACAATGATTTTTTTTCCAAATAATTAATTTTAAAAAGCAGACGTGGGTCTAAGGGAAAATATCAGACCGAAATTGAAAGTTCACAACCACCCCAAAATGTATGGAATAATGGACTTGTACCACATTTCGCCTCACTCTCGTCTCAATATCAATAATTTTGGGTCAAGAACCAAAACGTGAAATTTCCAAAATCACACACAAATTTTTTGTGAGACGGTCTCACGAGTCAATTTTATAAGATAAATTTTTTATTTGAGTCAATCATGAAAAATTATTTTTTTTATATAAAAAATATTACTTATTATTATAAATGTGAACATAATTGACATGTCTCAGAAATAAAATTATGTGAAACCGTTTCACAAGAACCTTACCACAAAAGCACATGGTCTTGGGATCTAGTCCCACCAAGTGTGAGTTGTGTTTGTTTATTGTTGTATTATTAGATTAATTGATGCTGATATTAATAATTTATTTATGTTGATAGTAATATTTTGATATCGATTAATTTTAAACTTAGTTTTTTCGCCTTTTGAATTACACGATTACTGATGCGATTTGCCATAGTTTATTCGTCTAATTTTAATTGTGTTGAGTGAAATTAAATAATGAAAACAATGACCTAGTAGGAGCTAATATGGTAGTGTTCCATTAACAAAGACTTATATATCATATAATTGTTAAAAGGCAAAAACTTATGTGAGATGGTCTCACGGGTCGTATTTTGTTAGACGGATCTCTTATTTGGGTCATCCATGAAAAGTATTGCTTTTTATTGTGAATATCGGTAGGATTGACCCGTCTCACAGATAAAGATACATGAGACCGTCTCACAAGAGACCTACTCTTGTTCAAATGATTAAAGTTGACATTAATTTTAAACCCAATCATAATTTGTGAAGTAGATCGTGGTGGAGATGCGCATTGTGGGGAAAATCACCCAATTCCCGACAAGTGCACCATAAGGTCTCTAGTGTCAACATTAAACTCCTTACTACTCAATTAACTTATATTCTTTAAATATTACAACGAGGAACATTGAATAAATATTAACTACAAGAAACGAGGGATAACTTCCCACCACTTTATATATTGGAGTACACCAAAAGTCTAGATAGCCACCTCTTGCTATTTGAACTATCAACTCTTTGTAGTATACATACTTGAAAAAATGAGGTCTTTGGCTATCCAGTGCACTCTCGTTCTTGTTTTCTTGATTGCCATCAGTTCAGCGGCGCTTAAGATCCATGGCGGAGGTGGTGGTACGTGGAGGATGGGTGCTTCAAAGGAGCCCCCGATGCCTAGCGCCATGATAGATAATCCTCATGAAGGCGGTAGCGGGTCAGCCCATGGTCCGAATTGGGACTATAGTTGGGGGTGGGGCTCGAGCCCAGCATCTGGATGGGGTTACGGGTCGGGTTCGGGCAAGTCTCCTAATGGATTTGGGAAGGGTTCGGGCTCTGGGTTTGGTTATGGGACTGGGACGGGGTTTGGGTATGGCTATGGAAGCGGTGGAGCTCGTGGGGGTGGTCACAGGAGTGGTGGAGGTTCCGGTGGAAATGGGGGCGGTGCTGGCGGTGGAAGTAGTGGCTCTGATGACCGTGATCACCATTCAACATCGCTTTCCAACAGCAAAAACAAACATGACTGATGGCTAAATAAGGAATGATAGCACGGGGTATCTTTTACTTTGAATACCATGGCCTAACTATAAATTATATGTATCTCTATATTATGGATCACTTAATAAAATAAGTCATGCGCCAATTTATTGGTCTTGTATTATGTACCCGTGTATGCCATAAAGAAGTGTTTACTACCAGAAAGAGTCATATGCAAGAAATTTTATATATATATACATATGTGTGTAATTTTGATATGTTGTTCACTAATTGTGTACAACTCTGTACTCATCGTTGATGTGACACTCACTTATTGGACACGATAAATCATATCAAAATTGTATATCCACTAGGTGAATATGACATCAGCGGTGGGAACAGTTAATGGATAACATATCAAAATTCTAAATACAGTTTTGATATAATTAACATCCACCATGAACACTTATATGAACACTGTTGAGATGAGGTCATGTACAATCAATAAACGAGTATCATTTCAGACGATGCTCACATAGATACTTATAATAGATGCTCATCTTATCAAAGACCCAAGGAAGTTTAGAGAATTACTAGTGTTTGGGCCTTGGGCTTAACTTGAATGGTTTATATGACCAGACCTCGAAGGAAAATATCGGGTTCTTAAATTAAATAAGAAAAATACGTAGCAAATTAATTTTATTTCACATTTTTCTTTGAGAAATGTAGTAAGTTGTTGATAAGGCAAAATATAAATTTTAGTTCTGTATATATCGTGTTGTGACATTTTTAGTTTTTTTTTCTGAAACAATTATTGTCCTATAACTATCTCACGAAATCAATTTGTCATTCTCCTCAAAATTATATAATTAAATGGGTAATATCATTGTTAAATTTTTATAATTATATTGTTAAACATATGTGCATGTCTTGGAGAAATTTTCTAACCATCTACTCATAAAAATTTTAGGTTAATATTAGTAATTTAATTACATGATTTTTAGAAAAATTACCGAAATTGATACGAGGCTTTTTAGATAAAATTCAAAAACGAATCCATGAGATTTTATGTCCAGAGCGGACAATATCATATTATTGTAGAGCAGATACTCAAAAGAAAGAGGTGAGAACTCAAAGAAAATCCGTGATGAGATCGAGGTATGCGGTGCTCCAAATATTTCATGTAAGACGTGCGCTCCCACTAGGTCTCCCATTTGTTTGGTACTTAATTAGAATAAAATATTAGAGACATATTTCCAAAAAAAAAATGTATAATGGATATACAATTAATTAAATTACAATTTCTTTAAAATTTTCAGCAAACCAAATTAATCCCATCTCAAATATTTAACAACCAAGACATATAATCCCATCCCATGTAGTATCAAAGAGGTTCCATTACCTCACCAACGTGTGCACCACCAATTCAAGAAACATCTTCACCACCATTTGTGTTAACAATTAATTAATAAATTACTCCATGAAATAATAGATATGTGTCCGATCTTTATTCATATTTTACAAGAGATATATTAGCCGATAAAAATTTATACAATGTGGGTGGAAAATATATTTAATTTAATAATATAAAGTAAAAAACATTATTATTTTGCATCCATGCCATAAAAATAAAGTTAAACTTATAATTTTGGTAATGTAAATCTGTATCTTAGTAATTTTGGTATTCGACGTTGTGAAAATTTCAGTTTTAGTACAATAAATTTAGAATTTTTCACTTTGGTTATTTTACGACTTGACTTTGATGTGATACCAATGTGGTGCTCATGTTTACGGTTTCACATAAGCTCTGTTGATGAAAAATGTCCAAAATTATCTAAAATATACATTAACTAAAACTTAATTTTGATAAAAATAAATTATTAAAATTGCAAAAAAAAAATAATAAACATAGAGGACATAATTCACAATTTGTACTAAATCAAGTCAAATATCCCACCGGAAATTCATTGGTACGTTCATATCTTGTATTTCAAATTATTGACATTAATTATGTGAAAGGAAGACCATACTTTTATACGCTTTTAGTATTTGTTATGTAGAATTTGAGATGCCTCTAATGGAGGCTCACATTGGGTGGATCAATAGTCCCAAAATATTTATATAAAATCTTAAAAAGAATATATAAATGCAAATTTCAAGAAATTTTTAAAGTTGGGACAACTAATGAAAGAATATTAATCACTACAAGAGTAACGGAGATTTATAATCGAATTAGAGACAGAAAGTAATATTACTGGTCTCTAATTTGAGACCGAATGTAGTAATGTCGGTCGCTAACCGTTTGACTCTCTTTAAAAAGATACTTATTTACTTTTTGCGACCAGTGGCGAAAGCGAGATCTCTAAATAGTGACCGATTTTATAATGTGGTCTCTATTGAGAGATCGAAATCAGTAATGTATTAAGTTGACAGTCGCACAGCGCAAAAAAACCCATAAAAATTAAATTATTGTTTGTTGTTAAACAGATCATATTTCTTTTAAATTTTTTTTATGATACACATATTTTTTTTTTAATATTACACATAATAAAAATTAATGAGATTATTCTCTTCAATGATATAGTAAAAAAAAGATTTTATTTTTTCAACTTCACATAGCAATATATAAATTTGTGTCTGATTTCTTGAGTGATGTCCTAAACAAGACCATAATTAATGCCTTGACAATATGTAGACGAATCATTTTCCCATGCATCATTGTTTGATAACCATGTCGCCATTATTGAACCCTTCGTTGCAAGCACAAGTTTCCATTGTTAGGTAACTAATCCAAGATAAGCAATGTGTAGATGTGTTACAAAATTCACAAGGACAAAATCTATTTTATATTATAAATACATTAACCACAATTTGCTATGGATATATACAATTTAGTGGACTATAATGGTCATTTATAGAACAAGTTTGAAGATTTGGAAGCTTCAATTACACGAGTAGTCAGTAAAAATAACTTAGGATGGTACATTGTAGCGTATCAAATAATACATACCGTATATCTTACCGAAAATTATGGTATTAAAAATATTTATAACGATATCAATACCGTACCGAATATTTCGGTATACCAAAATTTTCGATATGTCTTATTTGCATACCGATTATACAGAAAACGTTGCGGTATACCGAGATTTCGATACATTATCGATATATATTGTTTCATACCGAAAAAATATCTTATATTTTTTGAAAATTTTAACTTTATTATTTAAAAATATTATATTATTTTTAATTTATATATTATTCCGGATTTTCTTTATATATCGAAAATTTTCAAATTTCATATCATTATTGTACCGAACTTGGGTATACTGAAAATTAGATATTTTTTCTCATTCATAAAAATAGCCTAGCTAGTAATTAAGGTGCTAAGTTAAATAAATATTACATGGTTTAACAAGAATATATTCTTAAATGAAACAAATTTTTTTTAAAATCAAACCCGAACTAATTAGAACCATCGAAAAATTGACGAATTATCAGTTGGTACATCAAAACTTACCTATAACACACTACATAAATATAAATAAATTATACACGTCCTTCAAATATAAAATAAATATACATATATATTATAATTAAATGAAACAAAATAAAATTTTAGAACAATGAATCCCAAATATATTTTTTTTCCATTTTATTTCCACATTAGAAGAAGTAAAAAAAAAAAAATTTAAAAGTTCATCAGTGGATAAAATTGGTCAACAAGACCAGCTCAATTCCAACCCTATTTCCGCGTGAATCCCATATATACATATTCTTCCTATATAAACACCAAACCACAAACACTCTCCTCACTTCTTCATCATGTTCAAACACAAAGCTAGCTACACCATTACATTTACTTATTTAATTCCCACTATTAATAGTTAATTACTTATATATAAAGAAAAAATTTACTCAAAAAATAATTAAAAAAAAACCCATCAAGCTTCCGCAAATACTCTATCAATGGCAGAATTTGAGAGCTTTCAGGTGATGCAAAAGGTCATAAAGTTCCTGTCTTCCCTTATCCAAAGAGCCGCGGAAACAAACGACGTCTTTCGGGACTTAAGTACGCAGAAAATATCGATTTTTCATGGCTTGACTAGGCCAACTATCTCGGTGCAATGCTACCTGGAGAGGATATTCAAGTATGCAAACTGTAGCCCTAGTTGCTTCATCGTGGCATATATTTATTTGGATCGATTCGCGATGAAGCAGCCGTTTCTGCCGATTAACTCTTACAATGTGCATCGGCTGCTCATTGCCAGTGTGTTGGTTTCTGCAAAGTTCATGGATGACATGTAAGTTAATCTCTTGAAATCTTGATGCTTAGTTTATTTATGTCAGCATTCTCACCACAAATATTATGAATAAGACATCATTGTTTATGAATTATTAGACATAAAATGTAACAGTTATGATCAAGATTTTTGAATCATTACACACACACACACACACACACAGAGTTTTCTTTGCTATGAAAATTAAATATTTTCTTCTTCTTCTTCAAAGAACTGTCTTTTTTTTAAAAAGAAAATTAAGTTTAATTAATTGTGTTTTTCTTTGTTGTTAACTAATGTTACTATTCTTGGAATGGGCTATTGGTGAGGCAATAATTTCTCCATTCCATTGATATCTATGGTGTACACTAATGGGTGAAATGGACATTTGACCATCCTCAAATGAATAGCTTTCGAAATTTTTTATATTATTTAAAAAATCTTAAATAAAATATTCTTATAATTTAAATTAAAATATATTAAAATTATATTTGAAAGCAAAGATCTAAGCAGAATTCATACCATGTTCTATTTTAAAACAAGATACAATGTTTAGGTTCCAAAGCTTCTTGATATATGATGAGTTTAAGTAAAGTATTAAAAAAAAGGGAAAAAATAGAATAAGGGCTATTAATAAATTAAGCATGTGAAATCCTCAATGTTTCACAGTCACAGCCACCTAAGATTTGGTGTCCCTTTGTGTGCATCCATCCAAAGGAACTTCCCATGTTTATAAATTAACAAATTCTAATTAATTACTATTTCCTATAATATTAAGTAAAAAATGTAGGAATATTCTGCCTGCGTTAATCTACAATAAACAATGACTTTTCAACAAATTAGAAATCAAGAAAATAAAATATTTAATCCACTTATTAAATCCTTCATTAGCATACTCAAAATGTTTCAGTACACATTCTTTGAATGTATTTATTCTCAATAGAGAAATGAAATACCCCATTTATTCCCCCTGGTTTCTATGTTAGCTAATGGTTAGTGTTAAGCTACGTCGCGACCGGAGCAAATTCGAGTGATTGTATCGTTTTGTTAACCTTGTTGAGAGTTGACACGGTTTGAATGAGCGATCGAGCTAGGAACTCTAATGTGGTTTATGTTTATGGTATAAGTTGGATTAAATTGCGTACACCATTTGGTACGAATGATAAGACTTCATGAAATCCTTGTTTTTAAATCTGTATTTTTCAGATTCTACAACAATGCCTACTATGCCAAAGTAGGAGGAATAAACACAGTGGAGATGAATCTTCTTGAAATGGATTTCTTGTTCGGTTTAGGATTTGAATTAAATGTGTCGCCCTCAACTTTTCACACATATTGCTGTTTTCTCCAGAGGGAAATGGTGCTTGAATTCCCTCCATTGAATATACCACCAAGGCTTACTTCTTCAGAGAATGATAATCATAATAATTATAATATTAATAATAATAAGCTCCATTATTATGGGATTAATAACAATGAAGAATCTGCTGGATCTACTCATCAACGCCAACTAGCAGTTTAATTAGTTTAGGTTTATAGTAAGTGATATTTCATGTATTTTTCCCCTTTCTTTTTTAGTATTACTGATCAATTTTGTATCTTAAATAGATTCGTACACGATCGTAGCTTATATGTATTTGGAGCTGACTCTCATGGTTTAAACTAATGGTGTTCATCGATCGGTTCGGTTCAGTTTTCGATTTTTTATTTCGGTTTTTTATTTCGATTTTCGATTTCAGAAATATATAATCTGATATCCGAACCATTTTTTTTGGGTTCGATTTGGTTTTGTACCGAAATGGTTCAGTTATTTCGATCGGTTATTTTGGTTTTGATACGATTATTTAAATTAATAAGATAATTAATATATTGTAAAATATAATATGTTATCTTTTTACATGATTTCTTAGTAAAACATTTAAATATAAAATCTAAACATTTAAATATAAAATCTAAATGAATTACATAAACAACAATCAAATAAATATTATTCAAAATAATTCATCATTCACTGATATCATCTCAAAAAAATATAATAAAAATAAAATTATTAATTTAATGAAATTTCGATTTTTTCGGTCGGTTCGATTTTGACATATATAATCCGAAACCGAACCAAATAAATTTCGATTTTAACATATATATCCGAATTATAAAATCCGATTTTCGGTTCGATTCAGTGTTCGGTTTTTTTTGTTTGGATTTTCTATTTTTTCGAATTTATCCGAAGTTTGAACACCCCTAATTTAAAATTGTGACCCTTGCATTATCCCGACCTGTTTTTACCGACACGTGATGCTCATTTGTACTTGGCTCCCACTAGATCTTTTATGCAGCAATTGCATAAATATTCAATCTAATTGGCACATAAAGAAAATATAAAATGCAGAGACAGTATTTTAAAATCAAAGGTGGTTCAGACAGTTCTCACTTTGCCCGTGTCTCTTTTTTTGTTGTACCTTAAACATTGGTAACATACAAATGTATATTCATTCATCCTAAACAACACGAAAATGTTCTTCGCCCTTCATTCGACAAATTCATTCCACTTTGTTGCGGGGGACTAACTTTTGTCAGTCTATTTGCTGCACATGGAGAGTGGGGGGAAGAAAGAATAAGTTATATNAAGAAGAGCTCGTTGATGTTGAAGGCAGTTTTTGCGGATGTCTCCATGAAGAACATCCCATTTTCGTCAGAAAATTTCTCCCCGTCCTGCGTGAAACTCCATAACAAAAGTTAGTTCCGAATCAGAACTTGTAACCTGCTCAGTTGAATGTTAACTTGATTAAGACTTAACAGCTAGCAAAGCCAGGATTTTCGCATGAAGGGACAGAATGAAAACTTCGAAGTTCAAAAGTTTTAGAGGGTGCAAAATCATGCTTTCGTGAATGCACAGCATATAAAACAGATTTAGGATTCTGCAGAATAATTAAAACAGTAAAGGAGAAAGGCGGCAGCACTTTGGATTCAGAAGATGAAAAAAAAGGGATAATCATACTTCATTCTTGACCTCTCTTCTTGATTCCAAGTCACATTTGTTAGCCACCAAAGCCATCACCAGATTTGGAGAAGCTGAAAAACGAGTTACAATGGAAGAGAATTTGGATTAAATATGCTTTCCAAACATACTATATTTTGCACTCATATAAAAGCCGATGCATCAGTTTCACGTCCCATGTATAACAAGTCGGGCCGGGTTGATACTAACAAAGCCCCAAACCATACAACACATTACTTTTTTGACTTTTAACTTACAATACAGGAAAAAACAGAATCACCTTTTCTTTTGAGCTCTTCCACCCATTTTTTGGCTCTCACAAAAGTGTCCTGAAACAGACAGACATAAGACATTCATATTACGAACCAAAACCAACTTATCCAATTGAACTCAAAAAATGACATGAATCAGTAACCAAACATCTATTTTGAAAATGCGGCATTTGAAGTGACAATCTACCAAAGACTGGCGAACAACAAAATGCATACCATGTTCGTTATGTCGTAAACGACTATCGCTGCCCCTGCACCACGGTAGTACATTGGAGCTAAGCTGTGGTACCTTTCCTGCCCCGCTGTGTCCCATATATCAAATTTGACAGTTGCTTCTGGTAGTGACAGTATCTGAGTAAAAAAAGCTGCCCCTATTGTTGCTTCCTATATATAAACACACACACGCATGTATCTTATGTTGGACATCATAGGTAGCAAGAAAATGAACATGTTAGTGTTTGGAAGAGATACCTGGTGTTCAGAAAATTGACCCTTCACAAATCTTAGTGCCACACTAGTTTTCCCAGTTCCCATGTCTCCCAAAAGAACCTTGTACAAAATGCAATTATAAGTTCGTGTATTTTGAATTCATAGACTGAAATCTCTGCGTTAATTTAAAATAAAATATCATAACAGGATGCAAGTGAACCAGAGCTAATCAAACCCTTTTTTCTGCAGAAAAAATTAACATAACCGAATCGAAACATACAGATTTAGAGTACTAATTTAATTCCCTTGAATCGAACTTTTGCAAATTGATTACGTATACCAGAGCCAAATGAATCTCTAGGTCCACCAATAAAACAAAATTAAATCTTGCCAACCAAACAAAATGGCAAATAGTTCGATCCCTTCGTAAACAATAATAAAAGGAAGAAATCGAAGTACGTAAATATTCAAGAAAGTTCAGACATACCCACCAGCTTGGCTTGAATAATTTTGTTTCCACGAGCAGCTGCCATTTTTCAAAGCTTTAAGTGATCAACAAATGCAAATTAAACTTATTGCTCTTTAGAGAAGAAGATTTAAAGGGAACGTTAGGTTGGATTTTTCTCGAAAGAATTTGGCTTTGACCGATTGTTTGATTTTTGTGAAATTATTACATCATATAATTTATTGAATTATATTTCTTCATCATTAAGTGGTATCTAAAACAGGGATTAAAAGTAAATTATCGGTTATTTTAAATTTTACAACTTTTTGCTATTTTAGTTTAAATTATATACCAATTTAAATGAACACTGATGGATTTCTTGCATAAATATGGATGGACAAGCTAACGCATTCAAACAATTAAATAACTTGTAGTGAAATGATGATTAAGAAATCCATACAAAAATTATTGTTTAAATATTCTTACAAAATGAAGTATACATTATATCTTGTTCTGAAAATTGAGGTGTAATACATCTAAATAAAAAAAAAAATAAAAATAAAGTTAGAGATATGATCCTTAGAAACTTACCAAATTGTGATGCTTAGAAATTAAGACTAATTTCTTAATTCCAAGTTGGAATTCATTAATTGAATTATCAACTAAAGTAGTGAAGGATCGGTTTTGACCTCTTTGAAGGTGCTTCAAATACAATATTCTCCATAAGCTTCAATAGCTTGTATTCTAACAATGAATACACAGATGAATTAAATCGAGTTTGGTTTTCAAACCAAGTAAAAGATACTCGAAATAATCTTTCGTTAAGAAGACTGAACAGTTTAAAGCTTTTATCTTGTGTTTAAAGTGAATAACTGAAATAAGTGGGATCAGTTCGGGATTGCATCAGTTCAGTTATGGGAAGAATGAAAGGGGATCGGTTACGGGTGCCCGGATGCGCAACGAAAGTTTCAAAAACCATATTTTCAATAGCAAAAACGAGCACCCCACTAGATGTGTAGCAAATAACAAACACAAAATCATACATAGTGTGTTTAGGGTTTTTACCTATCAATCTTAAAAATTGATGATGGTTCCAACTAAGATGATCAACAACTTAGCTCTTCAATGATAGAAAAATCTACAAGCTTCTCTTGAGCACTCCTTGCTCAAAAATCAAGACCACTACAAACAAGCTAGAACCACTTTATACTTGCACTAGAAAATATATGGCATTTTTCATTGAAAAATTTTGCTATCAAATCATCAAAATGAAAAAGCAAATATTTGGAAAAATTTAAGGAAACATTCGGCCATAGTGAGAGAAAAATGGGGAGTTTTTTCTTGGTTGTGTAAATAGTGTTGTGTATTCTAAAGGTATGCTAGCCTTAATTTAATTTAAAAAAAATTGACTCCCAACCTTTCACGTTCCTAGCATGTTATTTTGGTTTGTAACATTTACAAAGCCCATGGAATATTATTTTAATATCTCAAACACATTTGAGATCAATTAAATCTTACTTGAATTTATTCAAGCCCACTAGTTAAATAATTATTTTCATATGGGCTCTACAAGACCCAATTATTTGGACTCTATTAGGTCCACTAGTGTTTAATTAATTCAACACTTGAATTAATTAATTAAGTCCATAATAATGTTTATGGAAATCACAATTTTCAAATACATTATTTATTTGGCCAACTTTTAATTTAAGAACACTTCCACAAATTAAAAATGCATTCCCCCTATAAAAGTCATACTTCTAATTTTCCTTTTGCTTATAAACTCTTTTATAAGCCGTTCAACATATTGAACTAATTTCCTTCTCAACGAGATCTAGAAAGCTAGTACTTATGTGGTCTTCAATGGTTCATTGATACAACTAGCAGTGGGTTCACATCTCAATGTGATTCAGAACTAATCATGTCCTTATATGAGCATACCCCAGTTGCTTCATTCTTACTTATCAACTCTTTGATAATAAGAACGTCAAAACTCAAGTCTAATAGTACCCAACCAATCATGTTAAACGCCTAGCAGCATCGCTTACATGATTCCCTAGAAATCAAATGATAGTGCCGGCAAGAACCATTCTATTATGGTTAGTGTACAGTACGGTCCTTTCATCTCATATATCCCGACCGATTCGACAACCATTGGTATATCGTGAGTTGTCAAAGAATCGATACTCTGTGTCATGTTGTAGTTGCATCGATGGTGTAATCTAAGAAACCCCTTTCTTAATTACCACCAACACTATGATCAGAGATTTCAAACTACGTATACATGATATCACATAGGATATCCATACCCAAAGGTAAGCGGTGAATCCCCGACTATAATTCATAGACTCCTATATATTTCGACAAAACACTCAATCTTGCCACCTGATGACCACATATGAGTCGGTAAACAAGTTAAAGTGCAATGCTAGCATATAGAGTCACAATGTTGTCCCGAGTCATAAGTACTAATGGTGTACAACCATAAATTAGGACGTTTCCACTCGATAAGTGAGAACCACTTGAAAAGTCTTTTATGAAGGGTTGTTCAGTGCAGTCTACAAGGAGCGCCTATCTGCATGCTCGGACATCACAATGTCCCATACCAATGAAACATGGTACTCACATCGCAGATACTAGTCTCAAACTCGAGCGGCATTTATCCTTCTTAGTGGTGGCTGAATCGACTAGTAATTGTTTAGAATATACAGTATTCCAAATTTGAGTTACATGATACTCATCATATGAGCATCTCGTATTCTATCTACTATTTGTATATTCAAGGACTTTATCTATGCAACAAGCATGAGTATATAGTTAAAGATGTGCCAAAACAATAATTTCAAATATTATTAAAATAAATATTGTATACATAGAGTTTCAATGTGAACCCTCGGCCAGCACTTGGCTCGACGGACACCTACTCTAACAATCTCCTACTTGCACTAGAGCCAACTACCCATATACTTCAAACCCATTGATTCGCGATGCTTCTCGAATAATGGTCCATGTAAAGGCTTAGTTAGTGGATCAGCAACATTATCTGCGGAGCCGACTTTGTTAATCGACACTTATCCTCTTTCCACAATCTCGCAGATGATGTGGTACGTTCTCAATATATGTTTGGATTTCTGATGAGACCTTGGCTCTTTTTCCTGAGCAACGGCTCCCGTGTTGTCACAAAACACCGGGACTGGAGCAACTCCATTAGGAATGACGCCCAACTATTGGACGAAATTCCTCAACCAAACAGCCTCCTTTGCTGCAGCTGATGCAGTAATGTATTCGGTCTCAGTGGTGAAATCCGCAGTACTGTCTTGCTTGAAACTATTCCAAGAGACAGCAGCACCATTGAGCATGAATACGAACCCAAAGGTTGACTTTGAGTCATCGATATCGCTTTGGAAGCTAGAGTCGGTATAGCTTTTCAATTTCAGTTCTCCACCTCCATAGACCAAGAACAACTTATTGGTCGTTCTCAAATACTTGAGGATGTCTTTCACAGCTTTTTAGTGTGGAAGACCAGGGTTCGATTGATATATACTCACTACACTTAGTGCAAAAGCCACGTCAGAACGTGTAGATATCATCCCATACATGATACTACCAATTACAAATGCATAAGGAATGGTTGTCATCACTGCTATCTCTGCATCAATCTTGGAAGACATAGACTTGGATAGGTACACGCCGTGACACATTGGTAGATGTCCTCTCTTGGACTCATCCATCGAGAACAACTTAACGATGGTATCAATGTATATGGACTGGATGAGACCAAGAAATCTTCTTGATCTATCTCTATAGATCTGTATTCCTAATACAAAATATGCTTCACCCAAGTCCTACATCGAGAATTTTCCTGCTAACCATATTTTAGTTGATTGCAACATCCCTACATCATTCTCAATTAGTAAAATGTCATCAACATAAAGTACCATGAATGTCACAGCACTCCCACTGACTTTCTTATACATACAGGGTTCCTCAGGGGGTTCTTAGTAAAACAAAACTCTTTGATTGTACCATCGAATTTGAGGTTCCAACTCCTAGATGCCTGTGTTAGACCATAAATAGATCTCTGAAGTTTGCATATCATATGCTCACTTCCGATAGATGTAAACCCTTCAGGTTGAGTCATGAAAATCTCTTCCTTAATATCCCTATTAAGAAAGGCTGTCTTTACATCCATCTGCCATATCTCATAGTCATACCATGCAGCTATAGCTAGCAATATCCTTATAGACTTGAACATTGCAACTGGAGAAAAGGTTTTCTCATAGTCAACTCTTTGTCTCCGAGTATTCCTTTTGCTACCAATCGCATCTTGAAGGTCAATACATTCCCATCCACCCCAAGTTTCTTCTTGTAAATCCATTTACACCTTATGGGAACAGTTCTCTTAGGTGGATCCACAAGATTTCACACTTGGTTCGAATGCATGGAATTCATCGCAGATTTCATAGCTTCAAGCCACTTGGATGAATCGGCATCAGATAATGCTTCCTTGAAGGACATTGGATCACATCCATGGTTAGGCTCATTATGGCCCTCTTCAAGAAGCAGACCATACCTCATAGGTGGTCTCGAGACTCTCTCGGATCTTCTAGGAGCTTGTATCTCTTTTATTGGCTCTTCGGGTGTGGGTTCAACAATCGTGGGTGTCTGATAAGTGCAAGAATTGCACTTAATTTTATAAGTTAATCCATTTGAATTATGTGGGTTTCGGACAGAATTACGCTTGTTTTTGTTGTTTTTGTGTTGTGCAGGGGATAAACAACCAATGGATGGTTTAGAGAAATCAGAGGTATTTTTTGGCTGAAACTGCGATAAACGAGAGCCGCAGCGCCACAATGAAGCGCCGCAGCACCCCTGTGTTCGAAAGAAAAGAGCCGCAGCGCCAGTCTGTCGAGAGACAAGAACCTAGGTGCTACCCAACCAGCGCCGCGGCACCCGCCCTCACGAATGACGGGCGCCTAGCACACCTAGTGCCGCGGCGCCAATGGCGGCGAGACAAACAATTTGGGCTTTCAACTTACGGCCCAGACGGAAGAATAAGAAATAATCAAGGGTTCAGAATCGACACGCCATTTTGGAGAGAAATATACACGGGTGAACAGGCGCGGACATGAGACAAAGATCTAGATTGCAAAAAACAGTCGCAAATATGAAGAACGACGGATCTGGGGACGGAGACGACACTTCGGATTTGTCATCTATTCTTTCGCTTTTATATTTTCTTGCATTTCGATGTCTAAAACTTCGAATATGTGTTGTTTTATTTAGAATTCGTCATGAACTAATTCTCTAGTTTAGAGAATGACGTAGCTTTGTGAATACGATGATTTGACTCGATGGTTTATTTGATTGAATTTCGCTTTTGTTTAATTGTGTTCTCTGTGTTTATTTTACTGCAATTTACTGGCCATAAATTGTGTGTTGTCTGATTAATTCTATAACTCGGGAGAGGAACTAGGATTATAGATCATTAGAGATACATCGTTGAATGTTTATATCGTTCAGAAGGCGTATAACTTTGGCGAGGCTTAGGCAAGAATATCATTTGCATTTATCATTTAAATTTAGATTCTTATTATGAATGTTTGAATCGAGATTTGAATGATACAGTTTATTCGTCACTTGGGAAAGGGGGAATAAAATAATTATGTGTTCTTGGCCATTAAATAATTGGAATTCATGAATATAAATTTAACTGGGAATAATAATCGTGGAAATTTAGTGAAATCATTTTTCTAGATATTTTCTCTAATTGTTATTTCTCAACTCGGTGATTAGTTTAATTCTTTGCTTTCAATTAATCCGTTTAAGCAAACCAAACATTTCACTGAATTTTCTAGATAAAGTCGGGACTATTCTAATTACAAACATTGATATAAGTTTATATACACACTACTCGTGGGATCGACACTTGTACTTAAAAATACATTTTACTATAACTTGACGTCGTGCGCTTGCGAGCAATCAAGAAAACACGCAACAGTGTCTCTCGAACCTCTTCGAGTTCTATCATCTCCCCTTTTCTATCCAATAAAAATTCCTTTTCCAAAAAGGTTGTATTTCTATAAACAAACACCTTTGTTTCTTGGGGATGATAGAAATAATATCCAATTGAATTCCTTAGATATCTCACAAAGTAACATAAAATGGATCGACTATCCAATTTATCTCCCACTACCTGCTTCACATAAGCAGGGCATCCCCATATTCTAAGATAAGAATATTTGGGAGGCTTACCCATCCATATCTCATATGGTGTCTTATCAACTGCTTTTGAATAGACATTGTTCAACAACAGTGCCGCTGTCTCAAGCGCATATCCCCAAAAATATGGCGGCAACTTCGTGAACTCCATCATAGACCAAACCATGTCCATCAAAGTCCGGTTACGACGTTCTGAAACACCATTCAACTGCCGTGCAGCAGGCGGAGTCCACTGCAAGAGAATCTCATTCTCCATAAGATACTCTTGGAACTCGGCACTCAAGTTCTCAGCACCTCGATCCGATCGAAGTGACTTGATGCTTTGTCCCAACTGTTTCTCTACTTCACTTCTGAATTCTTTGAACCTTTCAAAGGCTTCAGATTTGTATTTCATCAAATACACATACCAATATTTCGAAAAGTCATCGGTAAAGGGGATGAAGTAGGAATGTCCATTCTTAGTGGTGATGCTAAGTGGACCGTACGCATCGGTATGGATCAAATCCAATAATCCTTTGGCTCGCTCCACATGGCCCTTAAAGGTAATTTTGGTCATATTTCCTTTTAAACATGATACACAAGTCGTGAGATAATTAATATCAGACATATCAAACATGCCTACTCCCACTAGCTTGTTCATCATTCTTAGGAGAATATATACTAATCGAGCATGCCATAATTGTGCCTAATTTAGAGTATCTCGTTTTCGCTTGTTTGTTGTTGTTATTGCTTAGACATTGTTTAGTGGAATATCTTTCAATTTTAAGTTGTAGAGATCGTTTTCAAGTTCTCTCGTACCAATCAAATATTCATTATTGTAAATATTGCAAATACTTTTGCTAAATAAACAAGAATATCCATCTTTATCAAGCATAGAAATGAAAACAATATTTTTCACCAAATTATATACAAACAAAACATCTTTTAAAATCAACTTAAAATCATTGTTCAACGATAAGTAAACATCTCCTATGGCTTTCGCAGCAACTCTTGCTCCATTGCCCATCCTCAAGAAGGTCTCACCTTCCCTAAGTCTTCTACTTCTTCCCATCACCTGTAAAACATTACAGAGATGTGAGCCACAGCCGGTATCTAATACTCAAAACTAGAGTTAATTGAAATATTTACTTCAATGTAGAACATACCATTTCTAGAACTTTTCTGGACAAGATATTCTCTGCAGTTACGCCTCCAATGTCCAGGCTTCTTGTAATGATGACATATATCAACAGTCTTGTCAGCCTTAACTAGTATGGCTGCCACGGCGGGACTCAGAGTTTGCCTCCTCAAGGGCACATTCTTCTTGGGACGTTGGAAAGAACACTTCTTTCTCTTTCCATGTGGACCAGTCTTCGTACCAGATGAAGAACCCACATAAAGAACCGACTTCTCTTTCTTGATGGTGGACTCAAACGTAACAAGCATGTTTACCAACTCCTCAAGGGTAGGCTCTAGCTTGTTAATGTTGAAATTCACCACAAAAAGATCAAATGAGCTAGGCAGTGATAAGAGCAACACGTCAGTGGTCAACTCCGATGGCAACGTAAGATCAATGCCAACGAGCTTGTCCACAAGTCCAATCATCTTTAGGCCATGCTCTATGCGTAAAGTGATTAGCTCCTTGACGGTAGCATGCCTAAGAGGTCGTGTTTGCTCACCAAAAAGCTCTTTGAGATGAAAATAAATGTCAGCAGCACTCTTTGTATCCTCAAAACGCCTCTGCAGCTCATCATTCATAGAAGCCTGCATATAACACTTGGCTTTCAAGTCATGGTCACACCAATTCTTGTAAGTTTGCAATTCCTCAGGAGTGCAACTAGTCGGAGCCTCAACAGAGACGACTCAGTTAGTGTATATGCTATCCTTTCCGAATTCAAGACAATTTTTAGGTTTCTTAGCCAATTGAGCTAATTAGGTCCGATTAAAATATGTTTGTCAAGTATAGCAGATAACAGGTTGCGTATCGAAGACATAGTCAAATTTGTACTGAAAAATAAGAACAAATAAATGTTAATGACTATTTTAAAATATTTAGTAAGATATAAAGTATGGACTTTTACTTCATAAATTTTCACTCCCACTGTTTTGACTTCTTTCACTACCCTCTAGTGAAAACGAGAAACTCCTTTTCTCATTAGGTATGTAAGTCCAATTAGCAAATTATGATCCCGAATAATATCAGCCAATCATAATTCCTAAAAGGTAGCTTCCAATTGCATCTCCATGTAACCCTCTACGTAAACTTTTGTCACACGTTTGATTAGGACCCAATAATATGACGTCGTTCATCTTTACGTAACAAGCCTTACCCATCGATGTTGAACCTTAATGGACGGTCGCCATGAGTTTCCTCAATAAATCACAACGAAACTCTTGCACACAAAATACACAACAAAGCTTTCCTCTCTCCTTGAATTGAAAGTCACGGCCATGTTGAATTGGAAGCAAATCAAGCCATGTAATCTATTTTGGATTAGTAACTTAATTAGCTTCAATATAATTGATTAAGAATCAATTAATTTCTCCACCTTTGAAAAGGCTCTTGGCCAATTCAAAAAGCTTGGTGAAAAATTCGGCCAAGTGAATTCCTTCCATCGCCGTTGCACCGTATTCGGATTTTGGAAATTCAGAAGCTACAGTCTCAACGTACAAATCGCTTGCGATTTCTAGTGCATCCAAGCGACAAACATAGTTTCTGATCGTGGACCTGATTAGACGATCAAAACTAGAGCTCCGTTTGTAGGGAATTACAAGAAGAGCTATCTTCGTTTAAAACCTGGAATAGTTTGGAGTCCAATGTTTTATACGCACAGGTATAAAATTCTAAACGTCCTGTAAATGATTTTAAACACACGATGCCCAAGCACCGCCTCGATTACTGAGACATAAAAATTTTAAACTTTCGCTGCGTCTTGGGTGCGAGAATTCGATGTCCCAACAGTTATTCTCTGTATTTATTATTGCTGTAAGAATTAGTTATCCTTAATCATCACCAAGTAGCTAATTGCCTAGTATCTTATCTTGTATGGTATTTAACGAACTCAAGTTCAAAGTACGCAGTTAAATTGCCGTTTGAGAGGATTTAAGATAATCAAACATTGTTTAAAAAAAAAAAAAAAAAAAAAAATAAAAAAAAAAAAAAAAAAAAGATAATCAAACATTGAAATACGGAACTAGAAAAAATTACAATTTTAGTGGTGTATGGTGGTCTTATTGTGATCTTTGTTCTTTAAGTAATCAAAACCAAGTCTTAATCTATTAGTTTTTTTGTTTATTTTCTTACAATATTATATTTTTGTTCAACGGAGTGTTGATATGGCCATGGCCAATCACTAGAATTATGAAAAATATAAAAAAAATATGGAATCGAGACTTAATTTTTAAGTTATCAACTATCTAAATGGCCAAAGAAAGAAAAATTTTGAACTAATGTTGCAAATTTTCCACTTTTTCCAATGCAAACACACATAATACATATGAACATGTAAATAACTTGTACAATTTGAATAGGTAACTTGTGAGACGGTCTCATAAATTTTTATTTATAAGATGAGTTGAACCGATCTATAATTATCATGAAAATTAATATTTTTGACATAAAAAAATATTTTTTCAGGAGTTGGGTCGAGTCAGAGATCCGTAAAAAAAAATTAATTTATGAGACGGTCTCATTAGAGTTTTTTTTGTATAATTTTTGAATCACCAAAATAATTTTTTTTGTTTAGTGACATGTTAAATTTTGGGTTTTGATCCATTAAGTTTCATAGTTTGGTTTTTGTATAGTAACCTTTTTTTTTTTTTTTTTTTTTTTTTTTTTTTTTTTANCGTGACATCAAATATGATAATAATTTTTGTTGTCATGACAAACATTTTTCGATGCTATGTTAGTCCTCCGATGAAATAAAAACGAAAACCGAAACTCAAACTTGATATTTCTAACAAGTTCACGAGAATGGAAAGAGCCACCCCAATAATAGAACTTGGCAATAATTGAATGTTGTGAGACCAAGAACTTGTTTTTATTCAACATATGAAAGGCTTAGCCTAATGAATGAAAGTGAAAGCATCGCCAATTATCGAACATCGTTGCTATTCAATCTCATATATTTTTTTATCCTCCATGATTTTGAGTCGGTACCATGTGAACCAATTAAAAGTCAAATATTAACTAAGAATATTCTTAACCACCATAATATATAATATCCAAATTAATTGATTAAAATAATCAACTCTTTATTGTCCAAGTACGTTATTTATCTATTTTTGAAATTAATATTTAATAATATGATGACGTAATATTATATTAATATATTAAAATTTTAAAATATTTTTTAAACTGTGGAGAGATGTAGTAATTAGATTACACAATTTTCATACTTGTACTCTAAAAAAGACCACCAATTGTGTTTATTTCTGTATTCACTATTGAGATAATACTAATCTAGTGGATGTAAAATTTTGATATAATTCATCACTTGTAATAGGTGAATGACACCTCTTAGTAGACAAAGATGAGCACGATTGATAAACATCATATCAAGCAAAATTTAAAAACTTAGCAATTTTTTGAAATATTTATATTTGGGATGAATCTATCTTATGACATCAACACCTCATTTTTACATACATTAATGTTTTAAAAGGTGTCGCTTAAACACTGACCGTCACCAACGGATCCGATTTTTAGAACCTTTTAATTTAATATATATATATATAATTTTTTAATTTTTTTTAAATTTTGTTTTTTGTTTAAAAAAATTACTTGAGATATTTTTCAATCAATTTGTATCGAATAAACATAAGTAATATGACATTGATTTTGACTTTAAACATGATATATAGAAATTATTAGAGAAAAATATAGATGAATAAGAAAAATAATATATTTAGGTAAAAAAAAATATTTAGGCGATCAACTAAACGGTCACTCCCGACTTTTTATAATATTTATATACATTCATACAGTTGACATAAATCACACGCCACGCATCCTTAAAACATGACGGCGGCGAAACATTCTGACACGTCGTCCGTTCACCAGCCACTCCTCCCCGAAACTCAATCCACCCCCCAATCTCAATCCCGATACGTATTCGTTTTACCTCCTTATCCGCCACCCAACCACCACCGTCTCCTCCGCAAATCATGCCGCCGCGGCCTGATTAGCTGCGCCACCGTACTCATCTTCCTAGCTGCCGCTTTGTATCTTCTCTGGCCATTCGATCCCGAGCTCTCCGTTGTTCGCCTCCACCTCGGTCGTCTCCGTTTCCACATGATCCCTGAAGTCTCCACTGACTTAACTTTGAACCTCACCATTAGGATTCGTAACCAAGATTTCTACTCAATTCAGTACGTTTCGTCGGTGTTCACGATCGGGTATAGGGGGCAGAAGCTGGGGGATGTCACATCAGATGCTGGGAATATAACGGCGAGGGCGTCGTCCTACGTGAACGCTACGCTCCAGCTGGAACGGGTGGAGATCACGAGCGATGTGATTCTGTTGTTGGATGATTTGGCAAAAGGCGAGATTAAGTTCGACACAGAGACGCAGATTGATGGGAAGCTCAGGGTTTTTTTCTTTGACTTGCCTATAAAGGTAAAATATTGCTTTTACCGGACTGAAATGGGGTGAAATGAATGTATTCTGGTTTTACAGATTTGTTTCGATCACCTTAAACTTTTTATAGAACAACAATTTGTCCCAATTTATTGACTAACAGTCTTGAAATATACCGTGAATCTTTTACACTGTAAATCAACTCCTCAAAAGTTAGGGAGCTGTACCTGTTTACCTTATCGATACCCCTTAACTTCAAACGCACATTCAGACTGGTGGAAAGTACATCTGATCCTTGTTTTCATAATGGTGGGTGAGACTTTTGATCTTGTCCGGTAGTATCGTAGTCACTTGTCTGGTAAGAAGCCTAAGATGATGTTCCATCTATTTAAAGTAATATTTGATTAGTTTTAAAGAAAAAGTTAACTTTATTGGCTTCTCAAAGTTGTCAATGTTGGATTAATCTTATTTATATGAGCTAATATATGAATAATTATGCGTTGTGGGTTGTCTATTATGTTAAGTCAAAAATTAAAGTGATCAGTTAAAGTTTTGGCTATTTGGTTTTAACGTATATAATAGGTTCTGAGCCTTTAATGTGTAGTGATACAAGTATAATTTCTGTTTTTATGATGAGCTAAAACATAAATATCAGAAGATAATGATAGACATTATCTATATATAAGTCATAATCCCCAGATCGCGCGACATCACATTCTCTGTTATCTTCCTCATTAAGAAAATAGTTCAGAAGAGAAAACCAAATGATTCTCTTAAAGAAAGAGCGCGTAGATATGGAAGATCAAGACATGTTCTATAGAATTCAGAATTATGGCTTCAGGTGCGCTTCCTCTTAAGTTTTCAATCAAATTCTTAATGATTTAATATGATGGATTGTGTGGTTTATGGGTTTTTCCTAACAAGTGGTATCAGAGCCACTCATACTTGAATTATTTAGATTTGTTTAAAGTTTTAGATATTATTTGGTTCCAGATTTGGCAAAGAATTTTTTTTTTGAATTTTTTGTATAGTTCAGATCTGGAAAATATTTTGATTGGAAACAAATTTTTGAAAGTTTCAGTTTTGGTTGAAAATTTTAAGGATTCAGTATAAACTTCGATCTTCCGTCCAGTTTTTGTTCAACCAAAAAATATTTTAGAGCAAAATCGAAAATTTGGGTTAAAATTTTTCACCAAAATCGACCTAAGGCGCGCCCGAAAGTACCCACATAGACGTAGACGCGCAGAGGTGCATTTCGGGGAGCGCAGGGGCGCGATTTTGGGGTGCCCCCGTGTGCCTAGGACGTCTAGGCCGAAGCACCTGGCGCGCCACGTACGGATTTCCAAGAAATTTTTATTTTTTTCATGGTTCAGGTTTATTCGGTTTATGGTTAAATATTCAATTGTTTAAATAATGATAATGTTATATGTATTTAAAATAGATTGATTGAAATAAAATGTCCCCAAAGTGACATTTTTTATGAAAATTAATTTTATTTTGAATTTAAAAAGATTTTGATATATGTGATTTATATCCATATTACTCGGCCCAAAAGAAGGTTAATATTTAATATATAATTACATATGCACTTGTGGTGTAAACATGTGATAGTCGTTCGGTTTTTCATTGAATAATAAATCGGCCAAAAGGAAGGTTGTTATTTGACATGATTGCTAATATCAGTGTTTGACTGCTACGTCAGGATATCACTTACAAATTAATCTTTCGTCCAAAGAGAAAACATTAATGGATTGCACGGTATCCTGTTTATGGGGTTACATTATTTGAATTTATTGATTATTTTATTTGGATATTTGGTTGAGCACGTATATCTGGTTTTTTGTTCTCTATTCAGATTTGACTTCTGCGAATATTCTTTCCAATATTAATTCTATTCCTATGTTAAATGGCTCCAATTTTAAATCGTGGCTAGAAAATTTATGAATAGTTCTCGGAGTCATGGATTTGGACCTTGCGATAAGGGTTGACTCTCCCCCCGCCATTATTGATAAGAGTACCTATGATTAAAAAAAGGAGTTTGAAAGGTGAGAGAGGTCGAATCGCATGTGTGATGATTATGAAGAGGGTCATTCGAGAAACATTCAGGGGCACAATGTCTAGTGACATTGCTAAGACTAAAGCTTTCCTTCAGAACCTTGAAAGAGGTTTGCTAAAAGTGAAAAGTCTGAAATTGGTACACTTTTGGCAAGCATCGTTTCAATTAGGTACAGGGGTGAAGTCAACATCAGGGAGTACACTTGATGGTGCATTTGGTTTTGATATCTCTTCATCCACAGTTCAATCAGTTTAATGTGAGCTATAACTGTTGGAAAGAAACTTGGTCTTCGAATGAGTTCATTTCGCACTGTGTTCAGGAAGGAGAAAGGGTGAAGCAAGACAAGACAGAAAGTGCTCATTATGCCTCTACCTCGAAGGATAAAGGAAAAAAAAAGAAGGATAAGGAAGCTGCATATACACAGCCTCCGAAAAAACAACTGAAGAATCCTAATGTTTCTCAAAGTGCTGGTTGTTTCTTCTATGGCTATGAAGACATATAAAGAAGCAATGCACCAATTACCACACATGGCGTGCTAAGAAAAGTATGCTTCTGAATATGGTTTGTTCTGATGTTAATTTAACTTCAGTGCCTAGACACTCGTGGTGGATAGATTCTGATGCAAAAACTAACATCAGTGATGCTGAAAGATTCATCTACGTTGGTGACGACAATAGAAAATTTAGATTATTGTTTTAGACTGGAATATATTTGGATCTTTATGAAACATTTGTACCGTCTTTTAGACGGAACTTGATTTCTATTTCTGCATTGGACAAATTCGGTTATTCTTTTTCATTTGGAAATGGAATATTCGGTTTGTTTCATGATTCAAAATTGGTTGATTCTGGTTCTTTATTAGGATACAATAATCTTTATTCTTTGGATGTTGTTGTTTCATTTAATGAATCCCTGCAAACGAGTAGAGACACTAAAAAGAAATTACCCAGTGAGAATTTAGCAGCGTTTTGGCACAAGAGATTGGGTCATATCTCTGAAAAGAGAATAAGAAGACTTGTGTCGGACGAAATTCTCAAACCTTTAGATTACACAGGTTTTAATAATTTTGTTAATTGTATACAGGGAAAACAAACCAACAAAATGAGATTTGAAGCCAACGGGTGTTCAGGCGCATTAGAACTTATACATACTGATATTTGTGGGCCATTCCCTTCGGCTGAAGGGAGCGGTCAACAAACAGTATTTTATAACGTTCACAGACGATTTTCCAAGATAAGACTTCATTCATCTCATTCATGAAAAGACAGTCATTGGATGTGTTCAAACATTATAAAGCTGAAGTTGAAAATCAACTTGGCTTAAAGATTAAATGCATTAGATCTGACCATGGTGATGAATATTATGGTAGATATGATGTTCAAGTGAACAACGCCCATGTATCGTCCCACAGCGCACTATGTCGAGTCCGTCCACTGTGAATGATGTTGATGAAAGACGAAACATAACGAATTCTAACCATATTGACATAAAGTTCCTAGTTGCTAAAGAAAGATTTAGAGTGGAAAGTTGTCTATTGAACATATCGGTACAAACTCCATAGTTGCGGACCTGATTACTTAGGACTACCACCCAAACAATTTCATGAGTACACTGCTCATATTAGTGTTATGTCAATTGAGGAAATTCAGTTTTAGTTGGAGTTTGTTATTTTAAATGCTTTTTAGTTGTAAACATTTTTCAATTACAATTATGTAAATTTATTTTCTGCAAAAATAAATTTCAAGTTAAGTCACACTCTGATTATGATTTAAAGTTTGATTTCAACAAGGTTAAGAGAGGACCAGTTGGAAATATGCATGTTATTATCACATTGCATGAAATTTCAGTGGTACACATCTACTTCATGATCCATGTCATTCAGTTGTGTTGGCATATGTGACCATTGATGGATCTAGTTACCTTGAGTGTAGTGCAGACTATTTTGATCCTATGTTGATGTGATTGATGGATCAGATTGATTATAGATACATTTCGGCATGATATCTTTGAGCTTATAAGGTTATTTTCACAAACATAATTATAAGGTTACACATATAGACCAAGTGGGAGATTGTTGGATCAATCTTATTTATATGGGCTTATATGTGAATAATTATGCAAAATTAAAGTGATCAGTTAAAGTTTTGGCTGTTGGGTTTTAATTCATCTAATAGGTTGTGGACCTTTAATGTGTAGAGATAGACGTATAATTTTTGTTTTTATGATGGACTGAAACAGAAATATCAGAAGATAATGATAGACATTATCTATTTATGAGATAGTCTCTAGATCGCGCGGCATCTCGTTCCCTATTCTCTTCCTCATTAAGAAAATAGTTAAAAAGAAAAGATTAAAGGATGCTCTCAAAGAAAGAGCGCGTAGATCACGAAGATCAAGACACGTTCTAAGAATTCAAAATTATGACTTCAGGTACACTTTCCCTTAAATTTTCAGTAAAATTCTTAATGATTTAACATGATGGATTCTGTGGTTTATGGGTTTTCCCCAACAACTATTATTAGCTTCAAGTGGGATGATGGAGAGAACCTTTTGATTCTCCACGGTGGAAGAGAGCTTTCCTAGCAAAGCTCCAAGTTTAGGTGGCATTATTAATGACCAACCAGAGATTTCGTAGAAGTTATGGTTCAAATTTACTAGAAATGGTCATAATTGCTATTATGCTAGGTTCTTCGTCTTTCATTCTTTCTTTTTAGGGGGATAAAGCAGTAAAATTTTATGTGGTATGAAAACAAGTATAAGTGAGATGACTTATGAACATAATTGTGTTAGACTAATCCATGTTCCCTTATACCAATATAGTTTGGTAATAATGGTACAAAGCCCCAAGAATTGGGTTGCCTGGTGTTCTTTTACTGTAAGTAGTAGCATATATTTTGTTTGGAGGAAAAAATTATTCATGATTCTAAAAAGAAAATCACCTGTTGGGTTAACGTGGAAGGGCAGTTGTTGGGATTTTCATAGCGAGGGCTGATGAATGATGATGGCATTTATCGTCAAGAATAAAAGGCATAAATTAATGGAACAAATGGTCTGATACGATATCCTTCTCATTGCTTTTGGTGAATTTGGTAAATATGTTTAATTTGTAATGGGGTTGAAAAGTTGTTTTTGCAAACTGGTTCGATACTGAAACGAGGTATATTTTTTTGTAGTCACCCGTGAGATAAACTTGACTGTTCTCTTTAGTTGTGCGTAACTTGATTCACTGGCTTCTACTGTATCCTCAAATTTCTTGGTGAATGCGTTAATTACAGACCCAACTCAGATGTGTCTTAACGTGTAGTTGATTATCTATGATCTGTTACAGCCAAAAATTTCATGCGAAATCGTCGCTGATACGATCAATGAAACAATCTCTCAGCAAAATTGCTCTTCCGAGGTAAACCTCACTCATTACTCATTGCATCATGTTTCTTTGATTATCCTTTAATGTATCCGTGAAAGGGGCAAGACCACATTCCAAATTACCCGAACATGTTTGATAGTTGTGAAATATGGGATGTTTGACAGGCTTATGCAGAGAAATAAGAGGTGCTGCAGTGCAGGTTTAGGGAATCTGGATATACAGCAAACGGAAAGAAACCTTGTTAAGTATTTAACTAGGTTTCAGGTATGCATATTCGTGTAATGATACGTGATTTTTGTCGAAAATATTTACCTGAATGCGAAAATAAATAGACGAGGTAAAGCTTTGATATTTGTGTGGTGTATATGAAATCATGGGATTTGTATTGTTTACCCTCTCAAATATTGGGTATATTTATTCTATATGAAATCATGGACTTGGTATTGTTTTCCCTCTCAAATGTTGGCCATATTTGTTCATTTGTGCAACCTCGTAACAATACAGAATAAATGAAACCACCACTATTTGTAAATTTATATTATTGCTAAAACTTGGAAATTTTTTTGGGAAGGACCTTAAATTATCTTTTGGTGTATATATATAACATATAAGAAAATGAATTTCCTCCCCGCAACCTCAATGCCTGATCAGCAACTGAGTATCAACTCTCTTTCTATATACATGGGTGTTCATCGGTCCGTTCAATTTTCGGTTTTTATTTCGGTTTTCGATTTCGAAAATATATAATCCGATATCGGAAACATTTTCTTTTCGTTTGGTCTTAACAAATCAGTTCGATTATTTTAATTTGGTTTATTCGTTTTTGATAAATATTTAATTAGTAATTAAAATATAATATGTTATTTTTTAGTTAATTTTATAATAAAAAGTATAAAGTATAAATATACTAAATAAATAACAATCAACTAAAAATTAATACAAGATTCTTAATTCACTAAATATTAAATATACTAAATAAATAGCAATCAACTAAAAATTTAAAAAAATTCGTAATTCACTAAATATCAACTCGTAAAATTATAATCTAAATGCAAATATAAATAAAATTATTAATTTAAAATTTTTGATTTTTTTGATTGGTTCGGTTTTAAGAAATAAAATTCGGAATCGAAATATATAAACCTTGTTTTTAACATTTATATCCGAATGTAAATATTCCATTTTCGCTTGAGTTCAGTTTTCGATTTCTTCGGCTTGGATTTTCGATTTTATCCGAAGATTGGATACCTTTATTTCTGATGCAGTTGTGGAAACAATTTTAACCCCTTGATCTTCTCAATGGGTTTTATCTCAAAACTAAAACAACTTGTATAAAGGAGGTATACTTACCGTACAGAAAAATACATATCATATAAAAAATTACGGTATTAAAAATACTTTTATCGATATCGTATACCAAAATTTTCGGTATGTTTAATTAGCATACCAATTTTATCGAATTGTTACATCATACCGAGATTTCGATACATTATCAGTATATACCGTTTTACACCAAAAGAATATCTTGAGAGGATATGTTGAGTGTTCAGAAGGGAAGTTTAAATGAACACTTGCAAAAAGTTGCTTTTTAATTTTAATTCAGTCTGGTTAGTAACTGAACTTGGTATTCTCGATATCAATGTCAGTAGGCTAACAAAAATATGTACGGAAAGAAACCAAACAGATAGATTAGAAAGTTAAAAAATGGTTTCACTATGTAAATTGAATGATAAACTGAAAGTAAAATGTACGCAAGTTTATTTCTGGATGTTCAGAGAAATCGATTATTTTGATTTGGTTTATTCGAATTTGATAAATATTTAATTAGTAATTAAAATATAATATATATTTTTTTAGTTAATTTTATAATAAAAAGTATAAAGTTCAAATATACTAAAAAGATAACAATCATACAAAAAACTAATAGAAGATTCTTAATTCACTAAATATTAAATATACAAAATAAATAACAATCAACTAAAAATTAAAAAAAATTCTTACTTCAGTAAATATCAAATCGTAATATATATAATCAAAATACAAATATAAATTAAATTATTAATTTAAAATTTTAGATTTTTTCGATCGGTTCGGTTTTAACAAATAAAATTCGAAATCGAATTATATAAACTTTGGTTTTAACATTTATATCCGAATGTAAAAATTCTACTTTTGCTTGAGTTCAGTTTTCAGTTTCTTCTGCTTAGATTTTCGGTTTTTTCGATTTTATCCGAAGATTGGATACCCTTATTTCTGATGCAGTTGTGGAAAAAATTTTAATCCCTAGATCTGCTCAATGGGTTTTATCTCAAAACTAAAAACAACTTGTATAAAGGTGGTATACTTATCGTACCAAAAAATACATATCATATAAAAAAATTACGGTATTAAAAATACTTTTATCGATATCGTATACCGAAATTTTCGGTATGTTTCATTAGCATACCGATTATATCGAAATGTTACAACATACCGAGATTTCGGTACATTGTCGGTATATACCGTTTTACATCAAAAAATACCTTGATAGGATAGGTTGAGTGTTCAGAAGGGGAGTTTGAATGAACACTTGCAGCAAGTTTCTTTTTTAATTTTAATTCAGTCTGGTTAGTAACTGAACTTGGTATTCTCGATATCAATGTCAGTAGGCTAACAAAAATATGTACGGAAAGAAACCAAACAGATAGATTAGAAAGTTAAAAAATGGTTTCACTATGTAAATTGAATGATAATCCAGGAAGAGACACACTAGAAGGCTTTGATTCTTACAAGCAATTTGCAAAAACTCAGTTCAGTTTGGACTTGAACACTGCCAAAATTGAAATTCCTAATGCACCTCAACTGAATGAATAACAATATACAAACTGTTTTCAAATACAATAAATTATAAAATTGCAATATCCTAGCACTTAATGGTCCTCAATAATCAGGTATAATTCTTTGCAAGTTGTGCTCGACTGACTGAGTTTAGCTTAAATACTTGAAAGCTTGAATGTTTGAATCTGTATAGAAGTTGTAGAGCTTTACTAAATTGAATTCCTTATCTATTTATAGACTTTAAATTCAATGGTCTCGAGTTTCAAAAAGGATCTGTTCCAAGAAAAGGCTTATGTTGGCTTGTCTTTTGTCCACGTTAACATTCTCTGACAATCGTACACTTTGTGATTCGCTTGGATTTCTGTTGCGGTCATTTTTGTACGAAAAAGATTATTCTATCATCAGTTTAGATTTCCTAGAAGTAAACCGATATCCTTGAGAATGTATGTAAATTTCTTCAACTGATATGTTAAACTTGAAAATTTTTAGTCTGCGTCAGTTTAGTTTTGACTTAGTCCAGTGTAGTTGATTTAGTTTAGCTTGTAGACTTGGTCACTTCAGTTTGGTTGGTTGATTTATTTTAGCATTGTTCAGTTTTGCCTTAAGATTTGTTTTGTACCAAAAGCTTAATTGATTCAACAATTTATCCCTTTTTGGAATCTGACAAAATATTGCAATGAAAACAAGTCTGGTACTTCAAAAGAAAGATACATCTATGATGAATTGATTAATAAATTGATAGAGTACACTTATGAAGAGTAGTAGATAAAATAAACTATAAAATTTTCTTCAGTCTTCTTCTTTTTCATTTTCTTTCTCCTTCTTCTCGGGTTGACTATCTTCCCCCTTTTTGTCAACACTGGGGTTTACCACATATGTATGCATAACTGAAGACATTCGGACAGATAGGGTGTCAATCTTTGCATATAGTAGAGAATGACCAGAATCCATCTTTGAAACTAGATTATCATGTTCCATATCTATTATCTGTGAGAGTACATCATGAGAGCTGACAAGTTGGTGTAGAGTTCTTCTTTATGGATCCTAGTTGAAGGAATAACTTGTGAACATCTTTTGACAGACTAGCTAATTCCTTGAAAGTTTCGTCGTTCAAATGTTCAATTTTATTAGTAGTCAACTTCTGACATGTCTTGACTTGAGTTGTAGAACTAATGCCAGTCGGATTTGCTAAAATGTTGTCTAATGTATAATCATCTTTAATATTGAATTCCAGGGACTCAGGATTGTGAGGAGCTTCCTTTCCAAGAAATATGACCTGACCAAAGAAGTGCTAGGTCCTACTTCTTGTGAACTTCAAATCAGTAAATGTGTTCCTTGAGCTTCTTGAGTCGGTGGAGGCTCAACTGGAGTAGTTTTGACTAAAGAGGTTTCAACGGGAGGAGTATGAATTGATGTAGAAAGTTGTTCTTGAGGAGTCACCGCAACTGTCTCATGCACAACTGGTTGGTCCTGACCAACTGGTGCAGTTACAATCCCATTTTTAGTTCCTTGAACTTCAATTGTGGATGTTGCAATGGAAGTGTGCTTCTTGCTAAACCATGAGATCGGTCTGTCTCCTAGAAAATGACATGATCCACTGGTACTTTTTTGATCAGCTTGCACTTGCATAATTTGCATTTGAATATCCAACTAAATTGAAAGAACTCTAGTCATGATGATTTGAAGGACAAAGATTTTGAGGTGGTTGTGCGAAAAATATAGTTACAAGTCCGAAGGACAGGGGTTCTACTGAGAAAGACGAAAGCTCCAGCTCTGAGGAAGAAGCTGTGACTACTGAAGGACCAAGGAGTCATGTTGAAGATTAATTGTCTGTTGCCCACTTTCTCCTCATGTTTAAAGAGGAGAAAAGCTTTGGAGAAAGTCATTACTAAGGATGACGAACCTGATACTAAAATGTACAAAGAGTTTAACGACAATAGGCTAGGAAAGTCTGATAATTCTGTTGCAACATTTCATGTTCGCAATCTTGATTTTGATGTTATCAAAACTTGTTATTTTGTTTCTAATGATTTTACCTAAGTGCGCAGAAACTGAAACTAATGAGGATTCAAACTGATCAGTTATCGAGCCGAAATTGAAGCTATCGAGACGCAAACTGAAAGCGCCAACTGATTGCCCAAACTGAATCCGTTACAACTGATATATCAAATACCAGTTCAAATGTATGACCAGCTGATAAGCAACTCAGCAGAAGACCTTCAGAAGCCCGACCAGTTGATGAAGACCTCAACTGATGAAGAGCACGGCTGACCAGTTCAACAGAAGCAGTGAAATCAGTTCAGCTGACGAGCCAACTGATTTCACCCAACCAGCTCAAGATCAGTTGAACTAACCAGTTCAGAACATCAGTTAGGAATCAATCAGTTTGCAGAACACGTCAAACTTATTAAATGGAATCCAGCTGTGCGTATTAATGAAAAAGCTTTTGTCCAGTCAAAAGAC
Source organism: Primulina huaijiensis (assembly GCF_012295235.1). Lineage (NCBI taxonomy): Eukaryota > Viridiplantae > Streptophyta > Magnoliopsida > Lamiales > Gesneriaceae > Primulina > Primulina huaijiensis. Next base: position 6,117,148 of record NC_133310.1, on the reverse strand, counting down.
AATAATGGACGTTGCAACAGAGTTTAAAGCCAAAATATTTCAGAATGGCTGTCGGAAAGTACAGTCACATTTCGAGGAACAAATTCAAATTGCAACGAACATATTTGATGAGTCTTGGTGTAAGGTCATGCATTGACACTGTAAATACAAGATCAAGACCATCAACAAAAAAATCAATAAGTGTGGAAATACACATGTGTGCAGACAAATAAGAGAGAAGAAGAAGGACACGCTCAACTCATATCTTCTTACAGAAGCAATCAGCCCAAAATGGAGAGAACACCTCAAAGTGTTATCAGCTCAGTTTATGATCATTTTCCTCTCAGTGTGTGAGAAAACTTTCGTGTTGTATTCATATCAGTTCTCACATACACGCGCACACAATCACTCACATATACAGAGAGTTAAGCTTATTGAATAGCTGAGTGAGTCTTGCACAAAGACATCAAACTTGTGTATATAGTCTTTAACACATAGACGTTAAACAAGTGTTTGTTGGAAGGTGATGCCTTCAGTCTAGGCTAGGAGTTCAGTTAGGTAGTAGGGTAAGTCCTAAGCTGAGTGGGTTTGTACAAGTCATTGTATAAATCAAAGTCTTCTCATGGATCCTACCCGAGGTGGTAGAAGGAGTGACGTAGGAGCAGTTGAAGTCTCCGAAAGCTGACTAATTTGAAAGCAATTTAACTTGTGTAAACTGATTAACTAAAATAAGAAGAATCAGTTCTCGCATATATCAGTTTCGTTATAGTGAGAACGGAATTGATAACTGCTTGAACTATTCAAATCAATTTGAAAACAAATGTTAAACAAAAATATCAGTTCAGTTACATTCAACTGGATAAACATGATGTTCATTTAATCAAATAAGCGTCCTTTTTATACATTTAAGCACACCAACAAGTGTAAGGAAAATGCTACTACAATAGCAAATATTAAACAACATCAAATATCAGTCAGTTTATACGTAATAGAACTGGATATACCAATAACTGGTTGCCTTGAATGCTTGTATGCTAAAAGATGCTAAAACTTCACGCGTAAATGATTATGTTTTTAAGGGGGAGTTTTTTTTCAGTTCTTGAGGGAGAGTTTTCTTTAAAATTATCCCTCGAACTGAAAATGTTTTACCCTCATTTTTAACTCGTTTTTAAATTCAGTTCTTGAGGGGTAGCTTTCTTATCTCTCGAACTGAAAAATTCTTTTTAATTATTTTAAATGTTTTTTATTCTCACAAAGAAGGAAAATCAGTTAAATTTTAAATTTTTAATTTTTAAAATCTCTTTAATTGCTCAAGTTTTGTGATCATCAAAAAGGGGGAGATAGTTGGAACATTTAATGTTCGCGATCTTGATTTTGATGTTAACAAAATTAGTTATTTTGTTTTTAATGATTTTACCTAAGTGTGCAGAAACTGGAACTAATCAGGATTCAAACTGATCAGTTATCGAGCCAAAACTGAAGCTATCGAGACGCAAACTGAAAGCGCCAACTGATTGTCCAAACTGAATAAGTTACAACTGATATATCAAAGACCAGTTCAACTGGATGATCGGCTAATAAGCATTTCAGCGGAAGACCTTCAGAAGCCCAGCCAGCTGATAAAGAGATCAATTGATGAAGAGCCCAGCTGACCAGTTCAATTGAAGCAGTGAAATCAGTTCAGCTGACGAGACAACTGATTTCACCAAACCAGCTCAAGATCAGTTCAACTGACCAGTTCAGAACATCAGTTAGGAATCAACCAGTTTGCAGAACACAACAAGCTTATTCAATGGAATCCAGCTATGCGCATTAAGGAAAAGATTTTGTCCAGTCAAAGGACAATAATGAACGTTGCAGCAGAGCTTAAAGCCAAAATGTTTCAGAATGGCTGTCGGAAAGTACAATCACATTTCGAGGAACAGATTCAAATTTCAACGAACATATTTGATGAGTCTTGGTGTACGGTCATACATTGCCACTATAAATACAATATCAAGACCATCAACAAAACAATCAATAAGTGTGGAAATACACATGTGTGCGGAAAAATAATGGAGAGTTATGCTTGTTGAATTGTTGAGTGAGTCTTACACAAAGACATTAAACTTGTGTATGTAGTCTTTTAACACATAGACGTTAAAAAAGTGTTGGCTCGAAGGTGTTGCCTTCAGTCTAGGCTAGGAGTTCAGTTAGGTAGTAGGGTAAGTCCTAAGCTGAGTGGGTTTGTACAAGTCATTGTATAAATCAAATTCTTCTAGTGGATCTTACCCGAGATGGTAGAAGGGGTGACGTAGGAGCAGTTGAAGTCTCCGAACATCCATAAATATATCTTGTGTACTTAACTGTTTAGCATTTGTTTTCAACTGATTTGATCAGTTCAAACAGTTATTAGTTCAGTTCTCACCATAAATCAACTGATATATACGATAATTGCTTCCTCTTATTTTAGTTAATCAATTTACACAAGTTAAATTGATTTCAAATTAGTCAGCTTTCTTAATGAAGGATTACTTCGAGTATTTTCCGCTTAGTTTATGTAATGCCCGGTTACTCGTACAAATTATTAGTAATACGTTTATGTCATTATAGATAATTATTTAGCTCATTATGTTTTACATATTGATTGAGATATCAATATTGAGATTGAACATGACTTTTATATTTTTCATGGTGTATTGAGAATGAAAATATGTATAAATAGTTATAGTAAGATGTGTAGGTAGAAGTAGTGTTATGAAGTTGATAGGAAATGAGATGAAATTGTGGTAGTTTTTACGAGTTTTAGCATAATGATTTGAATACTGATCCAAATTGAATGAGGCCATAACCATTAGAAAGCTACGATATAATGCTACAACTTTCATATTTTGGGTTTTGTCCAAATCATTGTGGAAGACAAGCCAAAAGTGCCCCAAAGTGTGTCGTGTATACCGTCATTCCTTTACTGACACATGTTAGGAGAATGAGCATAACTTTTTACTCAAACCTCCAAATGACCTGAAACTAGTTGTAGATTCAAGCCAAGACATAGAGCTACAACTTTTTTATTTATCACATTTCTAGATTATGAACGGAAGAGACGTTTTTGGAGCGATTTTTGATGAAACAGTGCGCAGAGTCAGAACAGGTGGCGCCCGAACGGTAAGATTTTACTGCCCGAGCGCCGGTACATTACAAGCTCACAAATTTTACCAAACATGTGGCGCCCGAGCAGTAGAAAATGACCGTCCGAGCGCCAATGCATGAAAAATTTAGTATCCGGACCGAACATTCCGCGCCCGGGCTGTAGAAATTGACCGCCCGAGCGCCGCCTTATATATAAGATGATAAGTTTCGAAGTTCTGAACATTTCCATCAGCTTCCTTCATCTTTCTTCAGCAAAACACGAAAGAAATCAAGAAAACTTCCTCCCAAAGCTCCCTTCTTCTTTTCTTTCATCATTTTGAAGATAGATCTTAGTTCTCCATCACAAGAACATCATAGAGGTGTAAGTTTTCTTCTTTTTTAGTTGTTCTACATGTAGAGGAATGATTTTCATCTAGTTTATACAATAGTGACTGAATTATTGGTATATTTGACAGTATAGGAGCGAGAAACACCGTCTCAAACCAGTGTTCTTAAGCTTGGACTGTAAGTTGGCATGTTATTGATGTAATACATGAGTAATATTATGAATTCAAATGCCTTGCATTGATTATTGATATATGTACATTGTTAGTATACATATTGATGAAACATATCACCATATTCCATTGTTATGTACTAATTATGAAAGGAACTCATGAATATCGATGTTGGGTGCTATGTAATGAACAAGAACATGAACATGAAAGGAAAAATGATTGATTTTTACATGATATAGAGCTTGTTGACATCATGGGTGGTTTTAAGTCCACCAAAGCTATTGGCCAATATATGTTCATGGGGCGTGGGGTTGATAAAGGTTGCTCCCTGATGTCCAACACAGTAGTAGCTATATAATAAAGCAAGAACGGTAGTACAGGTCAACAAATGAGGCTCGAGTACAAAAATGAACATGAATATATGTTATGATATGACATGGTTTAAAGATTCATTGTTGATCACGACTTGATATGTATACTCCTTCTACGCATATTGATACGTACAAGTGCCAACTTATTGAGTTTTATAAACTCACGTAGCTCATGTATTACAGGATCAGGTAGTGGAGAGACGTAGGATGCCGGTTCGCCAATGGATGCTTGTGACGTGCCTTACCTCGACAAGAACCGGGATATCTTATTGTATAGCTTCCGCATATGTATTGTAGTAAATTTTATGTCAGGGTTTGAAACAAGTTCCATGTTATGTATGATGATACAAAGTATGTTTGTATATGAGAATATGTTTATAAGTGTGTATAAATAGTATTGGTTGAGTTTTTAGTGTATACAAAATATAGGGACATCATGCCAAAATTTTTATAAACGGTCAAAGTGATGCTTCTTGTTTGATTTGCTTCATACTACAGTTATATCTGTCAAACCCTATTTTGATTATGGTAATTATGCTAAGTATAGAGTAAGGGTGTGACATTTTAAATGGTATCAGAGCTCACGGTTCTTCGACACGGAAGACACTGCACTTCATCCACATGGAGAACTCGACAAGTAAGTATCTTTGTATCCCATAGTTTATGCTAAGTTATGTGTCTATGTGATCTATATGTAGGTTAAGATAAGCGACGATGCCACCTAAACGTAAGGTACATGAAGGAGAGTCATCTAAGGCAAAGCCCCAGCGGTCAAAGGCGAGGGCAGTGCACCACGACCTATAGATGATTTTGCTCAGCTGCTCCAACAACAAACGAAAGTCCATGGGGAGCAGATACAGCAATTACTGGAGATGCAACGGACTACACATGAGCAGGCACATGCACAAGCCATGATCCCCAGACAAGGGCCTGTTCAAACTGATGTATATGATCGTTTTCGACTTCTGAGTCCTCCTGAATTCATGGGAAGCACCGATCCAGCAGTAGCAGAAGAGTGGATTCAGTCATTGGAGTCCATCTTCTCCTACCTTCATATGGAAGATGTTGACAAAGTAACTTGTGACGTCTTTTTATTAACAAAACATGCAAGAATATGGTGGGAGAGTGCAAAGGTTGCATTACCGGTTGGACCATTGACATGGGAAACTTTCAAAACCGTATTTTACAACAAGTATTTCAGTAAAGATGTACGAGCCAAGAAAGCCAGCGGTTTCCTTAACCTGAAGCAAGGAACCATGTCAATGACAGAATACATACAACAATTTGAGGCTGGAGTCCAATATGTACCGTATATTGCACAAGATGACACAAGTAAGGGCGAACACTTCATGCAGGGACTTCGCTCTGAAATTAAAAGAGATGTACGGATGTCGAAAGTTGCTACATACGGGGAGATAGTAGAAAGAGCACTTATGGCAGAACAAGATGAACATGACATTGACAGGGACAGGCAACAACGATGGCAGCAGTACTTTCAGAAGAGCCAAGGAACGGGACAAGGCAAAAAGACTGATAGCAGGGGTACTAGACCAGAGGAATCCCGTGGCAAGGGTCCCCCTCCATGTAAAGAACAGGACAGACCACCTTGTCCTAAATGTGGCAAACTTCATGGCGGGGAATGTATGCAAGGTTCCAATGTTTGTTATCGTTGTAAAAAGCCAGGGCATATCGCCAGGAATTGTCCAGGGAGTTCTGAGAAAGTACAGGGACGCCTTTTCTCCATGACTAAAGAGGAAGTGAATGCGGATACATCGATGATCACTGGTATGTTCTTGATTTCTGGTATTACTGCTATTGTTTTACTAGATTCAGGAGCCACGCATTCTTTTATTTCGGAATCGTTTGTAAGGAGATTGGCATTACAGCAAGTACAATAGAAACACAACTCGCCATAGCTTTACCTTCTGGACAAGAATTACAGACAGATCAGATTGTGCGAGGGTGTCCATTATATGTCCAAGGATATCAGATGTATGCTGACTTGATAGTTCTGAGGATGACTGATTTTGATGTGATATTGGGAATGGATTGGTTTTTGAAGTACATAGTTACTATTGACTGTGGCTTAAAAATGATCAAGTTTGCGCCAGTAGGAGCTGAACCATTCACAGTAGCAAGTGCAGGTATATCCTTACCTCTTCAGATAATCTCTTGTATGAAGGCTTGTAAATTTCTACAGACGAGGTGTCAAGGATATTTAGCATCTATTTTAGTTATTGATCCACCGATTCGTGAATTAAAAGATACAGATGTTGTTTGTGAATTTCCAGAGGTATTTCCTGATGATGTAACAGGCTTACCCGCAGATAGAGAGATCGAATTTGTAATTGATGTTGTGGCAGGAACTCATCCGATCTCAAAAGCTCCTTATGGATTAGCTCCTATAGAAATGAAAGAATTGAAAGAACAGTTACAGGAGTTGCTTGATAAAGGGTTTATTAGACCAAGCTTTTCACCGTGGGGTGCACTTCTTTTATTTGTGAAGAAAAAAGACGGTACCCTTCGTCTATGTATTGATTATCGGGAGTTGAACAAAGTGACAATCAAAAATAAGTATCCACTCCACAGAATTGATGATTTGTTTGATCAATTACAAGGAGCTGCCATCTTTTTGAAGATTGATTTACGATCAGGTTATCATCAACTAAAAGTGAAATCAGATGATATCTCAAAGACTGCTTTCCGAACCAGGTACGGGTATTATGAATTTCTTGTAATGTCATTTGGACTAACAAATGCACCAGCTGCTTTTATGGATTTTATGAACAGAATTTTCAAGCCATTTTTAGACAAGTTCGTGATTGTGTTTATAGATGATATTCTCATCTACTCATGAATTGTAGAGGAGCATCGAGAACATTTGCAATTAGTTTTGCAAACTTTGAAAGATAAACAATTATATGCCAAATGGAAGAAATGCGAATTTTGGCTTGAACAAGTATCATTCTTGGGTCATATCATTTCAAAAGAAGGCATATCAAGGGATCCAAGTAAGATTGAAGCTATTAATAACTGGCTACGACCTACCACTATTACCGAGGTACGTAGTTTTCTTGGGCTAGCTGGTTATTACCGTCGGTTTATAGCGGGATTTTCTAAGATAGCATTGCCTTTGACTGCGTTAACATGAAAGAATGTGAAATTTGTATGGAATGAAGCATGTGATCACAGTTTCCACATGTTAAAGACAAAATTGACCTCAGCAACGGTCCTTGTTATTCCAGAAGGATCAGGAGATTTTGTAGTATATAGTGATGCTTCAAAACAAGGTTTAAGAGCAGTCTTGATGCAACACGGAAAGGTCATTGCTTATGCCTCAAGACAATTGAAAGAATATGAAAAAAAACTATCCCACACATGATTTAGAATTGGCAGCAGTGGTATTTGCGTTGAAACTATGGCACCATTATCTGTATGGTGAACGGTGTGAAATATACACGGACCACAAGAGTTTGAAATATTTATCCACGCAAAAAGAACTGAATATGCGACAACGACGTTGGTTGGAATTAGTGAAAGATTATGATTGTGTTATTAATTATCATCCAGGTAAAGCCAATGTTGTTGCAGATGCGTTAAGTCGAAAATCAAGTTCTATATCCACTATGCAAATACAAGAACAAATTTTATGGGATTTATAGAACTTGAAGATTGATGTTATGCCAAAGGGCACTGCAATCCAGTTATCATCCCTCATGGTTCGACCAACACTTGCATATAGGATTAAGGTCGAACAAAGTGCAGATAATGAATTACAGCAATTGAGACAACGAGATGAAGATAAAGGACATTCAAACTTTGAATTGAATGGAGAAAGAATATGGACATATCAAAGGAGACTATGTGTGCCAAAACAAGGAACGATCAGAACCGACATTCTTATTGATGCTCATTCTACTCCCTATTCGATCCATCCAGGAGGCACGAAAATGTACAAGGATTTGAAACCATTATTTTGGTGGCCAGGTATAAAAAAGGACATTGCTCAATTTGTTGCACAATGTCTAACTTGTCAACAGGTCAAGATTGAACATCAAAGACCAGCAGGGCTCCTGAAACCGCTACCCATTCCTGAGTGGAAATGAGAACATATCACAATGGATTTCATCCTTGGTTTGCCAAGAACACAAAGAGGATTCAATGCTATATGGGTTATTGTGGATCGACTTACGAAATCAGCTCACTTTCTTCCGGTGAAGACCACATACACGATGAATCAATATGCTGAAGAATACATCAAGGAGATAGTGAGGCTTCATGGCATCCCAATGTCCATTGTATTTGATAGAGATCCAAAATTTACTTCTGCATTTTGGAAAAGTTTACATCATGCTATGAGAACTCGATTAGCATTTAGTACAGCATTCCACCCTCAAACTGATGGCCAATCAGAACAAGTGAATCAGATCTTAGAAGATATGTTGAGGGACTGTACTATTGACTTTCCAGGTAGTTGGGACAGTAAACTACCGTTGGTTGAGTTTACATATAACAATAGTTATCAATCAAGCATTGGAATGACACCATATACTGCATTATATGGTAGAAAATGTCGCTCTCAAGTATATTGGGATGAAGTAGGAGAACGAAAGTTATTATGCCCTGAATTGGTGCAACAGACAGCCGAATTGGTAACCAAGATTAGAGATCGAATGCACACTGCCCAGAGTCGACAGAAAAGTTATGCTGATGTGCGACATCGTCGATTGGAATTTCAGGTTGGTGACCATTTATTTGTAAAGATATCACCATTGAAAGGCATTTTACGTTTTGGCAGGAAAGGAAAATTGAGTCCAAGATATATCGGTCCATTTGAAATATTGGAAAGAATAGGAGACAGAGCCTACCGAGTTGCATTACCACCGAGTTTATCAAACGTTCATAATGTTTTTCATATTTCCTTGCTACGAAAATATTTAGCCAATCCTTCTCACGTTTTTCATTACGAACCGTTGGAGCTTGCATCGAATCTCTCATATGAAGAACAACCGGTTCAAATCCTCGACAGGAAATCAAAAGTGTTACGAGGCAAGGAAATACCCTTGGTGAAATTGTTATGGCGTAATCATGCAATTGAAGAAGCAACTTGGGAGCGAGAAGACGAGATCCAACAGAGATATCCTGAACTATATGGTATGTCAAATTTCGAGGACGAAATTCTTTGAAGGAGGGGAGAATTGTAATGTCCGGTTACTCGTAAAAATGATTAGTAATACGTTTATGTCATTATAGATAGTTATTTAGCTCATTATGTTTTACATATTGATTGAGGTATCAATATTGAGATTGAACATGACTTTTTTATTGTTCATGGTGTATTGAGAATGAAAATATGTCTAAATAGTTATAGTAAGATGTGTAGGTAGAAGTAGTGTTATGAAGTTGATAGGAAATGAGATGAAATTGTGGTAGTTTTTACGAGTTTTAGCATAATGATTTGAATACTGATCCAAATTGAATGAGGCCATAACCATTAGAAAGCTACGATATAATGCTACAACTTTCATATTTTGGGTTTTGTCCAAATCATTGTGGAAGACAAGCCAAAAGTGCACCAAAGTGTATCGTGTATACCGTCATTCCTTTACTGACACATGTTAGGAGAATGGGCATAAATTTTTACTCAAACCTCCAAATGACCTGAAACTAGTTGGAGATTCAAGCCAAGACATAGAGCTACAACTTTTTTATTTATCACTTTTCTAGATTATGAACGGAAGAGACGTTTTTGGAGCGATTTTTGATGAAACAGTGCGCAGAGTCAGAACAGGTGGCGCCCGAACGGTAAGATTTTACTGCCCGAGCGCCGGTACATTACAAGCTCACAAATTTTACCAAACATGTGGCGCCCGAGCAGTAGAAAATGACCGTCCGAGCGCCAATGCATGAAAAATTTAGTATCCGGACCGAACATTCCGCGCCCGGGCTGTAGAAATTGACCGCCCGAGCGCCGCCTTATATATAAGATGATAAGTTTCGAAGTTTTGAACATTTCCATCAGCTTCCTTCATCTTTCTTCAGCAAAACACGAAAGAAATCAAGAAAACTTCCTCCCAAAGCTTCCTTCTTCCTTTCTTTCATCATTTTGAAGATTGATCTTAGTTCTCCATCACAAGAAAATCATAGAGGTGTTTACATTCTGAGAACACGAGCTATTGCAGATCATTGAGAATATTGTGTTTGAAGCACCTTCGCAGGTGTCCGAACCGATCCATCAAAATCCATATTCGACTCTGAATTTGTGGAGTATACTAAGAAATACGATGATGAGGATAACATTTATGTTGAGGATGATGATGACATCACCCCGAACATTTTCGATGTCGAATATTATGACTTGAGTAAGTCTTTCTCTTGAAAATTCTACTATGAACTCTATGTCACTCATTGGCACCTCTATGAAAATCGTGGGATGATTGATGAGAAAATGTGGATGTCGATACCTATGGTACGCAAAATTTGATCGAGTTATTTAAGACTCGAGGACATCTTTTGAATGTCAATTTTGTGGCTCCATATTGTTGTAAGCCCATCCTTGAGTTCTTTTTGAACCTCTCATCCAGCGTTGGTGATGAAAGGTCAGTGAAATATGAAAGAGTGTTTGTGCGCGATTATGTGTATAAGTTTAACCATACTGTGATCAATGAATACTACAACACACCGGCTGCTGAAGAGGAAGGTTTGCTCCCGAACATTCACGAAATAACCGCCGTTATCACAGGAGGTTTGATTTGACAATTTCTAGATCATCCAAAAAGACTATCGGCCGCAAACTTGACCTTTTTTTTACTCTGTGCTGCAAAAGACTGCTTTTTGGAATTGGGCTCTCTCTACGAACACAACAGTGGTTAAAAGACCACATACACATGTTCTCTTTTCCATTGGTACTGAGGGTACATTTAATTTTAGAAATCTTGTATTTAAAACTTTAATGTAGTTTGCTAATGGTGGGTCGAAGTCCATAAAGTTGCCACTCTCCTCTTTGATCTATGGGCTCCTTGAATCTCAGGGTTTTACACGTGATTTTTGAATCTGGTATTGCCCCAGACATTGGCAATTCATCTTCGTCGTCTGTTGTGGCCTCTTTTGATTACATTATGTTGTCTTCATCATTTGTGCAAATAGAAATCGACTTTGGCCTTGAGTAGATTGCCTATACCAAGGAACTAATTGCACACTACGAAGCTCAGGCGGCTGAATACTGACTACTCCTAGATGTCGTTGTGTATTCTGGTAAAAAAAAAAGGAGAATAACGTGCAAGGGTAGCAAAAATCTCTAGTGAAGAAGATGGTACATATGTAGAAGCATGATCCTCCACCTCCGGTCGAGGAGATGCGAAAGAAATAACTGACAGTGATGCGTTTTGAAGCCACCACCTAGCTCTTTCCGTTTATATTTTTGATGTTGCTAGTGTTTGATAATTTTCTATTTTATTCTTTGTCATTTATTAATCAATGGATGTTCTCGACTCGTGTTGCAAACACCTCTAACAACATCTCATCTAACATGATTGAATTCAATGGGAGATATACATCTAACTCAGGGGAATTGTATGAATCAATTTGTGAAACTTTTAACATTTTCGTGTGTTTTGTCTAGAAAAGTAAAAAAGGAAAGATTAAAAGGAAACATGCCTCGACATTCAAGACAAAATTTATTCTTTAATTATATTTTCTTTTTTGATAATATTATGCTTAAAATACTCAAGTAATAGAGTTTTATATAATTAAATTAAATATATTTGGGATCGATACGGTCAGAATTATATTCTTTTGACTATTCGTGCAATCTTCTTGTCTTTAGAAAATCATACGGTCAGAATTATATTCCTTTTGACTATTATAAATTTAATGATTGATTAGCCATTAATACACATTTATGGTAGCAACTTTCAGTCTATCTATCTTCAAATATTACATGAAATCGGTTAAATCCTAAATCACATACTATTGATATGTAATAATACTAAATAAAAACTACCAAAAAATCTCATGACATTTATTTAATAATTAATATAAATATATGAAATTTTGAATAGATTTCAAATCCAAATTTATTTTTTGAAAATAAAAATTACATCTTTCGTATTCGATATATCACACACTTTGAATAAAGTTTATTGACAAAAAATTGGAAAAACACCCTTTTGCATCTAGTTATTTCGGCCAACATGTCAAAGGGTTCGTTTACTACATCATTATTTTTCTTTTGAAAAAGGAAGAATATAACTAATATTAATAAAAAAGGTGAATGAAATAGAAAAAAGGAAATTTTCCAAAATACGAAGGGTAAATATATATTGAACAATTCTTATATGATATTTATATTCTTGACCCGATCCATATATACAAAAATAATATGTGGATCGGATTAGAAATCCGTCTCACAAAATTGACGTGAGACACAATCTTATAAAAAATTTGTTGTATTTTAATTAAAATTATTTACCGGTTCTATCTTAATTGCATGTGAAAACACCCTTTATTATTTCACATTTAATGTCGTACGAAAGTTTATCTTCCATTTTTCACTATAAATATCAGTCCCCCTTACTTGTAATTTATCAACCAAAAAAATAATAATTAAATAAATTAAAACAAAATTACTTTTCATTAAAAGAAATGCCAAAGAAAATTCAGAAATCAGTTCGAGAATGCTTTCCGAAGATCAAGATTTCCGATGAACAAATTCAATTCCGAAGTTGCAGGCACGCCAAAATGCCGTCGTTTGACGTCCATGCTAAGCGGAACGAAAGCGATGCCGTTACGTTATCGGAGGTAGATCAATTCTTGTATGAGAAATTCGGTTCTCTTTATCTGGAGGAGGGCGAAGAAGGAACCGGGAACAGATGCAAAACTACGTCGTTCCTGTTCGAGTCTCCGAAATTACTCGATCCTCCGCCTCCACCAGAGACCCTACGCCGCTCGGGTAGGTTTTTCGTCGCCTCCGGTTCTTCGAGCTCACTGATCACGGATGAAGCGTGTTCTTTCCCAGCCTCCACCGCGGAGGAGTCGGAGGAGATCACAGAGGAAGATCGAAAGGCGGCAGACGATTTCATAGTCATCTTCACGCATTCCCCCAGTCCTTACGAGGATTTCCGGCGATCGATGCAGGAGATGGTGGAGGCACGTGTGGTGCAGGCCGGGAAAGTGGACTGGGAATTTCTGGAGGAGCTTTTGTTTTGTTATCTGGATCTGAATAACAAGAAGTCGCATAGGTATATCTTGCACGCGTTCGTGGATCTGATCGTGGTTCTGCGGGGGAATCCCGGCAAGATTACGGCGAGTCGTCTGGCTTGGAACGGCAGAGGTGGTAGAAGACTAAAAGGGGGTGATGTAATATTGCATGCATGAATTTTATTTAGTAAAAAAAATTGAAAAAATGTATATAAATAAATAAAGTTGTGATTATATATAATAATATATAGAAAAAAAAATTTCAAACCATTTTACAACATAGGTTTGTGAGATGGACCTTCTACTCATATCAATCCATGAAAATAATTTTTTTTTTATCAAAAGTTTTTCTTTTAAATCTAAATATGAATAGGGTTGACTACATGACATCTCTGGAAAAGTTGAAAATCAAACCTAATTTCTCCGCCAGAAGAGTCATTTGTTGCAATCAATCCCTCTCTATCTTGTCATCTTAGTTTTGAGTCTTCCACAAAAGACTTGTCTAGTATGGCTCCAGTAGTTTGCAGAATGCTGCATTGACTTATTCAGTTTATAAATAGCACACCAAAAATAGCGACGGTGGGTTTCTAATGTTAAAAAAATAAATAATAATATTGACTACAAGTAGTCTAATATAAAAGATTAAATCATCGATCGACTATATGAATTCATGACATTCGAACAAAGAACAAGGAGATCGGTGGATGTGATTTATGATATACAACGATTTAGAATTTAGTTTTTAAATCGTTTAACTCTCCAAAAACTCAAACAATTTTCCGTTCTTTGTTTTGCCTCAATTCGAGCCAAGAGGATAACATTATGTACAAATTTGTACACAGCGAACAAATATTTTGTGTTGTTGATTTCCAACGGTCTCTAACTGTCATATGTTGGAGAACTAATTAATATTAGATTCTCGTACCTCGATCACATTTGCATAAACTTCGTTTTACCAAATTAAAAATAAAACTTTAATTATTTTTTAATTACGTTTTCCTCTTGATAATAATATTTTTATTAAATTATAGAGTTTTGTCTATTCTAGACCGTATATATTTATGAAAAGAACTCTAGATATGATATTTTTGTTTAAAAGATTTTATTTACCATTAAAAATCTTGTTTCTATATCTTTAGTATTCTTTTTATGAAATAAAATTTAGGACAAAAGAAGCTTATAAATAGGAGTTGAGATCGAGAGAAAAGATGTCGCATGAGATCAAGCACGAGAATTGAAAATTTACATCGAAGAGATCAAGTCTCAAGCCAATGCATATTGTTGTGTTGTCATGGAATAATGAAGACACGTAGACACAACACTTAATCAAAGTTCTGTTTAGCTTTTTTATTCACTATTATTGCTTTTGTAAATTAACAGGTTTTTCTAATGAATCTTTTGCCATGAGGCATGTGTTTTAACTTGTGCATAATTCTTTGTATCTTGTTTTATTTATGTAATATTTTGTGTGTTGAAATATTCCGCTACATGTTGTGTTAGGCGTTACAGCACTGCACACAACACTTAACTCTGAAACACACAGTCACTTTATTACACGGTATTTTTATGTGATACAACCACCCTTCAAGTGGTATCAGAGCGAACACTTGATGTTACTAATTGAGATTATGATTATTTTTGTTTGCATAGGAAAAAATAATGTGGCATGTCACTATGACCACCAGTTCTGGATGCATCCAACTATGCACTTTGGAAAGTGATGATGATGATCTACATCAAATCTATTGAATAAAGGGCATGTCAACGTGTTATAGATGGTTGAACTCCACCAAAAATTTTTGATGAAGATAGTGACAATTTGGTTAAATCAGAAAGAGCATGGACGACTAATGAAGTCCATATTTTGAACTTCAATTCAAAGACACTCAATGTTATCTTCACTTCTGGGGAGATAAATGATAGGTGTCGTTTTTTGCATATTTTATTATGTTAATTTTAATCCATTATTCAAAAGTTTAGGGTATCGAGTCTGAATTTTTATCTATTTTAGTCATAATTTATGCATATTGTTTGTTCCTCACATGTTTCGGTTGATTTGTAGGTGGACTTGCTAAAAAGAAGAAAATTATTGGCAAAAGTACGAGCAAAGCGTGCTAGGACGGGTGTTTTTACCCGCCCCAGCACGCTTAAGAGATCTGCGAGGACCTCGTGCTAGGGCGTACGCTACGGCGTGTGATTTCGCCTGCCCCAACGCGCCTGACTTGAAAAAATGTGAGTAGGTCTCACTAGGGTGGGTATTTTTACCCACCCCAGTGGAACACAATATGGAAAAATAGCATGGACGATTTATTTCCTTTTTTGGTAGATTTTTGGACCGAAATAAAAGATAGCAACCTAATACACATTTTGGGGGGGCTGGATTTTGAGTTTTTATCGGAGGATGCACGGAAGAAAGCAACTGGAAAGCAAGGAGACAGAGAAGAGCAAGAGAACTCAATGGAAAAACAAGAACTTAATAAGTGTTTTTCTTCTTTTCTCTTTTATTTAGTTGGGATTAAGGGGATCATATCCCCAAACATTTATGTTGTGAATTCTTTCCGAAGATTGAATTTGATTTAAGTATATTTGATAAAGTTATTGATTTTTCTAGCAACTTTGGAGCATGACCAACTTCGAAGGGATTTTATGTGTTATAATTGAAATTGAAAGGAGATTTTATAACATGATATAATAATATAATTAATGGATATACAACTTGCATAGACATATGAGGTTGGATACATGTTGATAGTCATAATCTAATAGGTCTAAAGTTAAAGGATTCCACATTTCGTTAATGCGATTGCAATTGTTAAATAATACAAGGACACTTTGTTACTTCATTTTATTAATTAATTCAATATAGCTTGACATAGTATATTGATAGGCTATGGAATTCCGTCAAAAGCATGACTTAATAATTGAAATTAAATCATTAGAAGAGATTCATGGGTAGGTGAACCAAGATCCTAACAATTTTTTGTTTATTAATTTGATTTATATTATTTATACCGTATTAGTAAATTATTTTATTAGACTTTCAATTTAATTTATTAATCCAATTTTCGTTTTAGTTAACTAAAGAATTGTGTTTAAGTTAAATTTACCTAATCAATCTCTGTGGGAACGACATTCGTACTTCATACACTATATTATAACTTGACTCGTGCACTTGCGATAAATTCGAGCATAAACTTTTATGATATTTTCATTGAAGATTTACTGTGCAAGAAAAGCTCGATCAATAAACATGTTAAGTCTAATCATCCACCGTGTCTCTACCAAGGATGCATAAGATGTACTTCAAAGACATGTGAAGGATCTGAAAGTGTGCGAAGAACCAAGCTAAGGATGTTAACCTCCAAATTTGAAAATATGAAAATGGAAGAAACCGAGTCTATCACTGCTTACGATTGCCAACTGCGAGACATTTCCAGTGAAACTTTTATTCTTGGTGACTAGATCTCTAATGAGAGATTGGTTAGGTGTTAAGATAACTTCTATAATGTTATAACATCAAGATATGTGCAATCAAAGAAGAAAAAGACCCCACTAAACTTGGATTGGACGATGTGATTATTTTCCTCAGAACCTTGGAGATCAATCTAGATTTAATAAAGAAAGACAATTGTAAGACCATTTCCTTTCATGCCTCTAATAAGTCATATAGTGATTTGGTTAAACTTTATCAGGAAATCAACGAGTTTGATCTATATGAAGATTTCGTCTCGTTGATTAAAAAAAATTTTTAGATACTATATAAAGAAGACCAGAGACAAGAAAAAATCGGGCCAGCAACTTAAACTTCCTAGCATTACTGCTACCGAGAAAACTCAAAGTTTTGCACCTACTCAAGGAAAATTTCTACCAAGGAATGATGGAAAGATTCGATTTGATTTTAAGAGATTAGACTCGGTTCAATGCAAATAGTGTTATGGATTTGGTCATTATGCTAATGAATGTGCCAATAGACTTCAAAAAAACAAAGGTTTAAATGTCACCATAAGTGATGAAGATTCTGACGAAGAATAGAGATCCAGTGAAGGGGAAAACCATACATATTTCTTTGAAAATTTGGAGAATAAATGTTCATTGCAAGTTAATCAACTGAGCGTCGTCTATGGTGTTGCAACACCTTGTAGGAACACCTCTCCAAATTCATCAAATTCTATCTTCCTCAATGTGACAAATTCCTCTTATTCAAGTGATTTGGAAATTCAGTATGTAGATGAAGACGAAGTCACCTTGGAAAGTGTATAAACACTCTATGAGGAACCATATGCTGATTGGATCGAAAGGAACAAGTTGAACTCGATCCTCTCAAATGGAAACATGGAGTTGAAAAGTTCTGTGACTAGACTTGAGGAGATTTAATATAAGAAGGACATGGAGAATGACAAGATCAAGGCTGAGCTCGAAAAATCGACGTACCTCTTGCTAAGTTCAACTGAAGTGCAACCAAGCTGGACTCCAAACCGATGATGTGAAAGGATAGCAAAGCTGGTGTGGGGTTTAACAATCGAGTGTTTGAAGTTGGAGAATCGTCCAAGTCTAAATCTCAACCCACTTTTTTTGTGAAAGAAATTGTTAATATTTTTGTTCCAAAAGACACTCCTTCAGTCAAAGTCTACCAACAAAAAAGCAAGATAATGTTCAAATGCCTAAACGAAAGAGACATTGTTTTGTATGTCACTAATGTTTAAGCATGGTCATATCAAACATTACTGTTTCAAGTTGAGGGATGACTACATGAGATGGGAGGCAAATTAGATGTTGCACCAAGTGCCACACAACACCAACCACAACACCTTCGTCAAGAAACATTTAGTGAAAAAGATTTGGTTACCTAAGGTTGAAATTTGTTGTACTGCTGTTTATACCTACTTAAAAACTAATATTTCATGATCTAGTATTTCGATAGTGCGTGCTCATACCACATGATAGGTTCAAATGGCCACCTTACGGATTATTGTGAACTAAGAAGTGGCCGAATAACTGTGAAGGTAATGCAAAAAGAAAGATTGATGGTAAAAGGACATTGAACGTGGATGGAATTCCTAAGATTCACATGATGCTTCATGTCGTGGGACTTAACTCAAACTTAATAAGCATTAGTCAATTATGTTATGATGACTTGCTTGCTAAGTTTGAAAAAGACTTGTGAAGTTTTTGATAAAGATAATATTTGTGTTATGAAAAGTACGAGATCTTCTAATAACTACTATCAAGTGGGAAAGGAACATGATTGCAGACATATGAAGGTAAATGAACTAGATTTGTGGCATCAAAAGTTGGGCCATGCAAACTTACATTAAAGAATCTAGGAAAATATGATGTTGTTTGAGGTATGCTTGATTTAATCTTTGGAATACCTTATGTTTGTTGAGCATGCCAGAAAGGTAAGCAAGCAAACCCGTGTACCGCACCAAGTGTTACAACACTTTGGGACAACACGGTATCTTGAAATTTACATATGGAATTTATGAGTCCAATAGAAGTTTATGAGTCCAATAGAAGTATAAAGCTTCGGAGTTAAAAAGTAATTCATTTGATTGTGTTTATGAATTTTCACGACTTACATGAGTAAGTTTTCTTAGAGACAAGTCAGATAATTTTGATGCATTTAAAAACTAATTGCAAGATTTACCAATCTTCACAATTTAAGGGTTGGTAAAATCAGAACCAACCACGGTAAAGAATTTGAGAACTCACACTTTCATCGTTGTGTGATAAAAAAGAATAAAACTTGAGTTCTCTAACCCAAAGACTCTTCAACAAAACGAAATCGCGGAGAGGAAGAACGGTATTTTGCAAGAGATGGATTGGATCATGTTGAGTGTCAAAAACATTTCGAAGCGTTTTTGGGCTGAGGTCTTAAACACAATATGTCATATTTCAAATCGTGTGTATTTAAGGAGCAACTCGACCATGACATCCTAATGGGAAAAAAAGCCAAACCTAAAGTATTGTCATGTTTTTGGGTGTGTATTATATGTTAAATGATCGAGATCAGCTCGCCAAGTTTGATTACAAAGGTGATAAATGCCCGTTCCTTGGATATTCAACTAATAGTCGTGCATATCGAATGTTTAATCTAAGAAATATAACGGTTATGAAATCAATTAATTTTGTATTTGATGATACAATTGAAGCTGATATAGATGATCTGCTGGAAACATCTAAGTCACTGGTCAACACAGAAGTTGTGTCTGACGTTGTGACACCAGAGACAACACCTCATCTGAGACGGACATAATCTGAGGACGATGATCAAATCAATGAGACGCAGGATAATGAAGATAGTGTAAACAGCACTGGGAAAGACATTCCCAGCAAAATAAAGAAGGATCATAATTCATCTCAAATAATTGGAGTTGTACACGGCGACATGCAAACTCGACAAAAAGATAAAGTTGACTAATGATTGGGTTAGTATGCATGACTTCTGAAACATGTCAGGTAAGACATCATGCTTTGTTTCACACATTGAACCAAAGAACATTAATGAATCCTTTAAAGATGAATTTTTTTATTAATGATATGCATGAGGAACTTGAACAGTTTGTCTACAATGATGTGTGATTCTTAGTTACAAAGCCTGAACATGTTGATGTGATTGGAACAAAATGAATTTTTAAGAACAAATTGATGAATCGGGAAATGTTTTCAGAAATAAATCACGGTAGGTTGATCAAAGGTATACACAGGTTCAGGGGGTTGATTTTGATGAAACATTTGCTCATATAGCCCGCATTGAGTCAGTTCGACTGTTGTTTGCCATTACATGTCATATGGGGATTAAAATTTATCAAATGGATATGAAAAGTGCTTTTTTGAATGAAATTTTTATGAGATAATTTATGTGAGTCAACCGAAAGGATTTGAGAATCCACATAACTTTGACCATGTTTACAAGCTAAACAAGACTTTGTATGGATTGAATTAGTTTCCAGGTGCATGGTATGGTAGGTTGACTGAATATCTGCTTAACATAGGTTTCAAATAAGATGAGTTCAATAAAAATCTTTTCTATTCAAAGGTCAAATGATGATATACTGATATGATGCGATCACGGGTGGTCAAGCTCCGAGGAAAGCATGAGATCCTTTAGAGTTTTCGGATGGACCAATCACAAGGGGACACCTGAAGAGATTCAAGGAAGCCTTGCATGGGCTTATGAGCAATCAAAGGCTTACAAGTGAGGTGCAAAGTGTCGAAAGGTTCGAGATGCATGGAGTAAGTTTGGGAGTCATAGCAACATTATTCAAGTGATAAATGATGAGGAGTCCAGAAGCATCGGGACCCGAGCGGCCAAATCTTACTGTCCGAGCGCCACACTTATTGTCCAAGTAGAAGAAGTCTAGAACACCTCGCGCCTGAGAGGTCAAATCTTACCGCCCGAGTGCCAAATTTCCAGAACCCTAGGCGTTCGAGCGGTAAGGTAAGATCCCACCGCCCTAGCGCGGCCCAGCTGCGAGAAAATCCTTGTTTCCTAGTTTAGAGTTTTAATTATTTTGGCAACTAGATATTGATATCTTTTGAGTATGTAAACATTATTTTGGACGATTTTTGAACACAATTCAGATTATTCATTGATAGAATACATTATTCTTGAGTTTTTCTCTCAAACAATAAAAGTTTTTGCTTTGTTATAAAATCAAACTTATCAAAGTTCTACTTTGTGGCGTTTGTCGATCGTTTCTTACGCGGATTGTCAAAGACGGGTTCTTTGAAGGTTCGTTCGAGTGTCGATTGTTTTCTTGTGATTATTTGTTGCTAAGCTTTTCATAGTTTAGAGGTGAATATCACGCAATACTTGATTCAAAAGGTCGGAACAACACAACACAGATCTTTTAAACGTTATTGAATTGAGGGCGCGATTCCAAGTAAATCGTGTTTGCTTTTCTTCGTACGAGGATTCATATCATGATATGTCAAATTTATGTTGATGATATAATTTTTGGTGCTTATTCAAAAAAGCGTGTGGTAATTTTGTTGAATGTATTCCATCGACATTTGAAATGAGCATGATAGGTAAGTTAAGTTTCTACCTTGGTCTTAAAATTAAACAACTGCATGTTAGGATTTTTATGTGTCAAAGCAAGTATGCTAAAAATCTGGTCAAGAAATTCTCAAATGAAAATGCTAAACACATAACTCCTATGGGATCAAGTAAAAATACGAGTAAGGAAGATGTTTCAGAAAGTTTTGACAATACCCTGTACCGAAATATCATTGGGAGTCTTCTTGATTTAACTACGAGCCATCCAGATATAATGTTTAGCGGCTGTCTATGTGCTAGATAACAAGCTAAACCTAAGATCACACGCTTAAAGGTTGTAAATGAATTTTGAGAAACATTGCAGGGACTGTAAATATAGGATTATGGTACACATATGAAACTAACACCAATTTAGATGAGTTTAATGATGCTGACTGGACTAGAAGCTTAGGTGCTAGGAAGAGTACTACTGGAAGATATTTTTTCTTAAGCAATAACTTGGTGTCATGGTACAAAAGGAAGCAAAACTGTGAATCTCTTTCAACTGCTGAATATTAATATGTGGCAGCTGGTAGCTACTGTTCACAACTATTGCGGATAAACCAAATGATAGAGGACTACGATCACAAAAATCCAGCACAACACTCTCGCACAAAACACAATGACATCAAAAGTCACTTTATTTGAGATTTGGTTGAGAAAAGAAAAATCAGAATGAAATTTGTTGGAACTGATAACCAACTGGAAGATATTTTCAAAAAAAAAAAACTTTGATTTCGAGAGATTTTCCAACCTTAGTAAGTCTCCCAATTTGTGTGCATGATAATCACTCACTGATGTTGTCTTGGATCCTGCAACATCAGGGACAACACTCAACATGCATATGCATTTATAGGATGCTAGACATATTGCATTAACTCTTTCATCTTATTTTATGAATTTTTTTATACTGTGATGACTATTTCTTTTTGTGCTTTCAATTTCCAGTTTTATTTCAATCAACACACTTGGCCAGAGATGTGCTCTGACTAAGTCAAGAAGTAGTTGAGGGATGTTCGTGTACTCCATAATCTTGTCCCATTGGAAAAGTGACTTGAGAAGATTGAACAAAAAAAAAAGATTTTGTTTTGTATGAGACGAAATAGAATGGAAAAAGCTATCTAAGAGAGTCCGATAAAGATTGTTTTTTTAGTGAGGAGCTACCTCTTCTGAATCAAAAATAGAAATCATAACAATAGAAAATGGAAAAAACTACCTAGAGGAGTCCAATGAAAATTGTTATTCTAGTGTGAGAGCTACTACTTTTGGATAAAATTAAAGTGTAAATGTGCTTTGTGTGTGTAGGAAAATAAAATATTTTTTGAAATTGGAAGTGCTACTGGGAGATGTTGCCAACACAACATATAAACACCTCAAAATTTGATCACATACCTGACATTTCTTTAATATATCATATTCTAGACATAATTAAGATATGCATGTTAATGATTATTTGATTTTCTCTCGATCGGTGAGTTATCAGATTTGAAGTTGTGACATTTGCCTGAACCCCTAACCTTCATGATTTTGAATATTTGTGATTTCCCTATGGATTAGTGGGTTGAGTCAAAGAGGCATGAAATCTGGATGATTTTCTTTAAATATGATCGCACATGTTTGTATTTTTTTTACCGTTGGGTAAAACTGGATTGATTTTGGGCAGATTTTTCAGTAGAAGAATCTTTGTTACCATTGGAAGCCTTGCTATTTAAATGCATGCACAAATTTATTGCTGCTAATGAACTTTTCTCTCTACTTGAACTCTCATTGCTCGCATTTTTCTTGCTCCCATTCTTCGTGTTCTCTACGCGATTTTTTTTGAAATTATCGCAATTTTCATATATATTTCGCAGATGACTAGAATTGGATATGATCATCTTGATATTCAAATAGAAATGCCTACAAATGCCAATGTTCCACCCCGTGTTGCAACACCACCTACATAACCCCCTACGGTTGATTCTCTTCAAATGGTTGAAGTCATCGAGGAACCAATTCCGATTGAAGTCATTGCCTCTAGAGAGCTGGGTAATGCAATAGATGTGGACAATCTTCCAGTTTTTGAAGAAATGAAACATGCCTTTAATGTTCCTCCGCAGCTACGACGATCAAAGCGATAGGCTGCATACGACCACGAATTCGTTCATTCCAAGAAATTAAAAGCGTCCTCCTTCACTACTAATATCTTGGACCCTGACTTCTCATCTAGAGATGACTCTGATGATGAAGATTTTGAGTTGTTCGCAAGACCAAAACCTATTGCTGTTGAAAAGAAGACGATCCTTATTATGAAAAAAATTTGTGGTTTCGGAAGAACCAGTTGCCCATTCTGAAGATGACGAGTCACAGGCTGAGTTTGTTGCACGGTTAAAAAAAGAAAGAGGCTTGAAAAAAGACACATCAAGGATTGAAGAACCTGATGAAGAATTGTTGCAAGAGTTCGAAGAAAACCGCTGAAAGAAATCTGATGATTCTATTTTTTATTCTAGTTTTGACTCTGATTTTGACGAATATTCTGGCAAAGATGATGAAAATGATGATTCTGATAGTGAGAATGAAGAAAGTGATGATGAAGAGGGTAATACTGTTGATGCTGGTCATGATGTTGAGAACGATGCTGACGACATGTAGAGCCCAAAATCAGTACACGTAAAACCTATACATTTATTTAAATTGTTACTTATTTATTTAATTTTAAAATGATTTTTAGCGACGCATGATTTATGAAATTGCATTATTTTGAAATATTAAAATTTTATGCGATGCGCGTTAAAATGTTTTCTTGAGTTTTATATTTCAGACGATTATTCGATGCGAGATCGGAAAAAAGAGACTGGTGACGATTTAGGCGATTTGTAAAATGTGGTATTTTATTTCAAGTCAAGAATTTGATATTTTAAATTATTTATGAAGTTTTAAGCATTTTAAAGCCCAATTTAATCATTAGGTGTTTTTTAAGATTTTAAAGTTTATCACTCGAATATTTTATTCTAAATTATGTGATTTTTAGTAAAGTTAATAATGAGTTAGTAGTCTTGATTAGCAAGTTAATTATTAATTAAACCTCTTGATTCTCACTAACCTACTAACCCATTAACTCACACACACATGCACGTATACACTCACTTGGTCTTTGCGCACACACACATCTCTTGCACCCTTTCATTTTTTTTAGAGAGAATTGGTAGGGTTCTTAGTTCTTTGTCCAGCAGCCACCCTCCTCTTCAAATTATTTCAGCAACCACACGTTGATTTTAACAGCAAAATCGTGCCTCAAGTCGCTCGGATCGTTTCCCGCATCGCGTCGCTTCGTTATTCATCGTATCATGAGTTCTAAATATCAAAGGCATGTATATTATTTCGTTTTCGCATCGATCTTGTCATAGTAATTATTTTGATGTATATTTTATGAAAAATATGTGTATGTCATGCAAAAGTTTGAACAAAAATGTTTGAAACGATTTTGGATCTCAAAAACCGAGTCTGATGTCTTTTCGAATACTATGAATTTTGATCGATTTTCTGGAAAACTTTTAATATGGAAAACGTAGCACTTTTTGATACCTTCAATTTGACAGTAAATTCGTACTTTTCTGATAAGAAGCGAGGGAGATATGATTTTTATCATAAAACCGCAAAAGCTGTGAAATTTCTGGGTCACAAAATCCATCACCCTCTGTTATTTCGAATTCTGAAACTTAAAGGTTGGTTTTCTGGAAATTTTTTCAACATATGATTTGTATACTCTGTGTTATCTTCGATTTGACAGTAAATTCATAATTTTTTGATAAGAAATGAGATAAATATGATTTTTATCGTAAACCCACTAAAGCTGTAAAAATTTGTGCATGTTTTCTAAAGTTTTGGTTGCAGGCTTCGTTGGGATCTCCTGAATCTTTGATGCTTTGGTTAGGGCAACATGTCCAGAGCGTTCCAACGAAGCCATCGACGCTTTTTAAGTATGTTCGACGTGCAAAAAGAAAATGTTTTATGTTTTTGAAGTATGCGAAATGCCTTGTGACCAAATATGAACGGGTTTGGAAATCGGTGAACGTGGCCGAAGACCTCTCCACCCCGGTAAAGCATGACCGGGTTTAGATCAGGATTGGAAAGCGGTAAAGCATGACCAGAAACCAATCCACCCGGTAAAGCATGACCGGATATCTCATGTATGTGGTAGTGGACATCCATGTCAGTTCAGTACTGTGGTTCAGTCTGATCAGAGGCATTTATGTTACGAGTCACTTGCTTTGAAACATATCTCTACGCAAAATGATGTTATGCATGTTCAAGTATGTATGATGCAAGTATGTTTATGAAATGATGGCACGTCTATGTTTATGTATGTATGTTCAAGTTCAAGTATGTACGCTTTACTTTAAAATGCATGTGGTTTTTAGTATTATTTGTTATTCTCAGTTTATACATGTTGAATCTTTAGACTCACTAGACTTGATCGATGCAGGTGATGGCGAGTATGAGGAGACGAGGGGTGGGGACCAATGAGCCGGCTCGATCTGCGCAGGAGGCTAAACTCGAGGACCGCCTACGTTTTTAAGTCATTATGCATGTTTCAAATACTCTGATTTTCACGAGACTGTTTATGATGTTTAAACGATTACCTTTTTGCAAACTTTGTTTGTAATTGTTTTCATTTCAAATATTTTTATACGAGCAGATTATTTTCATCGCGATTTGAAGGTTTATTACTTATTTAAGAAAATTTTTATTTTTCCGCAAAATTTTAAGTAGTTCAAACACGGTACGTTACACGACACATTATGGGCAACATCGATACTGTAGACTATGACTTGAGTAAGTCATTTTACACAGTTTTATTCTGAAGTTGCTCTTGCTCTCTGGCCCCTTTACATCAATCGAGTATTGATTGATGAGAAAAATGTTGATGCTCATGTTGATGCCTACAAAAGGAAAAATATGTTTGAGTTTTTCAAAATTAGGGGACTTCTGGCAACTGTGAGCTTTGTGGCTCCTTACTCAAGAAGACATGTCCTGGAATTCTAATCAAATATCTCACCCAGTTTGGGTGATGAGAGATCAACAAAATACATGTTTACAATTTCAATCCTTATAAATGCAATCTATAATACTCCCGCTTGTGGCGAAGAATGAATGCCTCCTGATATTAATGAAGTTACTGATGCCCTCACTAGAGGTTTGATCACAAAATTTCCGGACCATCCTAAGCGCATATCCACTGTAGATCGGACTTCATTTTACTCAGCTCTACACAAGACTGCAATCCAAAACTGGACTTCTTCAACAAATACTACAGTGGTTACCAGACCACAGGCCATTGTTCTTTTCTCAATTGGTACAGGGAGTACCACATTTAATTTTGGGAGGTTGTTTTTAAAACTGTGCTGCAATTTGCATATGGTGGATTAAAATCAAGAAGATGTTTTTCCCCTATTTGATATGTGGGATTTTAGAATCACAAGGCTTTGTTCATGATTTGGTGAAGAACTTTCTGACGTCAGTGACATGGATTGCATCGGCATACTTTAAGGAAATTGAAAGCTTGATCTGCCATGGTTTGAGCTTGGTGTTGCCCAGAGGTTGGCATCACGACCTCTTCATCTGGCGTGAAACCCTCTGAGTATGTCATGCTATCTACCTCTCTTCTCCAAGCACATATCGACTTTGGACTTCAACAAATTCAGCATGCCAAAGAGCTTATTATGCATTATGAAAACTCAGGTGGCGAACTTTGGAATGCTTCTTGTCGTTTTTATTATTTTTTATTGCTCTCTCTAGTGAAAGTTATTAGTGTCGTTAGTGTTCATATTATGGAATAAAATGTTGTTCTAGTGACATTATTGAATAAAATGTTCTAGTCCCGTGTTGTCAACACTACTAATGACACCGAATTTAACATGATCAAATTTAGAGGGGATATATATTTTCAAATGCAGGAGAAGCTAAATTGCGAGTTGCGTGGTAACTCAAAGGATTTCTGCTGATTAAAATTTTTTGTGTGTTTTGTCCAGAAAGTCAAAAAAATAGATATTGAAAGGAATATAATTTATTCATTAATTATGTTTTCCTCTTGATAACATTTTGTTTATTAAATTATAGAGTTTTATCTTTCTAGACCATATATATTTATGATAAGAACTCTAGATATGATATTATTGTTTAAAATATTTTATTTTCTAATAAAACTCTTATTTCCATATCTTATAGGATTTTTTTTATGAAATAAACTATTGGACAAAGTAATCATATAAATAAGAGTTAAGGTTGAGAAAAAAGACATCACAAGAAATAAATAATGAGAATTGAAGATTTCCATCGAAGATATCAAGTGCTTAAAACAAGGCGTATTGTTGTGTAGTCGTTGAGTGTTGAAGACACAAAGACACAACACCTAATCACAATGTTGATTAACGGGTTGTTCATCAAATGGAATTTTAGCTTCAAAAATGCTGCATCCGTAGTTTTGGTTATTTGGTTTGATAAATGTTTTGAATGCACTTTGCTCCCTCACTTTGTTATGAGTTAGCTTTTCTTTATTTATTAATATTTGTTTTGTGAACTGATAGGTTTTTCTACTGAATCTTTTGCCCTGAGACATCGCACATATGTGTTTGCTTGTGCATAATTTTTTGGGTTTTGTTTTATTTATTTAAATTTTTGTGTGTTGAAATATTTCTCTGCATGTGTTTTGTGTTACAACACCGTGCACAATGCATAACTCTGAAACACACAGGCACTTTAATACACAGTACTTTTGTGGGGCACTTAACTCTTAATTGTTATTAAAATGCAATTTGATTATGGTTAATTAATTACAGTGGAAAATGAGTAAAAAAATTTTCATTACAATTAGCCCAAAATGTGTCAACTATAATTATAATACTAAAAATATTATATAATCAAGTCTCGTATAAACACATCACATCATAAAATAAACCCACACATAACTGAAATCAACTACATACAAACAACTCGTATCCTCGAGACATGCCCGGTATATAGATACATATATACACTGGGAAAGACCACTCAATCTCAACTCAGATGTGACTTCCTCCAGAAGTACCATCTCCGGTCTCCTGATAACATGGAGTACCTGCCATTGTCCACACAATAAGACAGCAAAAGCTCCGTATGGAACAACCATAATATATACCACTTGTATCTACACAATGATATATGATATGCAATGCATGCATGTCGTGGAGATATCAAGTCAAATGTCCATCAACTGAGCAAGTATCGGAACCAATCGAATCGCTATCAAATCAATGCTGGAGCTGGCACACCGACCTCAGTCAATTATAGGGATAATCCATATGATAGCGTAGGCGAAACGCCATCAAATCCTAAATCCCACAATCAATCATAGGGGCCACGAATGACTATGCTTTTAAGGACCACATGATGCCAAACATAGCATCGTGTTCACAAACCCTAGAATCAAAATCCAATGATATAAGGTATCCAAGGATCATAGCTCAACGTACATGTCATATATCGATGTATGACTAAAATGACGTGTGTTAACAAAATATTTATTTTATACATCAATATACCAATCATGAATGTCATGTATGCCACATCAACTCCACAAATAAGGCATATAGACACATATTATCAGTCAAATCAATCAAACATATATCATATGATATAGATACTTGTCATATGTTACTCGGCCGCAACATACCCAGTGCTTCATCTCCAGTCAATGTAGATTTACGATTTCAGTACAGAAAATCTATCTACATAATCACAATATTTATCTCAATCAATTATTTCATTTATTTACAATCAAAATTCAAGTTTCAAAAATCTTTTGAAACTTTGAAAATTCATATAAAATTGAACTCATAACATAATTCAATTTCGACTTTGAAAATTAGTTTCTTGTCGGTTATTCTATCGCATATATTGAAATCAAATTCAAATACATGCTATTCCAGTGATTCAATAAATAAAAGTTCTGAATCGAGAAGAAAAATTACCTCAAAAGAACGCTCTCAACGCGAGGATTCCGAATATATCAATTGTTTCGAACTTCGACAACGTTTCGAGGTAGATTCGAACGATAGAACTTGGTTTCCAAACTTTTCCTTCGAAATTCAAAGGAAATGAAAGAAAACTTATCGCTGAACTCATTCTTATCAACTTTATATATTGGAGTGCGCGCTGGGGCGCAAAAGAAGTGGCGCATAGCGCACCGAGTTCTGTCCGGAACAATTTTATCGTGCCGCGCTGGGGCGCAAAAAGAAGTGTCGCCATGAGCTTCTTTTGCCTGATCCTCGGTCATGGCATACACTCTAACTTGGGGAGGGCCTTGGACAGTCTGACCACCAGGTCCTCGATATCGTGGAAAGTTCGACTGATAGAAAGAGAGAATAGGAACAACATGTCTCATCATACTAGTGTCACCTCGAAATCCTGGCTGGGGTTGGAAAGAAGTTATACCCCTACTCTGACATACACGTGAGAAATGACCTTCTTGCCCGCATTGATAACATGTACCAAACATACCCCGACATTGCTCGATAGTATGCTTGCCTCCACAATGGCTACAATAAAGAAATAACAAAAATATATATAGCAGGATGTAACCCATTCACAAACCTGTTATATTCTGCTTTTGAGTTTGTAGCTATATGAGGCGCATATTTCAGCAAAGTAGAAAATTTAGAAGCATATTCTGCAATAATCATCGTTCCCTGCTGCAGACTATTGAATTCATTTTCCTGGGCAGTATAATAAGATGGAGGAGAATATTGCTCAAGAAACTGGGTCTTGAAGACATCCCATGTGACTTCAACTCCTACCTCTTTCAATCCAATTTCAGCGGCTTCCCACCAAAATTTTGCTACATCCTTTAATTGATAAAGGGCAAGTTTCATTCTCCGAGGCTTGGAATATTCAACAATATTAAACAAGTGCTCAATATCCTTCAACCATGCCTCTGCTATTTCTGCACTCTCGGTGCCAAAGAACCTCGGTGGCTTCAGATCCTAGAATCGAGCCATAACCAAATCCATGGACATTCCTTCGAATTGTCCAACCATCCTCTCATTATTACTACCCATAGTAGTTTCATTTGTGGGATCCATCTACAAAATCTAGTATGAATATCACAACAAAGAACAACTATAAATCATCATCATATCAAATCATTAATCTCATCAACTTACTCAAACAAAAACAAGCAAGAGCAAGTAATACAAGTAAATCAAATGCAAGCGCACTTCATTTGTGCCTATTCAAGTGGACACAAGACTCAATCGAGCACTCCCAGCTATGCTCTGATACCGTACCGTGTGGGGGCCTTAACTCCTAATCGATATTACAATGCAATTTGATTATGGTTAATTAATTAAAGAGGAAAACGAGTAAAAAAATTTCATTACAATGAGCCCAAAATGTGTCAACTATAATTATAATACTAAAAATAGTATATAATCAACTCTCGTCTAAACACATCGCATCATAACATAAGCCCACACATAACTGAAATCAACTACATACAAACAACTCATATCCTCGGGACATGACGGCATATAGATAAATATATACACTGGGATAGACCACTCAACCTCAACTCAGATATGACTACTACCAAAAGTATTATCTCCGGTCTTCTGATAACCTGGAGTACCTGCCATTGTCCACACATAAAGACAACAACAGCCCCCTTTGGGGGTGAGCAAAAGCTCTGTATGGAACAACCATAATATATACTACATGTATCTATACAATGATATATGATATGCAATGCATGTATGTCGTGGAGATATCAAGTCAAATGCCCATCCACTGAGCAAGTATTGGAGCCAATCGAATCGCTATCAAATCAATGCTCGAGCTGGCACACCGGCCTCAGTCAAGTATAGGGATAATCCGTATGATAGCGTCGATGAAGCGCCATCAAATCCCAAATCCCACCAATCAATCATAGTTGGCACAAATGACTATGTTTTTAAGGGCCACATAATGCCAAACATAGCATCGTGCTCACAAACCCAGAATCAAAATCCAATGATATAAGGTATCCAAGGATCATAGCTCAACGTACATGTCATATATCGATGTATGACTAAAATGACGTGTGTTAACAAAATATTTATTTTATACATCAATATACCAATCATGAATGTCATGTATGCCACATCAACTCCACAAATAAGGCATATAGACACATATTATCAGTCAAATCAATCAAACATATATAATATGACATAGATACATGTCGTATATTACTCGGTCGCAACATACTTCAGTTCTTCATCTCCAGTCAATGTAGCTTTACGATTTCAGTCCAGAAAATCTATCTACATAATCACAATATTTATCTCAATCAATTACTTCATTCATTTACAATCAAAATTGAAGTTTCAAAAATCTTTTGAAACTTCTAAAATTCCTATAAAATTGAACTCATAACATAATTCAATTCCGACTTTGAAAATTAGTTTCTTGTCGGTTATTCTATCGCATATATTGAAATCAAATTCAAATACATGCTATTCCAGCGATTCAATAAATTAAATTTCTGAATCGAGAAGAAAAATTACCTCGAAAGAACGCTCTCAACGCGATGATTCCGGAGATATAATTTGTTTTGAGCTTCGACAACGTTTCGAGATAGATTCGAACGATAGAACTTGGTTTCCAAACTTTTCTTTCGAAATTCAGAGGAAATGAAAGAAAACTTATTGCTGAACTCAATCTTATCAACTTTATATATTGGTGTGCGCGCTGGGGCGCAAAAGAAGTGGTGCCATAGCTCGCCGAGTTTTGCCCGGAACATTTTTGTCATGCCGCACTGGGGCGCAAAAGAAATGTCGCCCTAGCATGCTACGTTCTGTCCGAAATGTATTTACAATGCCGCGCCGTGACACAAAAGAAGTGGCGCCCTAGTGTGCCATTTTCTGTCCGAAACGCTAGTTTAGGTTTCGAATTATTAGAAGTGGTCAACATAAAAGTTGTAGATCTATGTCTTGGATTTCATTTGCCACTAACCACTCTCAATTTGGATATTAGACGCGAGAGTTATACTCATTTTACCAAAATGTGTCAGTGCATGAATTTCAATGCACGTGATACACTTCGGGATGATTTTCCCCTATTTCCAAATAGATTTGGACAAAACTCAAAACATGAAAGTTTTAGTACTATGTATTAACTTTCTAATAAAATTATTTTCATTTCATTTGGACTAAGACTCATATAATCATGCTAAAAACCGTAATATGTGTCACTTCTTTGTTGCGATTCAGCATACTTTTCAAACACAAATCATTTACTACTACAATCTTTCATTATCACAACATATTTCTCAATTTTATTGTCAATTATATACTTCATACACGTAATAATATGACAATTTCATGAATTATCGAGAATCAAACTATGGTTTACGATAATGCGGTACGTGGTCCTTCCAACTTTTGTGTTAGACAACCACTTCGTTTTAATATTCGAGTAGCTCACCAACATATCTAAATATTATGAGGTTATTATTTGTAATTTCAAATTATGAAATATTTCATTATTAATCATCATCCACAATAATAAATTAAAATACTGATTTCAAAAAATTAACCAAACAAGATCATAAATTATCTGACATGCACCATAACAGTTTTTTTTTTTATCAAAAACAAAAAGGAGTGCCATACATACATATGTTTATGTACAAAAACCTTGTTCTAAAGAATATTTAAAATAAAACTGATACTGCTCTAAATTCTCGAATACAAATAAAAAATTATATCATGTTAATAAAAGTTCTTACTTTTATTCATGATTTTGACTTTTTCTTACTTTTATTGACTCGAGCCTATATCAAATCATCATATAAGCTTAAATTTGTCCTCTAATATTTTTTTTAGACGTAAACCCGAGCCTTTCAATTTATTAACTTAATAACTAAACCGTGAAGCGTTTTAAACCCGAATAATTTCAAAACTTAATATTTTATTCTCAAATTTTAAACATAAACCTTTCATCCCTAAACGACCCTCATGAACCATGAACCAACCCTTGTGGACCACGTTTCGAGCCCAAACTCTTTCCCTAGCCAAAACCGAACCATTCCTCTATTTCTATGCCACACACCAATTCCTACCGAGCCACCCTTGAGCCATCTTCGACCCAGGCCTTGACCAGACCCTAGCCTACCCTCATGGACCCCTAGCCTACCTTCCTGGACCAGCCGCACCAGCCTACTCACTCTACAAGCTAGTTGCACCAAAACGAGCCCTAAAGTCCCTCCACGACCGTAGTTGCTTCATCCTCGACTGTCGATGAGGCCAACCATTCTAGGACTCTCCCAAGACCTAGGAAGCAGACCTCACGAGGTCACGACCCTGCCTGAACGAGCCCTTGTCCAGCCATCACAAAAATCGATCACTACAACTCATACCATGCAAGGAAACCATAGGTTTTAGCTTCTCCAAAGCGCGACTCCTTATAGCTACTGTCCAGCCATCGTTCTTTGCTTAAACGACTCTTGTTTAAATCTTTTAATGTCTCCTAATGGCAGCATATCCTTTAGAAATCATAACACATCTCAATAGAGCATAAAAACGTCAAAACTTCGAAAAATATTCATCCAATCGTCAAATAATTTGGTTAATATTTTCACGCTTCAAAACATAAAACACACATATTGTTGGAATATTTCATGTTCGCAATCTTGATTTTGATGTTAACAAAACTTGTTATTGTGTTTCGAATACATTTACTCATGGGTGAAGTTATTAACACAAGAAACAACCTGAAACTGAATTTTGCACGACTGAATTTCTGGCAAGTTTGGTATTATGATGATATCTCTCAGCTGGATGATTCAAATGACAAACCGCCAACTTGACTGATCAGAAAGCTCAATTTGGAACAAGTCCTATTTTATCTGGACAAAATCTGATGTTATCAAGGTCTAACTGATCACTGAATTATCGAACTGATTGCACGAAAATAACAATCAGTTGGATATCAGCAGCTGAGGTATTCTGGTCATATCTCTCAACTCGATTATTTAAATGAAGCGATACAGTATGCATTGAAAAGATAAGACGATGATCCACAAATCATCATCAGAAGTCAAAGTCTGAATCGAAGCTTAAGATGCTGATACATGACGATGAATCTACTAGTTCTGCACAAACTTATATTAGCTATACTGATTTTAGCACACCAGCTGAAACTGAACCAGACCAACTTAACTGAACTAAACTAGCAGCTGACCAACTGAACTGAACCAGCTGCTGACCAACTGGACTGAACCAGTTGAACTGAACCAGAATAGTTGAACTGAACCAGTTGACCATAGTTGACCACTTGGGAAAATGTTCAGCAAGATTAATTTGACCATTGCAATTTCAGAAATAGTACTAAAACTTTCCAAACGGTCATATTCTGGTATCTAATGTATATTTCATTGTTGGGGCCTATAAATACAACGTCTTGAAGATCAAACAAGAGCTTTTCAAGAGAATTCAAAGTAGGAGTAGTTATCATGAAGAAATCAACTAGTTGAGAGCACAAGTTCTTTTGTGAGGATACATTTGAGATGTACACTGTAAAAGTAAATTCCTCACACACAATCACTCACACATATACAAGAGATTTGAACTTCAAATATTAGTTGAGTGAGTCTTTACACAAAGACGTAAAACACTGTGTTTGTAGTCTTTACAAATGAGACATTAAACAATATGTTGATTGTGAGGTGCTGCCTACAATCTTGAGTGCTAGGAGTTCTAGTTGGGTGTTGCTTTCCGGATCGGGTTTGTACAAGTAGTTGTATAAATCAAAATCTTCTAGTGAATCCTTCCCAAGGGGAAGAAGGGGTGACGTAGGAGAATTTGAAGTCTCCGAACATCCATAAACAAATTCGTGTCGATTTATTTATTGCATTCACTTATCATTTTCATTATTTTAAAGATGCATTGTTGAAGCAATATGTTCTTCAAATACCAAAATTTTGCATACAAAGTGTTTGATAAAATGCTTCAACCAAAATATTTTTACTAATTCAACTTGCATATATTTTAAATGCTTTACAAAATATTTAATCGATTTCTACGAAGGATTATTTCGAGTGTCTTCCGCTTGGTTTGAACACCAAACTCGATTTAATTCATCAGTGTTCATTATTTCAAGAACCGAGCTATTGTAACTCAACGATGATCCCCCTAACCGATCATGTCACATATTATGATTTGAATAGTGCAAAAAGAAGGTTTAGAGACGTTTTTTTTGCGTTTAAAACTCTAGAAATACGAATATGGAAGCGGTGGAACGTCAGTAACGAACAGAAGATGATTTCTATTTTTTTCTAACCTTTTTTCTCGTCAAAATCTCACCGAAAACCTACCTTGGGATGCAAGGGAGTCGGGTGATCGTTGTTGAAATGAAGGACGAGGAAGAAAATCGAAGAAGGAAGGAGAAAAAAATCGGAATTTCCTTGGCTAGACTCCAAGTTTTGGCTCCTGTTCTTACTTTCTTTGATTCGACCGCTACTCCACTTCATAATCGTGTGTGTGTGTTTTGGGGTGTGTGTGTGTGAGTGTTTAAGGGTGTGTCTCTGTTTAAGTTTTAGGGCTTATTCTAAAACAAAAAAACAAAAAAACTTTTAAGTATTTAATTAATGGGCTTAATTAACCATAGTTTTTAATTAATAAATTAGGTCCATTAATATTAATAAAATTATTAGGCCTCAAATTAAAATATTTAAAAATATCTATTTCCAAAAAAATCTTATATAAAATACATAATTTCCTTTCTCTCATTATTTAATTTAAATTTTACCTTAAAAATGCTAAAATTCTTAAATTATTTCAAATAAATATTTTCTAAACTAAAAATAAAAATTTAGCTTTTAAATCTTTAACATCTTAATCGTCTCCGGTCCTCCATCCCCGGCCAGCCACCGATATTCGTCTGAAAATCTTTAAATTATGCAATCGAACAAAAGTACCCAAATTAATCATTTATTCACTCAAAATATATCTTTCATGCATTTAAAATCATTTAATTAAAATATTTTAGCAATTTAATAATTTTCATGCATACAATTTACATGGATTGATTTTTGGGCGTTACACTTGGTGGTCAATTAGTAAAATTTGTATATACAAATTTTACTAATTGACCACCAAATGTAACGCCCAAAAATCAATC
>NC_133310.1:6048708-6079618 GCF_012295235.1 Primulina huaijiensis | reverse complement strand
ATTTATAAGACCGACTTACCTGAAAGCGAACCACTGAATGTTGCTTTTGTTGACGTTGGACATGCAAGTATGCAAGTTTGTATTGCTTCTTTCAAGAAAGGTCAGCTGAAGATATTGGCCCATTCCTTTGACCGGTCTCTTGGTGGAAGGGATTTTGATGAAGTTCTTTTTCAGCACTTCGCCTCAAAGTTCAAAGACGAGTACAAGATTGATGTCTATAAGAATGCTAGAGCTTGCCTAAGGCTTCGTGCTGGCTGTGAGAAGTTAAAGAAGGTTCTTAGTGCAAACCCTGAGGCTCCTCTTAACATCGAGTGTCTGATGGATGAGAAGGATGTTAGGGGTTTCATCAAGAGAGAGGAGTTTGAGCAAATTAGCATTCCAATTTTGGAACGTGTGAAAAAGCCATTGGAAAAGTCTCTGGCAGAAGCTGGACTCACTGTTGAAAATATCCATTCAGTTGAGGTTGTTGGTTCGGGCTCTCGGGTTCCAGCTATGATTAAAATCTTGTCCGAGTTCTATGGTACGGAGCCCAGGCGTACAATGAATGCTAGTGAATGTGTTGCCAAAGGCTGTGCTTTGCAATGTGCTATACTTAGTCCTACATTTAAAGTGCGGGAATTTCAGGTAATGTTCCTATTATTTGTAGCTGTGTTTCTGTGTCATCTGGATAACTGAACTCACTTCTAGCATGCGATATGTTTAATAATCATTTGAGAAAACCATGAACATTATTCATGGGATACAGACGCAATCAAGTAATAATTGGACTTTCAACTTTTCTCTGCATACCTGTGTTTCGTGTTAAATTTTCAGTTGCAAAAGTGCGTTTAAGAACTTGATGGTCGATTGAGGGATCTATGATTTTTCATTGGGATCTTGAATATATTGTCATAATCGGGTTGGTATCTTCTACGGGTATGCATATATTTGTGGGGCTGTCAAAAACCAACATTTGTGATTTGCATTTATGTGCCAGGTTTTGTAAAAATCCAGGAACAATCTTCCCATGGGTTTTACTTTCCAATTACATCAAATGATTCTCGGATTATGATATGGTTGGTTCTGATTCTGCAGGTGAATGAGAGCTTCCCTTTCCCCATTTCACTATCATGGAAAAGTACAGCTTTGGATATGCAAAATGGAGCAATAGATAACCAGCAGAGCACAATCGTATTTCCCAAGGGTAATCCTATACCAAGTGTGAAGGCTTTGACTTTCTACCGATCTGGAACCTTTACAGTAGATACACAATACACTGATGTCAGTGAATTGCAGGCACCAGCAAAGATTAGTACATACATGGTAGTTTTCATTTTCTAAAAAAAAATATGGTTGATTATTAATTTAATTTATTTTTATTGTCCAACAAGTGTGTTATTATGTCTGTTCTTTTACTTAAACTTCAATTGTGCTTACTTTCAGATTGGACCTTTCCAATCCACAAATGAGCGGGCTAAAGTGAAGGTTAAAGTACGTCTGAATCTTCATGGTATTGTATCAGTCGAGTCAGCAATGGTAGGTTCACACGGTAAAGCTCTTTAATGTAGTATATTTTTTTTGGTTCTTTGACTATTAATAGTCCTGGATAGCAGAATAGAGGTCCGTCAAGCATAGAATAGAGATTGAGAAATAAAATAAAATAAAATAAATTGCCTCAGTTGTCTGCCTTCATACAGTCTACCATTACCCTTACCCTGCAATAGAATTTTCCCAATAGTATACATCTCAAACCATGTGCCAGAGCCAATTTCGGATAATTCTCTGTGCCTCTGTGGCGTGCTATTTCAGAATAATTATTTTCTCCAATTCTACGTAATTCTCTGCGCCTTTGTGGCATGCTATGTTAGAATCAAATATTAACTTATATGGCAGCATTCATAAAAAATAGGATCTGTAGAAGCAAATCAGCTACTTAAATATTTTTGATATGTTTTTAAGGAATGGCGCTATAAAAAGGTTTATGTATGTTATTGTTTTGGTAATACAACATAGTTGATATCATGAAATATGTCAACCATAATGGTTATATTGGTATATACAATGTGCTTGATTGCATGAAAGTTTGTCAACCATGGATCATATTGTCCCAAATATAAAGACCACACTTATTTTGTTCTTCCGTCCCAAACATATAGTTCGATTATCATATTTACTATTATTTTCTGTTTTCTTTTAGGAATCTACGCCTACTTAATTTGCTTTTGTAATTACTAATTTATTCATTTAATTTTGAAAATGTAAATTGTCAATTCTTATATGTATTAATTTAATGTTAGAAATATCCACCATTTCTCGATGAATGTCCAAATGCTTGGAAATAGGGTCTGAAAAATTGAAGATAAATCTACCATTTTCAGTTTAACTTTTGATTATGAAATTGAAACATCATTGTTTTTATTTATAATGACTGCTAAAAATTCAGAAACAATTGCGAGAAAAGATCCTAGCACTCACAATTGATTTTTTAAGAAATCCGATGAATTCATTTGTTTTAAGTGGTGGAAAATTATCAATTTCGTTTTAGGCGTTGGATTGCTTCAATTTTGCAAAAGTTTGAAAACTTGTTCATTGGAGCCACTTATCATTAATGTGATGAGAAGTTTAATTTTTGTGAAATTTAATTTTTAGGATTTTCTTTCTAATCTGATATTTGGAGTTAACATTGCATAAATACAATAGTAAGCTCATGAAGATTAAATCACAACCAATAAATATATTAACTAATTCCAACAATTTTTAGTTAGCTCATGAAGGATAAATCAAAACATGTAAATATATTAACTAATTCCGACAATTTTTTTATCCTGTTAAACACTCAATAAATAAGAGTATCATGGAAACTTTCTTGTAGAATTTACTTTTCGGATACTTTTCTTAATTTGTGTCAAATTACATGTAAGCCTATATGTATAGGACGGAACGGAGGGAGTATTTTTTTTTTCCTTTTTTAACTTTAAAACCACTGTTCTGTTTAATTAATTGATTTTTATGACCTCTTATGTAGCTCTTGGAAGAGGATGAAATTGAAGTTCCAGTTGTGAAAGATTTGGCAAAGGACCCAGAAAAGATGGATACTGAAGATGTTCATACTGATCCTGCTACATCTAGTACCCCTGACGCTGATGTAAATATGCAAGATTCTAAAACTGATGCTCCTGAACCTGAAAATAGTGTGCCAGAGTCTGGGGATAAGCCTGCTCAGATGGAAACAGATAAGAAGGTTAGCTTACACTGGTTAAATTTTATGTGCTGGGCCGCTGGCAGTTTCCTGTTTCAGGGAGACTAGCCGTTGAAACATTTTCTCCGCCTTTGTGCGTTCTGTTTCGAATATTTATTGGGATCTTGAACTTATCTGTGCTTGAACCAAATGTTGTTTCTTCTATCAAATTCCAATTTGAGCTATCCTTTTTTTTTTGCTCGTGACTCTTTTTGAAGTTAATTTTGTAGTCTGATTTGCAATCTATGTTTTTGCTCGTGATTGTTTAGTTAATCATGGTAGAGTTCTGTTCTCTCAGCTGCGAAGTGTGTGTTTTATGTTTCATCAGGTGGAAATTCCGAAGAAAAAGATAAAGAAAACCAACATAACTGTGTCAGAAGTTGTACATGGAGGACTCTCGGCCTTGGAATTGCAAAAGGCAGTAGAGAAGGAATTTGAGATGGCGTTGCAGGATCGTGTAATGGAAGAAACCAAAGACAAAAAGAATGCTGTTGAGGCTTATGTTTATGAAATGCGGAATAAGGTATGTAGCAGTGTGTTGGCATTGCAAGTTTCTGGGTTCAGACATCCTGCTAACGTTCTTTTGTGCTCGCAGCTTCATGACAAATATCATGAGTTCATATCCGATCCAGAGAGAGAGCAGTTTATGTCCAGACTACAAGAGATAGAAGATTGGTTGTACGAGGATGGGGAAGATGAAACCAAAGGTGTTTATATTGCTAAACTTGAGGAGCTCAAGAAGGTATGTCCCTTGAAGTTCAGTTTTTGCACATGTTTTTGTTTCTCACTTTCAAAGTTCACAATGTACTTTTTTGGGTTTTGTAGCAAGGTGATCCTGTAGAGCTGCGTTACAAGGAGCATTCAGAGAGGGGAACTGTGATTGATTTACTTACTTATTGCATCAATAGTTACAGGGAAGCAGCTGTGGTGGACGATCCCAAGTTTGATCACATTGATTTGGCTGAAAAACAAAAGGTACGGTCTTGTCCTTTGTGGCCATATGCACGCATGTACTCGGTTGATATATGCTCTATGGCGATCGAGCAACTTTTATCAATCTAATTGTTCAGGTTTTAAATGAATGCGTGGATGCTGAAGCTTGGCTAAGAGAAAAACTACAGCATCAGGATTCACTTCCAAAGCATGCAAATCCAGTTCTTTTGTCTGCTGATGTGAGGAAGAAAGCTGAAGCTCTTGACAGGTATGCCAGAATTTGTTCATGATTATGAATTGGTTTCTTTTCAAGTTGATTGTCTTAATACATTTAATCCATTTTCTCTTTGAAATTTATGCACATGCTTTTATTTGAGATGGACAAGCATGTCTCAAAGCTTTGAGAATGGTTGATATATAGCTACATCAATTCTATTGCAGTACATTAATTATTTGCTTGAGACACATTAGTTGTCAACATTATCATTCTGGTCTTCCAACAACTATTTTACCCTGGCTACATGGATAGCCGGCAGTGATGTTTTCTTTTTGTATGGATATCTATTGTTCTGAAATTAATATCTCACTAATCCTTGAATCGTGAAACCAATGCTTAACAATTCATTACCGATTTATGTTATTCACTTCTTTCAAACGAGCTGATTTGTCTCTCTTCTCACTTCTTAGCAATGTTCCTTGTGGACAATAAATATTCGAACTATCTACTGTATGCTATTTTAGTTTCTATGAATTATATCTAATTCTACAAGTACCTTTACAGGTTTTGCAGGCCTATCATGATGAAGCCAAAGCCAGCAAAACCAGCCACGCCTGATGTACCTTCGCCAGCATCAGCCCAAGGAGGTGAGTCGCAATCTCGAGGGCCAGATAGCACGAACACATGTGACACTGCGGAATCTGGAAAAGAATTACCATCAGCCGATGCACAGCCTATGGAAACAGACAAATCCGAGACTGCACCAGCTTAACGCCAATAGGTGCTTTATACGTGTGGGTTCACTTGTATGGGTAGAAAACTTGATTTAAACTCAGATTGGCCATGGAGGCCATGAATATCTTCGATGTTCAGAACATTCAAATTATGTTTTTAAGTATACTTCTCATGGTCGAAAACCATACTATTTGTTGTAGTTGGCTCTTTATTATGCATCTGTTTTTGAGAGGGTGTTTCAGGAGTAACAGAATATTGATCTTCCTTCAGTTGAACGAATCAAAGGTTATCCTTTGTGAAACAAATTCTTTTATAAGTAATTGTCAATGTCTGAAGTGATAATCTTTTATGCAGGAAATATCCTTGTTAATTTTCTAGTTTTCTTTGTTGATGTCAAAAACATGTTACAAGGAAATAAAACCTGATCACAACTTGGAACGATCTTGTCTTTATCAAAATTTGAACGAATATTTATTTCAACATAATGTATCTATTTCAACTAATAAAAAATAATCTATTTCATATCTTTACTTAGGATATACTGTATCATGAAGGTGATGGGATCAAAACGGTGAGATTAAATTTGTGTTTACTCAACTAAGTGACAATGATTACTATACAATGTTTAATAGTTCATGTCGCTCCCCTGTGAAAGGTTGGTCTATAGATTGATTTTTTAACCATAGTTACCAATCAAAATTTCATTGGTCAGATTGCTTACAAGGAATAAACGAAAGACCAATCACAAGAAAATGTTGGTCTCGTGTGCAACATAGAGACCAACATTTTGAGATATAACTGTGAGAATAAAATCACCAAAAAATTATTAGGATTGAAAAGATTTCACTATAATATTTTGTGTTTTCAAAAATAATACACTCTCTCTTAATAAAGAAGAACAAACACTTCACAAATATTATAGAACAACGTACTCAAATAACTTGGATATGAAATGAGAGATATGAGCTTAGAACGAAATACTCGGGATGATATAAACGAGGGAATGAGGTTGTAGGGTAATCGGTTTTTTCGTGTCTAAATTGCAGCGGAAGTTTTAAAATTTTAATTTTGACGTTCAAAATGTTATTTGGGTACTCGTATGGTTTTAATAAATATTTATAGGGTGTTTATAATTTTACCTTTAGTAAATTAATCACTTGACTCCAACTATTCCGAGATTAGCGGAGATAACTCTTGTTGAATTCTATACGAACAATCTTCTTGGAAATTCCTTTCTTCAATCTATGAATCAGGTCCACGATCATATTACTTGTTCCTCTTCTATCTGGCACTAGAAATTATAGAAGATATTTTCATAGAGACGGAACACGAAGAAGAAATCGACCCAATACGTATTAATTAAGGTGGCTTCGTGGAAAATTTTCTGGTTTTTGGCAGAGCACACATTTGTTTCTTTCGAATGCTTCTATATAAAGAAGGATCAAAATCCTTATTGTATTTCTAATCATTCCTTTACTTAATTAAGTTAATTAAAGATTCTTAGTACATGCCCAATCATAGCCAATCTCGAATTAATTCATATATTTTTGCGAATATCATGCATTAATATTATTTTGTTTTGTGTGCAAGTTTTTAAAATTTTGGTATCATAAATATTTCCATATTATATAAATCAATACCATATTTTATAAAAACTTAATGGGATATAATTTAATTCAATTAAAATACAATTTTATTAAAGTCCATTTGAACTTTAATAAATTAGGATGATACGCTTATACTCTTACAAGTCCATGATCCATGCTCCCATTATATTAATCT
The DNA here is from genome assembly GCF_012295235.1 of Primulina huaijiensis. Lineage (NCBI taxonomy): Eukaryota > Viridiplantae > Streptophyta > Magnoliopsida > Lamiales > Gesneriaceae > Primulina > Primulina huaijiensis. The sequence continues at coordinate 6,072,734 of NC_133310.1, read as the reverse complement.
AATCATAATCTCGATCGACGATCCAATATCATCGATGTGACAATTTCAACTTGTTCGTTATTATAATGCATATTTTAATTTCGAGATCACCAATGTCTAAATAAGGCAGGTGCAATCCCTTTGACTGTTTTTAGCAGTCATACTCTCAAAATTTTTATAAGCTTTTATAAACATTATTATAAGCTTATCGATTAATCCTATCAAACTTATTTCTTATAATTTCATCTTATTGAATTTATTACCTCAAGGGGAACAAGTAAACCAGTACTTGTGTGACCTCAATGGTTCATGGATACAGCTAGCCGTGAGTTCACAACTTTTTGTGATTCAGAACAATTTCTTTTATTCAAGCTTACCCTAATTTTCTCCATTCTATGTACCAACAATTGATCATGAGAATGTCAAAAATCATATTTCTCATCAAACTCATCGAACCATGGTAAGAGCATCTAGTAGCATCGCCGCATGATTCCATAGGTATCATTGATAGTGCATGCAAAAACCAGTCGATTATGATTAACATACAGTACGGTCCCTTCATCTCATAAATCCCGATCGAATCTGCAACCATTGGTTCATCGAAGGTTGCATATTAAATTCGATAGCCATGTGATACAATCATGAAATATTCATAGTGTGATCGGATGCACAACTAGAGAACTGTTTCCCTAATATACATCCCACATTCTGGAAAGAGATTTCATGCACTATTATTTCTTTAGAGCACATAGGATATCCACACCCATAGGTGAGCGGTGAATTCCAGACTACAATGAACTGGCTCCTACACATTTCACAATTGCACCCAACCTTGCCACCTTATGACCCTCGCAGAGTCGGTAAACGAGTCAAAGTACAATCTTAGTATGTAGAGCCTCGGTGTTGTCTCGGGTCGTAATTACTAATGGTGTATAATCACAATAATGGATTTCTTCTCTCGATGAATAATAACCACTTGGAAAGTCTGAGAGAGAGTTGTTCGGTACAATCATCGCATTATTACCGATTTTCATAATTGGGCATCTCTATGCCCTTACCATGAAACACAATACACAACATCACAGATGCTAGTCTCAAGCTCAAGCGGCCTTTATCCTTGTTTTTAGGCGACTGAATCGACTAGGAAAGAATTTAGAATATACAGTGTTTACAAATGAGTTTTAAGATCGAATTACGATTCATTTGTATTAAAGTATAATTAAGAACTTTATCTATGCTGATTGCAAGGGTATACAGACAAAGTGAATGAAACCATGAAATGTAAATTATATTAAAATAAAAACTGTTTATTACAACTGAGTCGATAAATTCCCTAATCAACCGTTGTCTTACAAGGAATCTTATCTAACAGAGGCATCTATTTATAGGTGATTGAACAAGTAATTTCTTCAGTTTGAATGCAATCAATACCTGTTTCTACCATTCTAGTTCAGCAGCATGGACGAATTCGTTGGGAACATTTCCGTCAAGCCTTCATCAATCATCACGTTGCGCCAGCTCTTCGTCAGGAGAAAGAGATGGAACTGTTGAAAATAAGCAAGGAGATTCGAGCATTGAGGATTACCAAAAGCGTTTTACGAATCTGTATCGTACGCGCCTCACATCAGGTAGAATTCTACAGCAAAATATTCTGATTTTTTGAATGGTTTGAACCAGGAGATTTTTTTTATCAGGTTTCTGTCTGTGACGATCTGACTTCGTACAAAGGATTAATGAATCGTTGTCGTGAAGCCAATATTAGTATTGCTAGGAGGAAGGCTATGCAAGCTAGCAAATTTTCTATTCGTTGGGACCGAGGGGTCGGTCTTTCAAGAAGTCTTTATCTTCTTTTTCTTCCGATTCTGGAGGGGTGTTGTGGGGCCCTTAGCTCCTAATCATTATTACAATGCAATTTGATTAGGGTTAATTAATTACAGCGGAAAAAGAGTTTAAAATTTCTTTACAATGAGCCCAAAATATATTATTTGAATACTAAAAATAGTATTTCATCTCACATCATAAAATCTGCCCACACATAATCAAAACAACTCATGCAACAATAAATCATATCCTCGGGACATGCCCCGGTATATAGATACATATATATATACTGGGATAAACAACTAAACCTCAACTCAAACTGTGACTCCCTCCAGAAGTACCCTCTCCGGTCTCCTGATATCCTGGAGTACCTGCCATTGTCCACACACAAAGACAACAACAGCCCCCCTTGGGGGTGAGCAAAGCTCCGTATGGAACAACCAATCATATATACCACAGATATCTAAACAATGATATATGGGATGCAATGCATGTATGTCGTGGAGGTATCGGGTCAAATGCCCATCCACTGAGCACATGTCAGAATCAAACGAATCGCTATCAAATCAATGCTCGAGCTGGCACACCGGCCTCAATAAGGGATACTCGTATGATAGCGTCGACAAAGCGCCATCAAATCCCAAATCTCATATCCAATCATCGGGGCCACAATTGTCTATGCTTTACGGGTCATATAATACCGGCATAGCGATTGTGTTCACAAACCCCAGAATCCAATCAAATCATATCAGGGTATCCAAGGATCATAGCTCAACGTGCATGTCATGTATCGATGTATGCATCAAACGATGTGTGTTAACAAAACATTTATTTTATACATCGATATCTCAATCTCAATGTCATGTATGCCACATCAATCAACAAATAAGGCATATAGACACATAATCTCATTCCAATCAATCCAATCAAACCGACATATATCATATAATACAGATACCTGTCGTATGTTACCCGGTCGCAACATACCTCAATTCTTCGTTCCAGTTGATGTAGCCTGAAGATATCGGTATAATACTTTATCTACATCAATAACATACTCATTCCAATCAATAACCTAATCAAAAATCATTAATATGAGTTTCAAATATCATTTGAAACTTCAAAAATTCATATCAAATTCAAATCATAATATAATTCAATTCCGACTTCGAATATGAGTTTCTTGTCGGTTATTCTACTATATATAAGAAATTCAACTTCAAATACATGCTATTCCAGCACNGTACTGATACGTAAAATATCGTTTTCATGAAGATGCATACACTTTAAACATGAGCATTTTCGTAAACATTTTCATGATACATAAACATAAACATTTTCATATCCTCATAAACATATTCGTGTTCATATTATCATCAACGTATTCATATTCATATTATCATCAACATACGTATTCCATTTTTCCTTTCGTTGAATTCAGATCGTTAATTGTGATTTTCGTGTTCGTCTACGTCTTGGGCGATGGATCCATCTACATGTAACCACAGTACTGGGTGGCAGGCACATCAGCGACACTCTCACCCGTCAACTGAGCCTTGGCCTTACGTATTAACATATCATCGTATTCGTATCAATGGAAATACGATCGTCGGGCTCCCACTGGGACTTTCGCCGCACGATATCTCCAACATATCATCGTATTAGTCACAATTACTTCACTACCTTCAACGTTTCGTATTCTCATCACTTAATAAAAATTTAAACATGCATATAATGTTTTTCTTTTAAACCAAGCATGCAACATATCTTTTAACATTTTCGTTTTATCATAAAAACCCATAAATATTTAAAATAATAAATCATAACATATTAAATCATAAAATCCATAAACATTTAAAACCAAAATTTTAACATATTTAAATCATAACATTTAATATAACATTTTGACATATTAGATCATAAATATTTAGAATATACATATTAAATCATAAACATTTAAAATAAACGTTTTAACATATTAAAATACATAAACATTTAAATACACATTTTGACATCATAAAAATTCATAAACCTTTAAAATAATAATATTAGCATATAAAACAGCATTCAGAACACTGTCATGACGTTTACTAATTTTCGGGTGTAAAATTACCGTTTTACCCCTACACGTAAAATTTCGCTTTTTGACATTTTCTTAGTTTCATTGACTCTAAACATATCCCAAATAATTATTTAAGCTTACATGAATTTTTTCATATTTTTATTTATCTTAAATCTAGGAATTTTAAATTAATCTTTAAATATAACATATTAATGCGTTTTAATCCCGAATTAAACCAAACCTTAATATAAAATTCCCAAATTAAAAACTTAGACTTTTAATAATTATTTGAGCTTAAATATAATTTTTCATAATTTTATTCCGCTTAAAACTAGGCTTTTAAATTAATTCTTTAATTAAGAATTAATTAATGTTTCGTGCGGCGCTTAAATCTCAGATAAATCCAAAACTCATTATTTTCTTCCCAAACTTTAAACATGATATTTTTATTATTTATTTTACCCTTGTGAGCCATGAACCACACCCGTGGACTCATGGTTCACTTTATGTTCATTAAATTCAAAATATGGACCCATGCAAGAACTCAACGAGCCATCTCCTAATTTATTCGAACCACGGTCGAGCCACCTCGAGCCAACCCGTCTAGGCATCCTCTTGACCAACCTTGACCCTTAGAACCTGACCCTAACTCACGCACAAGCCCTGCAACCGAGCCCCCACAATCTGCGCGTAAGCTTCCTTCGAACCTAGGACTCATATTGAACTAGGTCTCTTCTAGTCGAGCCACCACTAAGCCCACCTTACCCTTACCAATCCTGGACCACGCCCAGACCCAACTAAGCCCAGCCCTAGCCCCTGACCAGCGCCGCGAGCCACATGAAACAAGAACAGCAATCGCGCGCTCCCTAAGCTGTCTCACGTTTTGCTTGAGCCCCGTCAAGCCACCCTGCACAGCCCCATGACACGAACCCTGATCACCTCCATGGGACCCTATTGGACCAACCTAGCCAGCCTAATCCTAACCCAACATCCTAATAAACCAATTCGACGCATGCATGCCATGGGAAGAGTCCTAGCCCGATAGGGCTCTTCCTTTGGCTGCTGACCAAGAGTTCTAGCCCTGCTAGGATTCTTCCTAACCCTGACCCACATCTAGCCCAAGCCCCAACCCAAGCCCTGGTCAAGCCGTGAGCCCCCATGCACAAAGTCGAGCCACCTAGTTCAAGCCAACATGTGAGTTGTCCTAGAAAAACCCTTGGTCCTTCTTCCCTTGCCATGCCTCGATTCCAGCCTTGTTTTCCTTTAAAATTAATCATGTTTAACCATATTTCATGTTGCGTTGGCAGTGTACTCGTTGGAAATCATACCACGTTCATATATACGTAAAACGTTCAAATCTTTTGAAAATATTTGACGAAATGTTTAAACCATCGAACATAAATATTTTTCATGAAAAAAAATTGAAACATGCATAAAAAGGTTTAGAAAATGTGTCTTTGCATTTAAAACGCTCGAATATTCAATCGTTGGCGATGGTGCAAAGATGGACGACCCGACGACGAAGAACCCTAGCTTTTCTTCCCAACCTTATTCTCGAAAATATGTGTGTGGATTGTGAGTAATCTCGGCTGCAAAGGGGCTGAATTATCGGGTGGAAGAAGTCTAGATGTCTTATTTATAATTTTAATCAACATGTTAATGGGCTTGAGTTTTGGGCTTGCAAGCTTCTGGACAATTGGACCTACTCAATTTAATTAAAATTGGACCAATAACCCTTATTTACTTAAACCATAAAAGTTTATAAAATTAGTTTCCCAAAAATAATATTTTTGATCTTTTAAAAATTCCTTGTTTGCCCAAAACCAGCTTCTCGGGAAAAATAGAGCTCGACTCGTAAAATAATTCGAACTCTAACATTTTTAGAAAAATTAAATCATTTTTAATCATATTAGGAAGACTTGCAAATATTTAAGGAAAAATAAATATTCTTGTCTTGGTCGTCCCCCGTCTCCTTTCCCCAGCCTATTATTGAATATTCGGGTAAAATTCTTCAATTTCATGAAATCATGCTATATAATCATTTAATCATGTAATCATATCTTTAATCATTTAATAAATATCATGCAAGAATTTAAAATAAATTAAATAAAACAATTAAGCAATTAAAATAATTTTTGCATGCATGTGGTTTACGTAGGTTTGGTTTTTTGGACGTTACAGTATATGAGATAGTAAGTTTCGAATTTTCTAGACATCTACACCATTTCACTTTCTTACTTCACAGCAAGAACAAGGGAGAACACAAGAATTCTTCTTCCAAGTGACCTTTTCTTCTTCCTCCTCATCTTGAAGCTAGAATTTTATTCTCCATCACAAGAACATCCTAGGGTTGTAAGTATCCATCTCCTTAATGGTTGTTATACATATGTAGATAACCATATAGACATAGTGATTGGCTTATTGATGTATCTGACAGTATAGGAGCGAGAAACATCGTCTCAAACCAGTATTCTTACGCTTGGACTGTAAGTTGGCATGTTATTGAAGTGATACATTAGTAATATTATGAATTTCAAATGTTTTCCATTCATTATTGCTATATGTATATTGTTAGTATGTTTATTGATGAAAACATAGCACCATATCCCATTGTTATGTATTAAATACGAAAGGAATTCAAAAATATTGAAGATATGTGCTATGTCATGAACATGAACTTGAAAGAAAAGGAAAATGACTGATTTTTATATGATATATGAGCTTGTTGACATCATGGGTGGTTTTAAGTCCACCAAACCTATTGGCCAATATATGTTCATGGGACGTGGGATTGTCACATGGCACCCTGACGTCCAACACAGTAGTAGCTATATAATAAAGCAAGCACGGTAGTACAGGTCAACTAATGAGGCTCAAGTACAGAAATGAACATGAATATATGCTATGGTATGTCATGGTTTAAAGATTCATTGTTGATCACGACTTGATATGTATAATTCTTAGATGCATATTGATACGTATAAGTGCTAACTTATTGAGTTTTATAAACCCACGTAGCTCATGTATTACGGGCTCGGGTAATGAAGATACATAGGATGCCGATTCACCTATGGATGCTTGTGACATGCCTTACCTCGACAAGAACCTGGACGTCTTATTGTATATCTTCCGCATATGTATTATAGTGGATTTTATGTCAGGGTTTGAAACAATTTTTACGACGTTTATGACTATATGTATAACGATACGGTATATGTTTGTATACAAAAATATGCTTACATGTATGTATAGATGTTGTTGCATGAGTTTTTGGCTTTTACAAAATGTAAGGACATCATGTCAAAATTTTTATAAACCGTCAAATTGATACCCCTCGTTTGAATTGCTTCATAATATAGGTATATCATTCAAACTCTATTTTGATTATGAGTATAGGTATCATTATTCTTGTCAAGTATAGAAGAAGGGTGTTACATTATACAAATTACTTGTTATAAGCTGTGTTGAGTCTTTAAACTCACTAGGTGTGAATGTTGTAGGTGAACATATTGATGAGGAGACTGGAGGTGCCTAAGATTGAGTAGGCGGAGCTAGATGTGCACACGCTAACCCGAGGACCATACGTTTTCCGCATATTATGTTTATGAGTTGGGAGGGAGCATGGATATTCATTTTACACTTCGTTTTACATGTTGATGGTTTGACAAGATTTTTGCATGCTTCTCATTTGAGTTATTTTTAAATAACAGTTTAGGGTTTGACGATTATTCTTATTTTTAACTGCAGTATTTTTACCCGTAGTGGAATACTTTCATTTTAAAATGTGTGATTGACAGCTGTTATTGCATACTATGCATTTAAATGTATTTTGAGATTTAGTTTTAAAAAAAATAAAATTTCTAGCAGTATTTTAAGTAGTAGACATTTCAAGCATGGCCTGATCATCTGCCGCTTGTGGAGTTTACATATAACAATAGCTACCACAGCAGCATTGATATGGCTCCGTTTGAAGCATTGTATGGTAGATGTTGTCGTACTCCATTGTTTTGGGACGAAGTAGGAGAACGACAAGTGCAAGGACCTGAATTAGTGCACAAGCGATTAACCAAGTGGAATTGATCAAGAAGAGAATTAAAACTGCAAAACATCGTCAATCGAGTTACGCGAATGCCAAGCGTAGACCTATACAGTTTCAATCAGGGGAAAAAGTTTTCCTTAAACTTTCACCATTCCTCATAGTGATGAGATTTGGAATCAAGGGAAAATTAGCCCCAAGATTCATCGGACCTTTCAAGATCTTGGAATGTGTTGGAAATTTGGCGTATTGATTGGCTTTACCGCTGTTTCTGTCCAGCATTCATAATGTCTTTAATATATCGTTGCTACGATGGTATGTAGCAGATGAATCACACGTTCTTGGTCTGAAAGATATTCAACTTGAAGAAGACTTGACTTATGTCGAGCAGCCACTTTTAATCCTGGGTAGGAAAGAGAAGAAGCTCAGAAACAAGAACATTCCACTTGTTCTAGTGCAATGGCAACGCCGAGGTACTGTAGAAGCGACTTGAGAATTAGAGATTTGTATGCGCTCAGAGTATCCACATTTTTTTTGAGTTGTATCTTTGTAATCACGAGTTGTATTTTATTCAGTTGTATTGTACTTTAGCTCTGATTTCGAGGTAATAAGGGGAGGTTGTAATGACCTGAATCCTTATTTTGAATGAAGTAAAATTAAAAAATGATTAAAGAGTTGTTAATTAAGCATTATTAAGGAATTGATAATTCGGGATATACCTGTTGGGATTCACCGAATTTAAAATGGACAACCTAATCTGCTTCATATTACATTATTCCGAGAAATCCAACTATACAAATGAGATTCTGACACGTGGGAAATAAGATTGATTCGCATTTTCTGAACTAGTCTGGATGCATCATATAAATGGAATTTGATTTCTTTTGTTTCCTACACCGCTTCCTTCAGAGATAGTTTTAGCCATATACCTTAGGTTTTTAGCCAGTTTCTATGGCACTTTAATGTCGGGAAGTTTTGGAGCTAGTGTTGAGTCGAGGAGCGGTTGGTGAACTGAATCGAGACATCATCAGAGGGCTGACGACGGACGCAGGTATAATCGTAAAACTTTAAATAGTGATTTAAGAATCATTAGAAAGAACTTTGGAGCATGTTTGGTAATTCAAGATCTGGTTTGATAGTGATTTCATTATGTTGGTATTGTTTAGGTTCAGAGCTTTTTGTCAGATTTTTTTATTGAGGTACATGATGTATTGACTGAGATATCCAAGCATAGTATACACACTTATATGCTACATATTTATCTGTTGCATGATATGCATGATACATGTTTTACTACTTTGACATATTATGCATGACATATCATGTTGAGCCTGATATCTTCTGAGAAGTATCTCGTTTGTTGGGGTCGCTCGGCCTTATTCTGTATTGTGGACGGTGGGGCATCGAGAGCTACAGTGTCCGACGGCACCCACAGGCTCTGATGATCTGGACATTGTAGGTCCACGTCTTGATGATGATTGTGGAAGTCAAAACATGCCTAGAGCATATCAGAGACTGCATACCCAGGCGCCCCTAGACTGAGCATGAGATTCTTGATTTGATCCATGATATCCGAGCATATTGCATTTCACATGCATCATATCAGTTGTATTCTCGTACATTCTCATATTGGGCGATTTTTGTTCACGTCCTTGTTTTCATCTTGGGCACCCTATTCCACAGGACAGGTCTTAGGTTGGATGGTTTGGATGGTCAGAGCAGTGGCTAGAGCAATTTGGTTTTTGGTGGTGATCCAGTGAAGGTTTTATTTGGTTTATCGTATTCTCGTGCAATATTATGTTTTCGATATGGTTGTATTTGATGTTATTGTTATGTTTTCGTTTGGGTTGTAAGATGATTAAGTTATTTGGTTTTCACTGTTTAATTGTTGTTATTAAGTTTTAATTTTGCATGCTTATTAATCTATTTAGTAGTGGCTTGAGTAAGTGCGCTACAAGAACTGAGAATGAGATGAGAAATGAGGTGAATTTATGCACCTATTTATAGGAGCTCTTCCTCGCCTGAATGCAAGAAACATCCGCACATTTTCATCGTTTAAACATGGATACAAATATTCAAATATGCTGCAAATATAATAAATGTGCAGCCCTACCTTTTGACTTTGTACAAATCTCTCACATGATTTTCCGAAATTTCTCTCACTTGGAGATTTGATTGAGAGTCAAACACAAATTCACTCATCCTTTCAATCTAATCATTCTCTACTGCTTATGCTTCTTGTCACGCCTCGTGTCCGAAGCGTCGGTGACATCCGACATTGTTTAACAATTACTTGAAAAAAATTAAGCCTCGTATCGAAATGCCAAATAACCAGTCTTTCTCATAAATAAAAATTGTCTTTACATTGACAATAGAATAAAAATTACATTAGAGTTTTGCAGAAGCGGAAACTAAACAAAAGGAAAGTAAGATGATCTTGATTCTTGATTTTGTTAATCGATCACCATCCCCAGAAGACTTCTTGCTCCTCCTCATTTGTTTGCTATTCATTTTTATCTGAAATTTGTAAGAGGTGAGAGTTTTGGGAAACACTCAGCAAGTGGGAGTCGATCGATTTCCAATGATACAAATAGAACTTAGTTTTTTTAAAACATCTTTTTAACAAACTTTCAAAACTTATTACCTTTAACTCATCATAATAGAAACGAATCGAATATGAGACAGAGATTATCAGATTATTCAGAGCAGTTCAGAAGCAAATCAGATCATTTCAGAATAATTCAAAAACAGACACAACACTGTTACTCATATCATTTCCATGGTTAAATTGTCCTCAAATGTGCCTAATCACCCGCCACATCACTCAATGCTTTGCATATGTTGATTGGACAACTTGCCACGTTATCGAACCACTATTTCTATGTGTTCAACTATAATTTAAATTCTTTTAGTTTTGTCCCATGTCAATCTCCCTTACAATGTGGTAAAATCAAATGACCTAATTGATCATTTGCCTCTGTACGTCGTATTGATGAAGGATCTGTTGATTGCGACTGAATGACTAGACTTTTATACACAAAAAGAGAGAAGATGATCCCAAAGAACAAATTTTTCATGGGGTGTGAAACGTCTGCTCACTACAAGAAAAAAGGCCTACGACAACGGTTTTTCTCCGTTGTTGTAGGCCTTTTAAAACCGTTGTTAGAAGCCCTGTGGTTAAAGGGTGTGCTCAAAGACAACGGTGAAAAACCGTTGTCGTAGACGTCTAAAGATGACGGTGAAAAACCGTTGTCGTAGGTATACAAAACCGTTGTTAAAGGTCATGTGGTTAAAGAATTCGCTAAAAGACAACGGTTCTTGTAGTTACAATTTGCGACGGTTTTTAAACAACCGTTTTATTTGCGACGGAAATCATCGTTACCCGTCGCTAAAATTAGCGAAGGTCGTAATTAAAATAGTCGCTAAAGAGCGACGGTTTTATACACCGTCGCTAAATTTAATTCAATTTCGTCGCTAATATTAGCGACGGTGTTTTATTCTTTCCGTCGCTATTTTTGTCAGTAAAATAAAAAAAAATTTCAGTCGAAAATATTATATTCTTGATTTTAAAAATTTATTAAACTTTAAAAAAAAAACGAAATTAAAATTGTGTAAGGGAGAAAAATTTTAAGTGTTGTGAAGTGGTAAAAATTTATTAATCTTTAAAGAGAAAAACGAAATGAAAATTGTGGAAGTGAGAAAAACTTTAAGTGTTGTGAAGTGGTAGGGTAGAAAATGGACTGAGGGTTGGGATATTTGTAGACAGTTTGCGACGGTTTTGATTAAACCGTCGCAATTAGCGACAGTTATTTTTTCAACTGTCGCCGATTTAAAATTAGCGACGCTTTTATAAGAACTGTCGCTTTATTTAGCGACGGTTAAATATAAACCGTCGCTAATTATATATCGGCGACGGTTTTATGTCGCTACATTTAGCGACGGTTATACAAATACCGTCGCTAAATTTAGCGACCGTTTTTTGAAAACCGTCGCTATATCTACATCGGCGACAGTTTTACTTAAAACCGTCGCAAAGTTTAGCGACGGGTATACATAAACCGTCGCAATATTTAAATTAGCGACGGTATAGTATAACCGTCGCTAAATTTAGCGACAAATTTTACTTAGGCCGTCGCGAAATCTAATATTGACAACAAAATTTCTAGAAAAACCAGTTGAAAGACAACAGTTTTTTACAAACCGTTGTCGTAGCTTGAAGAAAAACGCTTATACGACAACAGTTTAAAAACCGTTGTCGTAGTCCAAAAAAAAAACGCTCATAGACAACGGTTTTTAAAAACCGTTGTCGTAGATATATCTACAACAACGGTTTTAAAGAAACTGTTGTCTTTAAGCGGATTTTTTTAGGCTACGACAACGGTTTTTGTTAAAACCGTTGTTAAAAGTAAAAAGACAACGGTTTTTGTTAAAACCGTTGTCTTTGATGTGTTGTTAAATAAGATTTTTGTTGTAGTGGCTATTTGTTTTGCTTAAAAAATATTATAATTTTTTAAAAAAAAACCTCACAATTTCGGCCTAACCATTACCTCAAATATATAAAATATTTTTGCACTATTTTTAAAATAAACAGCCAACTAGTATTTGAAATTCAAAGAAAATAGTAAAACATGAAATCGTCAAACGTTATACCAATCCTAAAGATAGCAAAGTCGCTATCAACTAACAACCTCGAAAACCTCTCAAAAAACATAAATAAATAGTCTTAAAATCTTTGACATAATCATAAACGTAAATCATAAGTGCGGAAAAGTAGAAGCGCTGGTCCTTGGATTATGTGCACCTCCAGTCCAGTCAGATCAGGCATTCAAGCCTCCCTCAACAATATTATCACACTCACCTGCATCAATCACACCTAGTGAGTCTAAAGACTCAACACATCATATTCTTGATACCAAATAATACGTATAAAACCACATGCAACAGTGAAAATATTTTTACGTAAAAATAACATTTTCATGACATGCATAAAATTCAAACATAAACTTTTCATAAACATTTTCATATCCTCTTCAACATATTCATAGACGTATTATCATCAACATATACGTATTCATTTTTCCTTTTCGTTGAATTCAGATCGTTAATTGTGACTTTCGTGTTCATCTACGTCTACGTGTTGGGCGATGGATCCATCTACATGTAACCACAGTACTGGGCGACAAGGACATCAGCAACACTCTCACCGGTCAACTGAACCTTGGCCTTACGTATTAACATATCATCGTATACATATTCGTATCCACGGAAATACGATCCTCGGGCTCCCACTAGGACCGTCACCCTCACGATATCTCCAACATATCATCATATTAGTCACAATTATTTCACTTCCTTCAACGTTTCATATTCTCATCACTTAATAAAATTTAAACATGCATATAACGTTTTTCTTTTAAACCAAGCATGCAACATATCTTTTAAATGTCCATATTAAATCATAAAATCCATAAATATTTTAAAATAATATTTTAACATATAAATATCCATGAACATTTAAAATAATCATATTAACATATAAAACAGCAATCAGAGCACTGCCATGACGTTTACTAATTTTCGAGTGTAACATTATAGTTTTACCCCTAGACGTAAAATTCTTAGAATTTGACTTTTTCTTACTTTCATTGACTCTAACATCTCCAAATAATTATTTAAGCTTAAATAAAATTTTTCAAAATTTTATTTAGCTTAAATACTAGACTTTTTATTTAATTCATAATTATTCGTTTTTAATGCGTTTTAATCCCGAATAATTTCAACTTTAATATAAAATTCCTAAATTCAAAATTTAGAATTTTTATATTATTTTAGCCCTCGTGAACCACGACTCGACTCTCGTGAACCGTGTTTCAATTTATTTAACAAGGAAAAAAAACCCTAACTTGACCCATAGTTTCAACCCCGAGCAATGTCCTGATTTCCTCGAGCCACCCTCGAACCATGCTGGACCAAACCCTGACCAACCCTCTAGGAACCCTCCATGATCCTTAGAACCCACGGACTCGACCCTAGGCTTGAACCCGAAGCCCCTAACCCAGCAACCAAACCAGCCGAGAACTCCTCCTAGCTTAAGACTCTTCGAACTAGCCCCTAGGACCTAGCCACTGGACCAACCCCTGAACCAGCCTCTTGTGCACCCACCTAGGACCCTAAGGTGTCACTCTAGCCCAACTCGAAGGCCCCTAGCCCAGCTTACCTTCCCTTGCGTGGCTGCTGTCATGAAGCGCACATGCGCTGCCTCCTTCGGGCAGCCCTGGTGGTCAAGTCCTAGCATAGCTTGAACCCTACCCTTGACCCTTCGCGGACCCTGGCCAAGCCCTGGCTCCAGCCAATGCCAAGCCGATCAACAAGTCCCCCAAAACCGAGCCCTCAAAACCACATGACAGAATTATAGTACCAGTTTGTCTCCTTCGTAATAGCAGCGTGTATGGTGCATGTTCTAGGACTCTAAATTGTGTAAAAACATGCTTGTTCAACCCCTAACTCGTGGCAGTCCCTTTTTCATCATACCAACGTGATTTCGAAACAAAAACCAAGCCTTACAAATTCATGTTCATACAAAAACGAAAATAAATAAAAACGTCACTTGTTTTTCCATACAATTCATACATAAATACATATTATGGTGTGATGATGTTTGAAGGAAAGAAATATGCGTGCCTTTGCGTATTTAACGCATGAATTCTCGTTGACGATTGAAGAACGAAATCACGAAGATCTTTGGCTAGAAAACCCTTGAAGCTTTCGAATTTTTCTTTCAAATTATTGTGTGTGTGTCGTGTATATTGATTGGAGAGAATTGTAGATGCTGAATTCTGAAAGTGGCGTGGTGGTATGGAGGGTTTAGAGTAGATTTTAGCTTATAAATATTTAATTAAACCACTAATAAGGCTTAGGTCGCTTAATGTGGTTAATTAGGCCCATTAGTGATCCATTAAAATATTAAAAATATCAAAAATGATTTTGTTTAGAAAAATTTGTGAATTTACTAGCTGGGTTGTCAAAACGTTTGCATTTTTGTTGAAAAAGCAATATCGATAAAATTTACGTCCCGACGTAAAAATTATCTCAAAACCCCTTATTTTAAAAATATGAAAATATGAAAAAGCATCAACCATATTTTAAATAATTAAAAACAATTATTTAATAAAAACATTTTCTATTTTTTTCTGCTCTCGGTCTCTGTTCCTCGATCGCAACTCGAATAACCCTTAAAAATATATTTTAATGCATGTAAGTATAAAAACTACTAAAACATTACATAAACGTGTCACATAATCAATTTAGCAATTAACATCATTTAATTACTCATTTTTCATATTTCCTAGATTTGCATACAGTTGGATTACGTCGTTTTAATTTTGGACCTTACAGGGTGAATTGGGGATGAGTCAATAATGCGTTGGAATTAGGATTGGTTATGCACAGGTGGTTCGAACTATTTTCAACGATTGTAGTTTTTATTTGGTGATCGCGGTATGTGGCATTTCTTCTTTGGTGTAATGGGATGCTTGCTTGCATTCGATAGGTTATGTTTGTGTATTCTCGGCAAGTAAAGCATTATAGCTCTTTTGTATAAACTATGCTTTAGGGAATCAACACAATCAGTGGAGTTTGATTTTTCTGTGAATAGTTGGCGGCAGATATCATTGATAGTGGTAGATAACATTGATAATGGTCGATGGATTGTCATAATTGTGGAGCTGAAAATTCGGTGCATTTGTCAAAACTGATTGCATTCAAACTGAAGAAATTATTTGTTCAATCACCTATAAATAAATGTCTTTGTTAGAGTAGATGTCCTGTAAACCAACGGTTGGCTAGTGAATTTATCGACTCAGTTGTAATAAACAGTCTTTATTTTAATATAATTTACATTTAATGGTTTCATTTCACTTTGTCTGTATTCTCTTGCAATCAACATAGATAAAGTCTTTGATTATACTTTAATACAACTGAATCGTAATTCGATCTTGAAACTCATTTGTAAACACTGTATATTCTAAATTCTTTCCTAGTCGATTTAGCTGCCTAAAAACAAGGATAAATGCCCGCTTGAGCTTGAGACTAGCATATGTGATGTTGTGTACCATGTGTCATGGTAAGGGCATATAGATGTCCAATCATGCATATGGGTAATAATGCGATGATTGTACTGAACAACCCTTCCTCAGACTTTCCAAGTGGTTATCATTCATAGAGAGAAAAAGTATGTGGTTGTGATTATACACATTTAGTCCTTATGACCCGAGACAACACTGAGACTCTACATACAAGGATTGTACTTTGATTCATTTACCGACTCAGCGAGGATCACAAGGTAACGAGGTTGGGTGCAATTGTGAAATGTGTAGGAGCCAGTGCATTGTAGTCTGGAATTCACCGCTCACCTACGGGTTTGGATATCCTATATGATATAACGAAATAATAGTGCATGAAATCTCTGGTTAGAGTGTGGGATGTACATTAGAGAAAGAGTTCTCTAGTTGTGCATGTGATGACACTATGAATATTTCATGCTTGTATCACATAGCTATCGAATCTAATATACAACCTTCGATGAACCAATGGTTGCAGATTCGATCGAGATATATGAGATAAAAAGACTGTACTGTACGTTAATCATAACCGACTGGTTCTTGCAGATACTATCAGTGATACCATTGGAATCATGGGGCCATGCTACTAGATGCTCTTACCATTATTCGATGGGTTTAATGAGACATATGATTTATGACATTCTCATGATCAATTGTTGGTACATATAATGGAGAAAATTAGGGTAAGCCTGAATAAAAGAAATTGTCCTGAATCACAAAGAGTTGTGAACTCACGGTTAGCTGTATCCATGAACCATTGAAGTTACACTACTGGTTTACTTGTTTCCGTTGAGATAATAAATTCAATGAGATGAATTTATAAGAAATAAATATGATAGAATCAATAGATAAGCTTATAAATAAAGTTTATAAAAACTCATAGAAATTTTGAGAGTTTGACTGCTAAAAAAGTCAGAGGGAATGCACATGCCTTATTTAGACATTGATGATCTCGAAATTAAAGTGTGCATCATAATAAGGAACAAGTTGAAATTGTCACATCGATGATATTGGATCGCCGATCGGGATTATGATGAAATTAATATAATGGGAGCATGGATCATGAGCTTGTAAGAGTATAATCTCATCATCCTAGTTTATTAAAGTTCAAATGGACTTTAATAAAATTGTATTTTAATTGAATTAAAATATAGTCCATTAAGTTTTTATAAAATATAGAATTGATTTATGTAATATGGAAATATTCATGATACCAAAATTTTAAAAACTTGCACACAAAGCAAAATAATATTAATGCATGATATTCTCAAAAATATATGCATTAATTCGAGATTGGCTATGATTGGGCATGTACTAAGAATCTTTAATTAACTTAATTAATTTAATTAAGTAAAGGAATGATTAGAAATACAATAAGGATTTTGATTCTTCTTTATATAGAAGCATTCGAAAGAAACAAATGTGTGCTCTCCCAAAAACCAGAAAATTTTCCACGAATTTTAGCTATCACTTTTGAAGTCTTCGGCCACCTTAATTAATACGTATTGGGTCGATTTCTTCTTCGTGTTCCGTCTTTATGAAAATATCTTCTATAATTTCTAGTGCAAGTTAGAAGAGTAACAAGTAATCTGATCGTGGACCTGATTCAGAGATTGAAGAAAGGAATTTCCAAGAAGATTGTTAGTATAGAATTCAACAAGAGTTATCTCCGCTAATTCCGGAATAGTTGGAGTCGAGTGATTAATTCATTAAAGGTAAAATTATAAACAACCTATAAATATTTATTAAAACTATACGAGTACCCAAATAACATTTTGAACGTCAAAATTAAAATTTTAAAACTTCCGCTGCAATTTAGACACGAAAAAACCGATTACCCTACAACCTCATTCCCTCGTTTATATCATCCCGAGTATTTCGTTCTAAGCTCATATCTCTCATTTCATATCCAAGTTATTTGAGTACGTTGTTCTATAATATTTGTGAAGTGTTTGTTCTTCTTTATTAAGAGAGAGTGTATTATTTTTGAAAACACAAAATATTATAGTGAAATCTTTTCAATCCTAATTATTTTTTATTGATTTTATTCTCACAATTATATCTCAAAATGTTGGTCTCTATGTTGCACACGAGACCCACATTTTCTTGTGATTGGTCTTTCGTTTATACCTTGTAAACAATCTGACCAATGAAATTTTGATTGGTTAACTATGGTTAAAAAATCGATCTATAGACCAACCTTTCACAGAGGAGCGACATGAACTATTAAACAATATTGTATAGTAATCATTGTCACTTAGTTGAGTAAAACGCAAATTTAATCTCACCGTTAATACCCATCACCTTCATGATACAGTATATCCTAAGTAAAGATATGAAATAGATTATTTTTATTAGAACATTCAAATATAAATCATTAGTTGAAATAGATACATTATATTGAAATAAATATTCGTTCAAATTTTGATAAAGACAAAATCGTTCAAGTTGTGATCAGGTTTTATTTCCTCGTAACATGTTTTTGACATCAACAAAGAAAACTAGAAAATTAACAAGGATATTTCCTGCATAAAAGATTATCACTTCAGACATTGACAATTACTTATAAAAGAATTTGTTTCACAAAGGATAACCTTTGATTCATTCAACTGAAGGAAGATCAATATTCTGTTACTCCTCAAACACCCTCTCAAAAACAGATGCATAATAAAGAGCCACCTACAACAAATAGTATGGTTTTCGACCCGGAGAAGTATACTTAAAAAAACATAATTTGAATGTTCTGAACATCGAAGATATTCAAGGCCTCCATGGCCAATCTGAAGTTTAAATCAAGTTTTCTAGCCATACAAGTGAACCCACACGTATAAAGCACCTATTGGCGTTAAGCTGGTGCAGTCTCGGATTTGTCTGTTTCCATAGGCTGTGCATCGGCTGATGGCAATTCTTTTCCAGATTCCGCAGTGTCAAATGTGTTCGTGCCATCTGGCCCTCGAGATTGCGACTCACCTCCTTGGGCTGATGCTGGCGAAGGTACATCAGGCGTGGCTGGTTTTGCTGGCTTTGGCTTCATCATGATAGGCCTGCAAAACCTGTAAAGGTACTTGTAGAATTAGATATAATTCATAGAAACTAAAATAGCATACAGTAGATAGTTCGAATATTTATTGTCCACAAGGAACATTGCTAAGAAGTGAGAAGAGAGACAAATCAGCTCGTTTGAAAGAAGTGAATAACATAAATCGGTAATGAATTGTTAAGCATTGGTTTCACGATTCAAGGATTAGTGAGATATTACTTTCAGAACAATAGATATCCATACAAAAAGAAAACATCACTACCGGCTATCCATATAGCCAGGGTAAAATAGTTGTTGGAAGGCCAGAATGATAATGTTGACAACTAATGTGTCTCTAGCAAATAATTAATGTACTGCAATAGAATTGATGTAGCTATGCATCAACCTTTCTCAAAGCTTTGAGACATACTTGTCCATCTCAAATAAAAGCATGTGCATAAATTTCAAAGAGAAAATGGATGAAATATATTAAGACTATCAACTTGAAAAGAAACCAATTCATAATCATGAACAAATTCTGCAATACCTGTCAAGAGCTTCAGCTTTCTTCCTCACATCAGCAGACAAAAGAACTGGATTTGCATGCTTTGGAAGTGAATCCTGATGCTGTAGTTTTTCTCTTAGCCAAGCTTCAGCATCCACGCATTCATTTAAAACCTGAACAATTAGATTGATAAAAGTTGCTCGATCGCCATAGAGCATATATCAACCGAGTACATGCATGCATATGGGCACAAAGGAGAAGACTGTACCTTCTGTTTTTCAGCCAAATCAATGTGATCAAACTTGGGATTGTCCACCACTGCTGCTTCCCTGTAACTATTGACGCAATAAGTAAGTAAATCAATCACAGTTCCCCTCTCTGAATGCTCCTTGTAACGCAGCTCTACAGGATCACCTTGCTACAAAACCCAAAAAAGTACATCATGAACTTTGAAAGTGAGAAACAAAAACATGTGCAAAAACTGAACTTCAAGGGACATACCTTCTTGAGCTCCTCAAGTTTAGCAATATAAACACCTTTGGTTTCATCTTCCCCATCCTCGTACAACCAATCTTCTATCTCTTGTAGTCTGGACATAAACTGCTCTCTCTCTGGATCGGATATGAACTCATGATATTTGTCATGAAGCTGCGAGCACAAAAAGAACGTTAGCAGGATGTCTAAACCCAGAAACTTGCAATGCCAACACACTGCTACATACCTTATTCCGCATTTCATAAACATAAGCTTCAACAGCATTCTTTTTGTCTTTGGTTTCTTCCATTACACGATCCTGCAACGCCATCTCAAATTCCTTCTCTACCGCCTTTTGCAATTCCAAGGCCGAGAGTCCTCCATGTACAACTTCTGACACAGTTATGTTGGTTTTCTTTATCTTTTTCTTCGGAATTTCCACCTGATGAAACATAAAACGCATACTTCGCAGCTGAGAGAACAGAACTCTACTATGATTAGCTAAAAAATCACAAGCAAAAACTTAGATTGCAAATCAGACCACAAAATTAACTTCAAAAAGAGTCACGAGCAAAAAAAAAGATAGCTCGAACTGGAATTTGATAGAAGAAACAACATTTGGTTCAAGCACAGATAAGTTCAAAATCCCAATAAATATTCGAAACAGAATGCACAAAGGGGGAGTTAATGTTTCAACTGCTAGTCTCCCAGAAACAGGAAACTGCAAGCACAGAAAATTTAACCATTGTAAGCTAACCTTCTTATCTGTTTCCATCTGAGCAGGCTTGTCCCCAGACTCTGGCACGCCATTTTCAGGTTCAGGAGCATCAGTTTTAGAATCTTGCATATTTACATCAGCGTCAGGGGTGCTAGATGTAGCAGGATCAGTATGAACATCTTCAGTATCCATCTTCTCTGGGTCCTTTGCCGAATCTTTCACAACTGGAACTTCAATTTCATCCTCTTCCAAGAGCTACATAAGAGAAGGTCAAAAAAATCAATGAATTAAACAGAACAGTGGTTTTAAAGTTAAAAAGGAAAAAAAATACTCCCTCCGTTCCATCCTATACATATAGGCTTACATGTAACTTGACACAGATTAAGAAAAGTATTGGAAAAGTAAATTCTACAAGAAAGTTTACATGATACTCTTATTTATTGAGTGTTTAACAGGTTAACAGGTCAAAAAAGTCGTCGGAATTAGTTAATATATTTACTGGTTTTAACCTTCATGAGCTAACTAAAAATTGTTGGAATTAGTTAATATATTTACTGGTTGTGATTTAATCTTCATGAGCTAACTATTGTATTTATGCTATGTTAACTCCAAATATCAGATTAGAAAGAAAATCCTAAAAATTAAATTTCACAAAAATTAAACTTCTCATCACATTAATGATAAGTGGCTCCAATGAACAAGTTTTCAAACTTTTGCAAAATTGAAGCAATCCAAGGCCTAAAAACGAAATTGATAATTTTCCTCCACCTAAAAACGAATTCATCGGATTACTTAAAAAATCAATTGTAAGTGCTAGGATCTTTTCTCGCAATTGTTTTTGAATTTTAGAAGTCATTATAAATAAGAACAATGATGTTTCAATTTCATACTCAAAAGTTAAACTGAAAATGGTAGATTTATATTCAATTTTTTCAGACCCTATTTCCAAGCATTTGGACATTCATCGAGAAATGGTGGATATTTCTAACATTAAATTAATAAATATAAGAATTGATAATTTACAATCTCAAAATTAAATGAATAAATTAGTAATTACAAAAGCAAATTAAGTAGGCGTAGATTCCTAAAAGAATACAGAAAATAATAGTAAATATGATGATCGAACTATATGTTGGGATGGATGAAAAAATAAGTGTGGTCTTTATATCTGGGACGAAGAGAATAATAACCAATATGATCTATGGTTGACAAACTTTCACGTAATCAAGCATGTTGTACATACCAATATAACCATTATGGATGACAGATTTCATGCAATCAACTATGTTGTATTACCAACACATATCATACATAAACCTTTTTATAGAGCCATTCCTTAAAAACATATCGATCATATTTAAGTAGCTGATTTGCTTCTACAGATCCTATTTTTTATGAATGCTGCCATATAAGTTATTATCTGATTATATTTCTAACATAGCATGCCACAAAGGTGCAGAGAATTAAGTAGAATTGGAGATAATTATTATTCTGAAATAGCACGCCACAGAGGCACAGAGAATTATCCGAAATTGGCTCTGGCACATGGTTTGAGATGTACACTATTGGGAAAATTCTATTGCAGGGTAAGGGTAAGGGTAATGGTAGACTGTATGAAGGCAGGCAACTGAGGCAATTTGTTTTATTTTATTTTATTTTTTTTTCCCCAATCTCTATTCTATGCTTGACGAACCTCTATTCTGCTATCCAGGAATATCAATAGTCAAAGAGCCATAAAAAATAAACTACATTAAAGAGCTTTTATCGTGTGAACCTACCATTGCTGACTCAACTGATACAATACCATGAAGATTCAGACGGACTTTAACCTTCACTTTAGCCCGCTCATTTGTGGATTGGAAAGGTCCAATCTGAAAGTCAGCACAATCGAAGTTTAAGTAAAAGAACAGAAATAATAACACAGTTGTTGGACAATACAAAAAAATTAAATTAATAATCAACCATATTTTTTTTAGAAAATGAAAACTACCATGTATGTACTAATCTTTGCTGGTGCCTGCAATTCACTGACATCAGTGTATTGTGTATCTACTGTAAAGGTGCCAGATCGGTAGAAAGTCAAAGCCTTCACACTTGGTATAGGATTACCCTTGGGAAATACGATTGTGCTCTGCTGGTTATCTATTGCTCCATTTTGCATATCCGAAGCAGTACTTTTCCATGATAGTGAAATGGGGAAAGGGAAGCTCTCATTCACCTGCAGAATCAGAACCAACCATATCATAATCCGAGAATCATTTGATGTAATTGGAAAGTAAAACCCATG
The DNA here is from genome assembly GCF_012295235.1 of Primulina huaijiensis. Classification (NCBI taxonomy): domain Eukaryota; kingdom Viridiplantae; phylum Streptophyta; class Magnoliopsida; order Lamiales; family Gesneriaceae; genus Primulina; species Primulina huaijiensis. Next base: position 6,049,713 of record NC_133310.1, on the reverse strand, counting down.
GGAAGATTGTTCCTGGATTTTTACCAAACCTGGCACATAAATGCAAATCACAAATGTTGGTTTTTGACAGCCCCACAAATATATGCATACCCATAGAAGATGCCAACCCGATTATGACGATATATTCAAGATCCCAATGAAAAATCATAGATCCCTCAATCGACCATCAAGTTCTTAAACGCACTTTTGCAACTGAAAATTTAACAAGAAACACAGGTATGCAGAGAAAAGTTGAAAGTCCAATTATTACTTGATTGCGTCTGTATCCCATGAATAATGTTCATGGTTTTCTCAAATGATTATTAAACATATCGCATGCTAGAAGTGAGTTCAGTTATCCAGATGACACAGAAACACAGCTACAAATAATAGAAACATTACCTGAAATTCCCGCACTTTAAATGTAGGACTAAGTATAGCACATTGCAAAGCACAGCCTTTGGCAACACATTCACTAGCATTCATTGTACGCCTGGGCTCCGTACCATAGAACTCGGACAAGATTTTAATCATAGCTGGAACCCGAGAGCCCGAACCAACAACCTCAACTGAATGGATATTTTCAACAGTGAGTCCAGCTTCTGCCAGAGACTTTTCCAATGGCTTTTTCACACGTTCCAAAATTGGAATGCTAATTTGCTCAAACTCCTCTCTCTTGATGAAACCCCTAACATCCTTCTCATCCATCAGACACTCGATGTTAAGAGGAGCCTCAGGGTTTGCACTAAGAACCTTCTTTAACTTCTCACAGCCAGCACGAAGCCTTAGGCAAGCTCTAGCATTCTTATAGACATCAATCTTGTACTCGTCTTTGAACTTTGAGGCGAAGTGCTGAAAAAGAACTTCATCAAAATCCCTTCCACCAAGAGACCGGTCAAAGGAATGGGCCAATATCTTCAGCTGACCTTTCTTGAAAGAAGCAATACAAACTTGCATACTTGCATGTCCAACGTCAACAAAAGCAACATTCAGTGGTTCGCTTTCAGGTAAGTCGGTCTTATAAAT
>NC_133310.1:6026224-6048121 GCF_012295235.1 Primulina huaijiensis | reverse complement strand
CAAACTTAAATCGAGGAAGGAAAAAAAACAAAAAAAAAAAGAAAATTAAGAGCAGAAAAAGGAAAACCAACAATAGATTTGATCTAAAAAAATTAACTCATCTTATCAGGGTTTGCGATTCAAAATGTAGAGTACCTGAGAATAGATCGAATCCGCCGCGCGTTAAGAAATTTCCGAAGCTTTAGTTTCCAAAAAGTGCGAGAGAGAATAGTAATAATGAGAATAAAAATTCTCGGAGGAATTTATTTTATTTTATCGAGTAATTGTCTAGAAATTTCTAATTTAATCGCGATAAGAAGAAAAGAATAATAAAATGTGCTGTGACTTCTAGAAAGATCTACGGATCCAAATTTCTGCGTCTGGTCGGGTCAAATTTCGTGGGTCAATTTCCTAAATCGGTTCGAATTCTGAGTTTTAAAACTTAAGGTCTATGGGCCTAGTCCACGACCAGCCATTCCTGAATCGGATCGAATTTTCAGTTTTCGGACTTTAAGGTTTATGGGCCTAGCGTGTGGTTTATTGATTGTCCAAATTTTACTAATTGAACATAAGTGTAACGTCAAAAAATCATTACACGTAAACTGTATGCATGAAAATTATTAAATTACTAAAATATTTTAAATAAATGATTTTAGATGAATGAATTATATATTTTGAGTGAAAAAATTATTAATTTGGTTAATTTTGCTCGATTGCATAATTTAAAGATTTTCAGACGAATATCGGTGGCTGGCGGGGGAAGGAGGACCGGAGACGATTAAAGTGTTAAAGATTTAAAAGCTAAATTTTTATTTTTAGTTAAGAAAATATTTATTTAAAATAATTTAAGAATTTTAGCATTTTTAAGGTCAAATTTAAATTAAATAATGGGAGTAAGGAAATTATGTATTTTATATGAGATTTTTTTGGAAATAGATATTTTAAAATATTTTAATTTGAGGCCTAATAATTTAATTAATTTTAATGATTATAATTTATTAATTAAAAACTAGGGTTAATTAAGCCTATTAATTAAATACTTAAAAGCCTTTTTGTTTTTTTAAATAAGCCCTAAAACTTACACACACACACCCCTAAACACTCACACATACAAAATTACGTGAAGTGGAGTAGCGGCCGAATCAAAGAAAGTAAGAACAGCGGCCAAAACTTGGAGTCTAGGCAAGGGAATTCCGATTTTTTTCTCCTTCCTTATTCTATTTTCTTCCTCGTCTTTCCTTCTAACAACGATCACCCGACTCCATTGCATCCTAAGGTGGGTTTTCAATGGGGTTTTGATGTGAAAAAAATGTTAGAAAAAAAATAGAAATCGTCCTCCATTTGTCACCGACGTTCCACCGCTTTGGTATTCGTATTTCGAGCATTTTAAACGCAAAGGCACTTTTCTAAACCTATTTTTACACCATTTAAATCATAATATGTTGTTTTATGTTTTGAAGCATGAAAATTATATTTATCAAAATATTTGACGATTTGATGAATATTTTTCGAAGTTTTGACGTTTTTACGCTCTATTGAGATGTATTTTGATTTCTAAAGGACATGCTGCCATTAGGAGACATTAAAGGATTGGAAAAGGAGTCGTTTAAGAAAAGAACGATGGTTGGACAATAGCTATAAGGAGTCGCGCTTTGGAGAAGCTAAAACCTAGGGTTTCTTTGCATGGTATGGGTTGTAGTGATCGGTTTTTGTGATAGTTGAACTAAGGCTCATTCAGGCTGGGTCGTGACCTCGTGAGTACTGCTTCCTAGGTCTAGGGAGAGTCCTAGAATGGTTGGACTCATCGACGCACAATGATGAAGCAACTGCGGCCGTGGAGGGACTTTAGGGCTCGATTTGGTGTAGCTAGGTTGTAGGGTGCGTAGGCTGGTGCGGCTAGTCCAGGAAGATAGGCTAGGGGTCCAGGAGGGTAGGCTAGGGTCTGGTCAAGGCCTAGGTCGAAGATGGCTCGAGGGTGGCTCAGTAGGAATTGGTGTGGGGCCTAGGAATAGAGAAGTGGTTCGATTTTGGCTAGGGAAAGATTTTGGGCTTGAAACGTGGTCCACAGGGGGTTGGTTCATGGTTCATGAGGATAGTTTAGGGATGAAAAGTTTGTGTTTAAAATTTGGGAAGAAAATATTAAGTTTTGAAAATATTCGGGTTTAAAACGCTTCACGGTTTAGTTATTAAGTTAATAAATTGAAAAGCTCGAGTTTACGTCTAAGAAAAATATTAGAGGACAAATTTAAGCTTATATGATGATTTGGGGTAGGCTCGAGTGAATAAAGGTAAAAAAAAGTCAAATTCGTGAACTTTGGAATCCAGGAATAAAATGGTCATTTTACTTCTCGGGTACTACGAAAGGTCTGGTGGTTTCCCGATGAATCATAATGCATGCTAAATGATATTTTAACATTTTTATGATGAAAATATTATATTTTTATGATATATGCAAAGGCTGTACGATTTTTCCCGTTAAAATGCTATTTTACGAATTTGGAAAGGACACGATATTTTATGAATAAAAAGGAAAGGAAAATGTTTTGGAGGATGTAAATTGACTATAATAAACATGACATGATATGATATGATTGGGAATATCGTGAGGGAGAAGACCCTAAAAAGAGCATGTTTACTGGAGAAGGTCCCAGAGGGAGCCCGAAAATCGTATTTCCACTTACGGCGGTACCTAGTGCCCATCCCCATGCGCAACGGTGAGCTAAGACTAACCAATCGACCACATGATACGATTACAATTAGTCACTTTCAATGATCAAATTTCACCAAAAATTATATATGATGATGAAAATCTTTACGATTAAATGATTTATGATTCATTTATGATTACAAATTTACGCTAGCTATTTTAAATAAAAGTATGATTTTTACGCATGTGCCTGTATATGTATTATTTGTTACTCATGGTTAGAACATGCTGAATCATTAGACTCACTAAGTTTGGATGGTCGTAGGTGATGTTGAGATTGAGGGAGGCGCTGACGCTTGAGTGGATCGAGTCAGACAGTACACTTCCGAGGGACATTGATTTTTCGCATTTATTTACTTAATTAGTATTTAAAGTTTTACGAAAAGATTTTGAGAATTTTCCATTTAGAGATTTATGCTTTATTTTGAAGTTTAATTTTGGATTGTTTTGAATGTTGACGTATGATTTTGGTGATTGACGTTTATGGATTTTTATGCATTTAAAACTGTTAATTGTGGAGTTATTTTAGCATGAAAGTTTCGAATTTATATATATAAAAAAATTAGTAGCATTTTAAAGTTAAAAAATAGTGGACGTTTCAATAAGTTTCAAAAAATTAAAATGATGTTAGGATAATAAATTTTAAAAAAAAATCGGCTTAGTCATTAAAACTACTAGAAAGTAACACAAAAATATATATTGTAGACTAATTTATAATATAAATCATCACTCTTAAGTAATATGATTAATAATTGGGAAAATTAGAAATAAATCCCCAAACCCAAACTTTATTTTATCGTAACTCTCTACACCTAAAAAACTTCGCCCAAACTCCCTCAAAAAGAAAAAATAACAAAAACACCCTTATATATTTTAATGATTGATTTTCCTGGGAAAATGATATCAGAGCAGAGTTAAAATTATTTCAAACATACAAATTTATTATTATAAAGTAATTAAATGTTTGAGGAGGAGAATTTTCTCAAATAACATGAATCCGAACCCAGGTTCGAAATTAATTATTTACAGGATATATTCTAAATCTTTAGAATATTCGAAGCAGGAAGATCTAACCAAGATTAGATATAAAGAAAAACAAAAGAACTTATCAGAGTCCTAAGGTAAACTTATGATTCAAAATAATAGGTTCCTAGAAATTGTATCAGATTCCTCTAAACTTGCCAGAGATTTTAGAGAAATTCAAAAGACTATACAGAATTATGGCAATATGTTGTATTATGTACCGCAAAATATGGAGAAAATTCTTGAAAACTAGGAAGAAATTTTTGGAATATTAAAGAACATTCAAACAAGGCTTCAAAACTTAGAACAACAACCAAGTTCTAGTAAAAGGACTTCAGAAGGAAAGTTATCACCATCATTTGGTACTGAACCCTTACTACATCAAAGAGGGAAAGCCAAATTGATGCCAAAACCATTAATTGAAGAAGAAAAATGATCAATCTAATCAAAGCAGTCTCAGAAAAGAAATTAATCTGATGACAACTTTAGAAAGAATTGGTCTAGATGATCTCCAAGACCTTGCAGAATCTTTTGTAAATCTCAAAGTTGTAAATCTAAAGATGAACACAACTGGGGCGAACAACCCACAATAACCTTGTCATCTTCGCAAGAACCACCAAGAGAAAGTGTGGGATCTCATAATATAAATATGAGAGAATCCCAACCAGACTTTGACATTGGTGGAGAATCACACCCAGCGGGAACAAGGTCAAGGAAGAATCAAATTCATTTGTACTAAACACCCTATGAGAAATCTGTTTTAGAACCTATACATCTTTATGGGGTTATGCTTAACCTAGATGTATTAGATTTTAAAAACAGAGAAGATCTCATAGATGATTGGACATCCGCTATAAGAATCGCAGCAGATACACTCGATCTCAATATAGAAAGATTCATTAAACTTCTAGAATGAGTCTTATGGGATCAGTTAAAATTGCTTGGGACATGAAACGTCCACTACCTTTTTACTTTAAAATCCTACGAATTTTTTTTTTTCAAAACATCAATTTTCGAAGTTCACCATTAAATTAACTTAACATTTCATAAATCAAAATAATTTAGCATTCAAAATCTCTAGTGCATGAAAATCTCTAAATCGTCAATTAACAAAATTTCGACTTCCACCTTTATAACATGATCTACTAACTTCAAAATAAAGCATAAAAATCTCTAATTAAATCATTAACAATATCCTTTAAAATTTTACTATCAATATAATGCGGAAAATAAAGTTCTCGGGAGTGTACTGTCTGCCTCGATCTACTCAATCATCAACGCCTCCCTCACTGACATCATCACCTATAGTATTCAAACCTAGTGAGTCTAATGACTCAACACGTTTTAAACATGGGTAACAAATAATACATATATAAGCACATCAATTAAAAATCATACTTTTATTCAAACTAACATTTTTATCATAAATAAATCATAAATCGTAAAATCATAAAGCTTTCAATCATTTATCATTTTGGGTGAAGTTTGATCATTGAAAGTGACTAGCCTTTATCCTCTCGTCGACTGATCAGTCTTAGCTCATCATTACGCATGGGGACGGGCACTAGGCACCGACGTAAAATGAAAGTATGATCGTTGGACTCTCTCTGGGGCCTTTTCCCGTAAACGAGCTCCCTCTGGAGCTTTTTCCGTCACGATATTCCCAAAAATCACATATCATATTCTTTATATCACAGTCAATTCATATCCTTCAAAATATTTTCTTTTTCTTTTTTATCATAAAATATCGTATCGTTTCTACATTTGAAAAATATCATTTTTAACAGACTTTCACAGCTTTACCATAAATAATAAAATCTCATATTTTCATCATAAGCATTTTAAAATATCATTTAGCATGAGTCATAAACCCTCGGGACACTGCCAACTCTTTTCGTACTACCCGATGTAAAATGATCATTTTGCCCCTGGACTTAAAATTCCTCGATTTTGACCTTTTCTCCCTTCTATTGACCCGAGACCATCCCAAACCATCATATAAGCTTTAAATCAATTTCTAATATTTTCTTAGATGTAATCCAGCCTTTCAATTTATTTCCTTAAGTACTAAACCATGGAGCGTTTAATTCTCGAATTAATTCCAAACTTAATATTTTCTTCCCAAATTTTAAACATAAGCTTTTCATACCTAAACTACCCTCGTGAACCATGAATCGACTCCCCGTGGACCATGGTTCGAGCCCTTACTCTTCCCCTTAGCCAACCCGAGATCCTAGCCACTAAACCGAGCCGCTATTTTCCCAACTTTGAACCACCTTCGAGCCAGCCTGAGCCACGACCGACCCAAACCCTAGCCTACTGTCATGGACCCTACTGGAACCCTGATGGAGTCCTAACTAGCCCAACCCTCTCCTGGACCACGCGCAGCACCACATGCGCATGAATCTTCTAGGACCCGCGGCCTCCTTCCTTACGCAACTAAGAGTGAGACATCAATCATTTTAGTTCATCATGGGTAGGGACACTATTTCTGAGATAATAACCTCTATACGAAATGCTGACCCTTTGTCCCGGCCATTGTAGCACGTGTGTCGCCCAGGGAGTCTCTTCCTTTTTGCGTATGGCATCGCCACTCCCTTTGGCAGCATCCACTAATTCGGAACTTAATTTGAAAAAAAGATTACTAATCCTTAACTTTTCGAGGAATCCTTCATCAGTGGTTGTGAATGACTGATTTTTTCAATCTTTTAGGCACCTCCTAGCCCCTAGACGCAGCCACCATGGGACTGTGTCCCAGCCCAGTCGAGCCCTGTAGCGATCAACCTTATGATCGAGCCTTCCTATGCCCAACGCCCATGAAACCCTAGCGCCTAGTGTACTCCCTTACTTGTCCAAGAGTCTAGCCATGCTAGGACTCTTCCTAGCCTCTTCCCTAATCCTCACACAGACCCTGACCAAGCCCTGGCCGAGCCATGGCACGGTTCCTCCCTAGCCGTCCATGCCCACAAGGAAACCCATGAAAAAGCCTTAGGTTCGTCCACATCACCATGAACAGCCCATCCTGCACGTTCTAGCCTACATATCATCCCTTAAAGGCTCTTTTCCCGTCCCTTAAACACCTCTTGTTGGCAGCATGTCCTTAGGAATCATAATGTATTTCAAACAAGCGTAAAATCATCAAAACTTTGGAAATAATCGTCAAAACGTTAAGAAATTTTAACTCAAATATTTTTCATGCAAAATACCTAAAACATGCATAATATGATTTGAATGTTGCGTCAAAGAAGTTTAGAAACATGCCTTTGCATTTTAGAGCGCTCGAATATATAATCGTCTGCGTGGGATGCGAAGAAGAACGAACGGACGACGAAGACTCCATGTTTCTTCCCTTGCAATTTTCAAAAATATGTGTGTGTTGTATGTGTAGTGTTTCGGCTGGTATGGGTTTCATAATACCTAGGAATCATTTTTATAAATTTTAAGTTGCATGTTAACGGGCTTAGGTTTTGGACCTTTGAGTTTATGAGCATTTAGGCCTACTAATCCTAGGTAAATTATGCTCAATAACACCTATTTAATTGAAAAATAAAAGTTTATAAAAATTAGTTTTCAAATAATAGTTTTTATCTTTTAAAAACTTCTCGTTTACCAAAAACCGGCTTTCCAGATAAAATCGAGCTCGTCTCGTAAAATTATTTGAACCCTACCATTTTTAGAAAAATTTAATCATATTAATAAAACTTGAAAATATTTATTGAGAAATATTTATTTTGTCTTGGTCGTCTCTGGTCTCCTTTCCCCAGCATATTATCGAACATTCGGATGAAATCATGCACTTTAATCATTTAAGCATGTAAAATATATCATCGAAATATTTAAATCAATTAAGAAAAATAACTATGCAATTTAAATCATTTTCATGCATTAAGTTTATGTGCACTGATTTTTTTTTCAGGCGTTACAGGACATGACTTTGGTAGAAACCAAAGAATCAGTCCTAACTGGAGAATCTCTTAGCGAGATAGCCGAAAGAATAACTATCCTTTTTAAAGCACAATTTATAGGGGTAGATTATTTTAACAGTCAAGATACAGAGAAGAAAAAGAAATATACTCAAGCTCTGTATAGTCTTGAATTACATGACATATTTTTAGTGGATGAATATATTATGTTATTCACTAAATATAGATGGAACTCAGGGGTCGAAGCGCCAAAATGCCAAGTCCCTGGAGAGAAATGCTAATAAGGGAATATGCTGCTGGAAATCTAGATACATTGGCACGAATTTTCTCAAAGGAAAACTGGCAGAATGATATCATCTGACATCATTACAAAAGAATTACAAACGATTAAGGGATATTAACAAACATACTCCTTTGTGTTGTAAATAAAATGATCTTCCAACAATTATTGGAAGTAAACCACAAAGGCAGAAGAGGAAAAGTTTTAGAACTCATCTTTATGAAAAAGTGGAAGAAGTTCTTGGAAACCAAGAACAGTTTGGTCCAGACAAAAGGCCAGATTTTAAAAATCTAGGCAAAGAAGTGAACCATCAAGAAGTAGGATATTATTTCAAGCATCGAGTACATCTCGAAGCACAGGAAGAAAACCTACAAAGAAAACTTTCCGAAGAGCTCACACTCAAGCTATTGAAAGTTTTAAAGATTGTAATTGCTGGACATGTGGAACAAGAGGTCATATCTCAACCAATTGTCCAAAAAATGAAAAAGAGGTATTAAACGCTTCGATCCAACCCCGGATATTGAAGAAACTGTTTATTATAAGGATCTTATTCAAGTATAACAATTTGAAGATATTGCCTCAGAAGAAAGTATATATGAAGAAGAAGAAGTTTTAAGTCAGGAAGAATATGATGGAACTGAATCAGAATCTGACTAAAGATGAGGTGTTTCGAAACGAAACACATGAAGATTTGTCTGGTTTCTTTAGCCAGACAAGAATATCCCATAACATGGTCCAAAGGATCATGAAAGAAAATCCTAGTCTTCAAAAATGTCATGGATTCTCTGTAGGACAATTAGAAAAATTCTTAGGAAGTTTTGGCTTAAGAAAAGAAAGCATTATCTAATCTATAAAGTTTCCAGAAGAGAAATGACAATTCCGATGGAACTTAGAGAAAATAGAATGGAGATGCAACTAATTATTTCCGAAGAAATTAAGGAGGAATTACAAAAACTCAAGATAGAAGTAGCACGAACCATGTCTTGGATTCATATCGGAGCAATCCAGATTATGATAAAAGCTACTGTAAAAGAAGGAATAGATTCATCCGTTGATATCGCTATATGCAATAAACGAATGAGTAACCTTCAAGATTTAGTACTGAGAACAATCTCAGGAAATCTCTGTGCAGGAAAAATTTTAAGAGTAATTTATCCAAGAATTGCCTACAACCTGGCAGATCGAGACTTCAGCCGAGCTTTGACGTTGCATCAGAACTTCAAAGAAAAAAAGCTTATGAGAGAGGGTAATAGACCATATTCTATTACCTATCAAATTTCATATGCTCTATCAAATACACATCATTCACAATTATTTATTAGAAATGAGTTTATTGAAATATCTGAGATATTTGGAAAATTGGCTCAGACAATTAATCCAGAAAGAGTTGAGTTTCCTTTAATACAGTAAACAGATATCCAAATACAAGACAAACTGATTCTACAGAGGAATCAAAGTCTTATATTGGAATCAAGAAGACTATCTTTTCAAGGAGATAGGATTACGAGCTACAGGTGGGGAAAACACATGTCCAAGAAACCCAACAGACACTAAAAAGCTTTTCGACAATAGGAAAGTTTAGATGTCCAGAAGGGTGGAAGGAAGTAGAAATAGTATTTGATATTACGAAACAAAGGTATCAATTTCCTTGTAATGCCATATACTATTTAGAACTACCTATGATAGGAACTTACCAAAGAATGATCAATATCGGAGAATTGGAAGTTCATATCAAAGGAATTCCAAGAGAAGAACCAGATTGATTGGTTCTTGGGCTAGAGTTTCTTGTGGAACATAAACCTTGGAAACGTCTATAATTTGGAATGGAGTTTATGGCTGAGGATAAAATGTGGAAAATTCAATGACTACAAGCTCATTCTCGATATAAATTCCAGCAGGAATGTTATCCGAACAATATAAGGCATAATATTTTGCTGCTTATATTGATTCAGGCGTCGGAATATGTACAGTAAAAAGAAGAGTTTTTCCAAATAATTTGGAAGAAGATCTACCTAAAGTTGCTGGTTGAGATTTCTTTAAAAGGATTTTAAGTTTATGTAAAGTGATTATAATAACAGAAATCGTGATTGGAGGTACTGGACAAACACCTTGGTATAAGGTAAAAACACCACCAATTTATTTTCATGATACAGGAGCTGATATTTTGTTTGGAAATAATTTGTTACAAATGCTTAGGTCCTACATGCAAGAAAATGGAACTAGACGATTAGTGTTCACAACACCTTGTGATCACAAAATCATAGTCCAGAGACTAAGAGATGCATTTTACATAAAATTGCCAATTCAGTTTCGCAGCAAGCGTGGTGATAAAAGAAAGCTTCTGAACTCAAAAATGAAGGATTTTAGATGGTTTGGAGAAACAATGCTCCAATTAAGAGCAGATAAGCAGCCCCAACAAGAAGAAATATAATGCCTCAAGATAGCTCTACATCAGAATGAGGTAGGGTTTGAATCAAGGTTATCAATAGAAGATGTCAAGAAAAAGAACAAAGAAAATTACAACGAAGATCCCTTGGCGAGGTGGGATAAAAATCAACTCAAAAGCTGCCTTAAAATTAAGGAAGGAAAGGAATATGAATTTGTCCAATGAAAGCATATCCCAACGAATATAATTGATCAAAGGAATATGCAGATAATAATCAAGGAACATCTGGACCTTGAGTTAATTAAAGCAAGAATTTCACCATATACCAGCCCAGGATTTCTTGTAAGAAATCATGGTGAAATAAAAAAAACAAAACAAACCCAGACTAGTTATTGATTACCAAGAAATTAATAAGATTCTGGAGTTTGATGAATATTTCATACCTAGTAGAGAATATCTAATTAGTTGTATACACAATGCAAATATATTCTCTAAATTTGATTGTAAATCTGGTTTTTTATCATATTCGGATGCAGGAAGAAAGCAAGAAATTCACAGCTTTCTCCACATCACAAGGACACTATATCTGAGAGGTATTATCGATGAGATTGGCTAATTGACCTCAGATATTTCAAAGGAAAATAGATAATGTATTTAAAAATTATTTGAAATTTATGTTTGTCTATATTGATTATTTTTTAATCGCATTTAAAAATATGGAAGAATATATTAAGCATTTAGAGATTTTCTCTGATGTTTGTAAAAAAGAAGGGCTGGTTCTATCGGAAAAGAAAACAGTCATTGCCACAAGAAAGATTAAATTCCTCGGAACAGAAATCACTAAGTCTAGTATAATTTTGCAAGATCATATAATAGAAAAAGTGCAAAATTTTCCAAACAAGCTAAAAAAAAAGAAACAGTTTCAAAGTTTTTATAGAGTTGTTAATTTTTCTGGGATTTTTATTAAAAACCATGCAAAACACAGAAAAGTGTTTAGTCCATTATTGAAAAAAGATGAAAAATTTATATGGACGAAAGTACACACCCAAGGACTTAGCCAACTCAAGGAGATTTGTAAAAATCTTCCAAAATGGCTATTCCCCAGAACAAAGATGATCTGGTAATATATACAGATGTCAGTGATCATTGGTGGGCAGCAGTTTTAACGAAGCTCACATCAAAAGGAGAACAGCCATGAAGATATTGCAGTGGGCTCTTCTTAGATGCAAAAACCATAAGATATCATATCAACAAAAAAGAATTTTATGCAGTAAAAAGAGCTTTTGAAAAATGACTATTATTTTTACTTGAAAAAAATTTACTTTAAAAGTTGATAATACACATGCAAAAGCTTTATTGAGGAATATAATATAATCTAAACTCGAGAAGACCAGATTATTAAGATGGCAAGCGTTATGTCAATATTATATTTTTGATATTGTGATCATTAAATCTCATTAAAATATTCTTGAAGATTTTTTAACAAGAGATGGACAGCGGTGATGTCGATGCCATCATAAAAATTCAGAGGTATTTGAGAGAACACCTTGAAATGCTTCAAAACGAGTTCAATAAGCTTGCCCTAAATGTAGAAGTTGCGGGTAGGCTACAACAAGCAGATAAGAGAATTATATCTAATCGAATCACGGGATGTTTACAGGCTTATACTTAGCTATGGTCTGTAATACAAAGGTTTATCCTCCAAGGCATTGAGAAGCCACTGGTTTCCCAAATGGAGAGTTTTCGCGTACATGCATATATTCCAAGGCATTGAGTCGGGATCATCTCCAGATGAGTCGACTGAAACAAAAATTGAAACTATTCATATCTTGAGTCTTCAAGTCAACCTTTCACCTCGGGGATTGAAAAGGGAAAGATCAACCTTAGACCTAATACAGATAAGGGAAAATCTAAGGTTGATACTAATGAAGTTATAATTTCTCCATTTCAGATCTATCAACAAATGTGGGAAAAATTAAAAACAAGATTATCTATTAACCCAGCCACAATCAGGGTTTATGTTTCAGGAAAATATCCTGGGATATGGATGAAACCAAATTCATATCCAAAGGAAGTAAAAGCCTGGTATGAACTCGGGGCTCTTGCATCGGTTTATACTACATAACCTAGTTTCCTCGAAATTTCATGACTACATAAATGGATTCAGGAAACGGTTCATGAGACATGGGCAAATAACGATTATTTGTCCAGATGAGACATTCTGAAGCTATATTTCTTCAGCACAACACCAGAAACAGCAGGAAAAATTCTCACGAAGCCTTTCATTTCATCAAGCTAAGGAGGCCATATATTAATATTCAAAAATTTATTAAGGATCCTACGACAGAAGAAACACCCCTTGTAGCTTCAATAACTGAAGATGATATTTCTACCAGAAGAGCATGGGGTTTATGAGTCTGTCTAACTGAGATAGACAAAGTCAAGTTTCCATTTAAATTTTATCATAATTCGGAAAAATGATCATTCCTGTTAAATACTATGACATGAAAAACCACAAGCTTTGCAGAAGATTTATTTGAAAAGAAAAGAAATCTTTTGTGAAATAGCAAACTGCCGGAGAGTAAAGAAACTTGTCAAAAATTCTACAACATGGCTCATGTGGGAAGATGGTCATAACAAATTTTCCCAGAATGCCCAAATCAAAAGGAGCCAGAATTTGGCAAGGGCTTCAGACCTCGATCAGATAGAAAACATCTTGCAGAGATATGACCAAGTGGTGAAGGTCCACAAGCACATTTTCCTCGGGGACACCAAAAATTTAAGATTCTCCGACAAAAATAAGTGGACATGTGAATACCATCACTTTTCCTTGGGGACAACAAAAGATAAAGATTCCTCGATAAAAGTAAGTAGGCATGCAATTTGCCAACTAACTAAAAGACTTGGACCCAAAATACACCTATAAATATAGTTTTAATGGGAACAAGAAAATCACTCAAGAATTAAAACGAAGTTTGGAAACCAAGAAAATGTATTCTACATATCTCAAGGTTTTCAAAAGACTAATTAAGGTGATAAGAAAGCAGCTGGTAACCTTCAAAGATATATACAAACTGTTAAAAGAAACAGGGAATTAGATTTCAACTGAAATGATCCAAATACATATATACTGGTTATGTCAGGAGATAAAATTGGAAGAACAAGCTGTTTCTAGATTAATAATCTAGAAAATGAAAACTCAAGAAAAGTGAAGGGACCACTCAACCACCCACTAAACCCACTCAAGAGATAGTGGCAAACACAACTGGATCGGAATAAAGAAAAGTAATGGCAAGAGTTTGAAGTCCCTAAATCAAATACGCAAGGGGCTTCCATAAATAACAAGATAGAAGGAAGATGAAGACATCATTCAATCTCTTCATTTTCTTTCAAAATGTTGTAATATTTTCTAGTTTATGTGTGTTTTAGTTTCAGCTACTTAAACAAGTTTCTCCTCCTCTAGAAGGAAGATGAAGACATCATTCANTCAGCTACTATAAGTAGCTAAACAAGTTTCTCCTCCTCTAGAAGGAAGATGAAGACATCATTCAATCTCTTCATTTTCTTTCAAAACATTGTAATATTTTCTAGTTTATGTGTGTTTTAGTTTCAGTAGCTAAACAAGTTCCTCCTCCTCTACAGGATGTTATTATGTAATAATAATTTATTATGTTTAAATAAAAAGATCAAGGCTTTTGCCCTTCTCATGTATTAGTTTCAAATTGAACTACTTTATTATACGCCTTGAGGTAGGAAACAAAATAGGGTTGTGCTAAGTGTGGTTGAAGGAATCTACGTCAGAAACCATCAATTGCGATCGTGTGGTTGGGCTGTGAGGAGCAGTTTGTAAAACTCGATGGATATAACCCGATGGAACTCTGGCCAAAAAGGTAAACAGTTGAATTTATTATATGGAAGCATGATGGACAATTTATAAAAAATAATGGTCATTTGATCATGGTATATAGGCTGGAAACCTTGCGTAGCTGTATGTCTTGAGGTTATATGCTTTAAGAACAAGCTCGATAGGTATAACAATGCCACGTACCAAAATCCATGAAGATTAAGGATGTTTTTGAAAATTTTAGAAAATTGGAGAGTTAAAACAAAGAAATAAAGGGATGGGGAGTAAGGAGAAAGTTGAGAATGGAAATGGAAATGGAGAGTTATTGAAAGTTTGCCCTTAATAATAAAGCACTTCTATCTACTTGACCTTATGAGTTATGCTAAATAAAAATGAAAAGTTTTAAAAAAATTTGGTCGAGAACTTTCGGTTCAGTCGATGCTACGTAATGGGGCATTGCCCCATTCCAGTTATTTTTTGCCACGTGAAAATTATTTTTATTTTTTTTAAACAAAAAAACTCAACCATGGTTCACTTTTTCAAAATTTTGCTTCTCTCTCTCAGCCTCAGCCGTGGTTTTTGAAATTTCAGAAATTTCAATCTCCTCTCATTGAATCAAGCAAGCTCTCTCTCCACAAAAAACCTCTCTCTTCCCGTTCCTCTTTTTCAGGACGGAAACAAGCTCCTCTCATTGAATCAAGCAAGATGAGCCTTTTCCTTGCCACTGTACATTTTTTTTATATAACGGAGACATTTGTGTTTGTTCAAGAAGTTTCGGATTTGTTTCTTGTTATTTCTGTGAAATTGAAGATAATGGCTCGAAAATTTTCATTTCTCCGAAATTGTATGTTAAAGATATAAGGTAAACCAAGAAACTCACTGAAAATGTGGAAACCAACAATCAAGTCTAGACTTTTTGTGTGTGTGTATGCGGTATGACAGTGTGTATCTGTGTGTGTGTATGTGCGGTATGAGAGTGTATATCTGTAACAAGGCTCTCAAGTTTAGACTCTTTTTGTGTGTGTGTGTGTGTGTATGTGCAGTATGAGACTATATTGCGAGTCTAGACTCTTTTAATTCATTCCAGTAGATCAAGTTGATTTGCCTTGTGTTATAGTAAATAATTAAATTCATCTTGTTTTTTTTTATTGATCCAGTTGGTTTCCTGCTTGAAAATGGAAGATAACAATCAACTGTCACTTGAAGAGATGGAAGGAGACAACAATCAAGAAGCTGGAAATGTTGAGGTACCAAATGAAAACTCTTTTGTCCATGTTTTGGAGAGTAAATTGGAAGTGGGGCAGGGTGTGAACAGCGTTGAAGATGCTTATTTATTGTATTGTCCGTATGCGCATGCCAAGGGATTTAGTGTGAGGAAGGGTGATCAACGATATTTTTCTCATACCAATGAACTTCAATCAAAAAAATTTCATTGCTCATGTGAAGGTTTAAAAGATGAGAAATGTTCTAGTAAAAGGATTGCATTTTATCAAAATCCGGTCATTAGAACACAATGTAAAGCAAAATTGAAGATTACAAGGGAAAAAGGGTGTGAATGGCGGGAGAGTAGATTTTTTGAAGAGCATAACCATGAGATGTTTGCACCTGATCAAACTCACTTGCTATGATCGGCACGCAATATATCACATGCAAAAAAGTCTACTCTAGAAGCTATGGTAAATGCTGGAATATCCGTTTCTAATACTGTTTCTTTTATGGAAAATGAAGCATGTGGGCCACAAAATTTAGATTTTATTAGAAAAGACGCATATGACCATATGAGTCGGTTGAAAAAACATACCAAAGTTGAGAATGGAGATGCCATTGCACTTATTCAATATTTTATAAATAAGGCTAATAAGGAGAATTATTTTTACTGGAATGTTCAATTGGATGATGATGATAGGGTGATGAACTTTTTCTTTAAGGACTATAGATGCGAGGTTGATTATGAATATTTTGGTGATGTCCTGTCGATTGATACAACATATAGAACAAATAAGTATAATTTAATATGTGCTCCATTTGTTGGTATGAATCACCATATGCAGAATGTATTGTTTGGCTTGGCCTTTATGTCAGATGAAACTCAAAGTTCTTTTGAATGGTTGTTTGCAACATTTCTTGATTCTATGAATGGACGGCAACCACAAACTATCTTTCAGACCAATGTCAAGCCATGATGAATGCCATAAAACCAATTTTTCCACTTTCACATCATCGTTTAAGTCAATGGCATATAAATCAAAATGCTCCTTCACATTTTGGGAGTTTAAATGGTGATTCAGCTTTTAAAGGATTGTGGTATAAATGCATGAATAATTGTGATTCTGAAGATGAATTTGAGAGCACATGGAAATATATGATTGAAACATATGATTTGGATGGTCATAAATGGTTGAATGATATGTACAAGCTTAAGAAGAAATGATATACTGCTTTTATGAATGGAATGTTTAGTGCGGGACTTTTGGCTACTTCAAGAAGTGAAGTCACGAATNATATTGCTTTTATGAATGGAATGTTTAGTGCGAGACTTTTGGCTACTTCAAGAAGTGAAGTCACGAATATGGTTTTAAAAAAGACAGGTAGCAAAATGAGTTCTTTGTATGACTTTGTGCTGAATTATGAGAAGATTCAAAATAACTGGCGGGAAAGGGAGAAGTCTGAAGATACTCGTTGTCGCCATGGTAATCCTGCACAGATTTTGAAAAACCATCCATTGTTGATTAATGCTTCTAATGTTTATACGATGTATATATATCATCTATTCGAAGTTGAATTGGTTAATTCATTGAATTGCAAATCGGTTGAACCACCATCTAGTTTTGGTAATGATTGGAATTGGATTCAAATCAAAGTAAATTCTCATGATGAAAATTCAAGGGTTCGATATGTGGTGTTCAATAAGCAGAGTCATTAAATAAATTGCAGTTGTCATAAGTTTGAGACAATGGTGATTTTGTGTAGGCATGCTTTGATGGTGTTTAATTGTATGGATTTCACTGTTATACCAGAATGTTATATTTTGAAGAGGTGGATGAAGAATGTAAGAAATAGAGTTACATTTGACTTTGACGAAAGTGGAAGGGTTGGTGCTAGTCATGTATCTGAAATGGTGTTTGTCAACGAAATAATGAGATCAACATATGATCTAGCTCAACTGAGCAAATCTCAGGAGGAGGCAAGAAAAATCTTATATGGATTGGTTGACACTGCAAAAGATGAAATCTCTAACCTCGTATCAAAGTTAAGTGTACATAATGAGACACAATGTGATGACATTCGAAGTTATGGAGTTTGCATAGGTAACTCACTTACTGCTAAAGCCAAAGGAGTTACTAATGTTAATATTACACGACACTGGGATACTAAGAGCAAAAAAAGAAAAGGAAAAAGAAAGTAGAAAACAGAAGTGTCAAGTAAGTTTTCATATTTTCAATTAAGTGAGTAGTTCTATTGAATTAAGTTTATAGTTCAATTGAATTAATTGTTGGAACTTTGCATACTGTGTTTGACTTGAATTAATTGTTGTTACTTTGTTTGACTTGCTAGGTGCTATAGGAGCAAAAAAGAAGGGACAAAGTTCACAAAAAACCACCAACGCACGAGAAATGAGCAATGGAATTTCATCACAACGACACTCAAATTTCACAATATCGCAATTCCCTTCCACATTCGGACACACTCAACATTTTATTCAGTCACCAAATATAATGGTAATTTGTTTTTTGAAATAAAAACATGCACTATTGAAGAAAAATATGTTTATATGTTATATTTTTTTTCTGTTTAAGATACAGGAGGGTAATGCAAACATCTATTTAGGTGATCAAATGAATTTATTTTCTTATAAGTTTGGGGGTCCTCATTCATCACAAGTAAGGAATTTTATCTAAATTTTTTAAACTTTTTTATAAATTGTTTCTCATTAATGTTTTAATATTGTTCAGGGACGTGGTAATTGAAGGAAGACCATTTGTGATTGCACAAAGTTTCAGTAGTGTAATTGCACACCAAGACAATGTTTCTTAGTATTTTTGTAGACTTTTGGTGTGTTTTGTATTCTACAAAGTTTGTTTATGCTTGGATAAAGATTGCTTGTTAGACAATATTTTTTTGATTTTCATTTATGGTACAATATTTCATTATCACCACCTATTTTCTCACTTTCATTGTCATGATATACATCATATACGTACTCACATAAAAATTTCATAAATTATCGATAATCAACATAGGATTTACGATAATACGGTACACGGTCCTTACAGACCCCGTCTCCAACTGATTGGACTTTTGATTGTTGCTAAATTTTAGAATCAAACATGTGGTAAGTTCATCACATAAATCAATATCAGAGGCAAGAGAACAAACATTTTATTGAGAAAATAACATCGGGATTTCCCCATACAGTACACAGAAGAAAAACACAATCATCCTAGTAGTTGTAAGGTTAAGGTAAATGGGAGAATGCATTGACAAAAAAATATCTAATCATCACTATTAATTTTCAGATATTCAATTTGTTTTTTTATCTCCTCCGCCATCTATACTAAATTTGAAAGTGCAACTTCCAATTTAACTATCTTTTCAGCTTGAGTGACACTTGCACTTACACTAGAAGGTGCGTACGATGTTCCTTCAACACTAGGAGTAGAGGAAGAAGCTGCAACTTGATTGTCCATATACGAACCAAAAGCTTTTAATGCATCATCCCTAGAAGAGAATGACCTGTGAGACGCACCGCTAAATTTATTAACTTGTTTTTATGCCTCTTCCCAAGTGTCATATACACCAAGTTTACGCCCAATGAAAACTACATATGTTCTACCCTATATCACAAGAAAAAATAAAGAACATTAAAAAGTTTACACTAAATAATTAATATAATTAACAGAAAAAAATTTAAAATAACGAAGGCGCTCACCATAAATGAAAATAATGGTATGCCAAAGGGTTTTTTTTTACTGCAACAAAAAAATAAAGAGTCACTACATACATTTCAGATCTTATATAATGAACATCTTATAAATAAATCTTCACGATAAGTATTGGGCAGGTTGTTGAATCCTTCATTGCATCAAGGACCTGATGGGTGCAGCGGAAAACAATACAGTAGATAAAATTAAAAAGGAAAAATGTCAAAAATTAAGCAAATAAATGGATTGATAATAACCTGCAAATTGAAACAGTGGGACTTAAGGAAGTGTGAGCAATCAAATTTAAGTAAAACGAGCACCTCCAATCAAGCATCAATTTAAGTAAAACGAGCACCTCCAATCGATACACAAAATCTTTTTGCAGAAACATGTATATAAGAATACACACATGTTACAAATTTCTATGTTTGCAGGTAGGCAAGGGAACCTACAGCAACGTGTACAAGGCTATGGAAAAGAATACAGGAAAGATTGTCGCCTTAAAGAAGGTTCGTTTCGATACGTCAGAACCTGCAAGTGTGCAATTCATGGCAAGAGAGATCATAGTACTGAAGAAACTTGACCATCCCAATATCATCAAGCTTGAAGGAATAGCCACTTCAAGAATGCAACATAGTCTCATACCGCACATACACACACAAATGGTGGTTTGGTTGATATGATTAAATAAGGATAGATGAATAATCACATACTTATCTAATGTTTGGTTAAAATTTTAAGAAATATTAATAATCATTTTGACATGGTTTAAGACTTAATTTTATGATTAATTATTTGATTATTAATCTAACAAATTAAGTGGGATAAGTTATCAACACACCACATATTACATTTTTATCCTCTTATCTCTTATGAAAATAAATATTTATTAAATTCTAATTTATTGTGTTTAATGATTACCGTAATATTTTCAAATATATTTCTAATAAATATATTTAAATTAATTTTAATAAACATAAATTATAATTATAAATATTTAATTATCTATTTAATTATTTTAAGAATAGTTATAATTATTTAGAAAAACAATAATATTATAATATCACTAAACTTTATTTAACATTAAAAATTAAAATTAATATTCAAAATATTACTACTATTTTAATTATTAATTATAAATATTTAATTGTCTATCCTATTATTTTAAGAATATTTATAATTATTTTAAGAAAAACAATAGTATTGTAATTATTATTAAAACTTTATTTAACATTAACATTCAAGACATTATTGTTATTTTAATTATTAAAGTAAATGCATATTTACAAATTTATTTCTAATAAATATATTTAAATTAATTTTAATAAATGTAAATTATAATTATACATATTTTAATTATCTATCCAATTATTTTAAGAATATATATTTAATTAACATTTGGGGCATTTTGGTCATCACAATAAAATTTACAAAATTAATCCATCATTTTAAAATCATACCAAACACCATGTTATTTATCTCACCATACTATTAATCCATATCTCTCATTTTTTAATCACTCTAATTATCAATCATTTATTTATCCTATCACAAGTACCAAACGGTGCCAAAGAGTCTAGACTTGAGAGCCTTGTTACAGATATACACTCTCATACCGCACATACACACACAGATACACATTGTCATACCGCATACACACACACAAAGAGTCTAGACTTGAAAGTTGGTTTCCACATTTTCAGTGAGTTTCTCGGTTTACCTTATATCTTTAACATACAATTTCGGAGAAATGAAAATTTTCGAGCCATCATCTTCAATTTCACAAAAATAACAAGAAACAAATCCCAAATTTCTTGAAACAAACACAAATATATCCATTATATAAAAACAAATGTACAGTGGCAAAGAAAAGCCTCATATTGCCCGATTTAATGAGAGGACCTTGTTTCTGTGCTGAAAAAGAGGAACGGTGGTTGAGTTTTTTTGTTAAAAAAATAAAAATAAAAATAATTGCCACGTGACAAAAAATAACTGGAATGAGACAGTGCCCCATTAGGTAGCATCGACTGGACCAGAACTTTCAAAGAAAATTTAAGGAAAAGTCAAATAATTTGTCATATATATTTATTTAAATCCCAATCTCGTATTTTTCAATTATTTATAATTTTAATCATATTTTATTACAATTTATACTCTTTTCATATTAATGTTACATCAATATTCCATAAGAAAAAAGAGTAAAATTACCAACAAAAACAAAAACAAAAACAACGGGTTAAGATTGGAATTGGATTAGCGTAAAAGGACAATTTAAATTTTCCCAAAAATTTGCATACTTTATCAAATTATATGAGTTTGAATTTTAATTTTTTTTAAAAAAACGTGACTCTATCAAGAACTTTTATTAACATGATATAACTTTTAATTTGTATTCAAGAATTTAGAGCAATATCGGTTTTATTTTAAATATTCTTTAGAACAAGGTTTTTGTACATAAACATATGTATGTATGGTACTCTCTTTTTTGGTAAAAAAAACTGTTATGGTGCATGTCAGATAATTTATTGAAAAGGCCCGTATTTCATATTTAAAATTTTGCGGAATTATTAAAAATTTTCTAAATAAATAAATAACTTGCCCAATTTATAAAATAAACATGTAAATAATTTTAACTTTAAAATAACAGCGGAAGTCAACATAATATCTCAAACAACAATTTAAACATAATCCAACATGTAAAATCGAGTTTGAATAATAAAAGGTGCATAAATTAAATCATGAGGTCCTCGGGTTTACTACTGCTGCCACAAGATCGCTCACTGGTCTACGCCCTCCGTCTCGACTTCATCAGTACCTACAACAATCAAGTCTA
>NC_133310.1:6022023-6026041 GCF_012295235.1 Primulina huaijiensis | reverse complement strand
TTTTTTTTTTACCGGATGAGTTGGATCGTTCCCAGGCTCGCTGCGACTTAATTCTAATATGTGACACATGCAAATAATTTTAACTTGACAAAAACTTAACAACTAAACCAGAAACGAGACGATTAGGACCAACAACTTGATTTTTAATCATGGCTTAGTACCAACCCGAACCAACATTAAACCGACGTTTAACCATAATTAAAAATACCCCAAACATACTGAAAAACATGCATAAGAATTGCAAAACAAGAAAATAGGTGAAAGGAATCCAAAAACATAAAACACTCTTTCGAGAGTCATTTTGGCACCTTTCACCGTAAATTCTCGTACGACCTCTAAACTCAACCAAATCACAAACGGCCAAAAACATGACCTTCCTAACTCATTGAGGTACTGTCCAATCCAAGGCCATGGCCTAAAAGCCAACCAAGAACTCAAACATGACCTCTGAAACGAAACTGAACTTGCTGTCAAAAACAAAAATTGCAGCAGTAGCTGCTGTGCGTATTTGGTGTACAAATCTGAAACAAATGACCGTTGGCTTGAACCACCCACCAAAGACTCTTACCAACATCCTAAGGCATGGCTTGGACCATGGTTAAGGGCTAAAAGCCAACCACAACCCTAGCAAACACCTAGGACAATCACAGCACCCAACCGAGAATACAACTTTCTGTGTAGTGTGATGTATTGACTTGTTTTACTGTCTTGGGTCGTTCCAATGGCCATTTAATTGACCATGGCTCGATCTAGACATGATGGAGTGTTGTATGAACCANTTGTAAATTCTCGTACGACCTCTAAACTCAACCAAATCACAAACGGCCAAAAAAATGACCTTATAACTCATTGAGGTACTGTCCAGTCCAAGGCCATGGGCTAAAAGCCAACCAAGAACTCAAACATGACCTCTGAAACGAAACTGAACTTGCTGTCAAAAACAAAAATTGCAGCAGTAGCTGCTGTGCGTATTTGGTGTACAAATCTGAAACAAATGACCGTTTGCTTGAACCACCGACCAAAGACTCTTACCAACATCCTAAGGCATGGCTTGGACCATGGTTAAGGGCTAAAATCCAACCACAACCCTAGCAAACACCTAGGACAATTACAGCACCAACCGAGAATACAACTTTCTGTGTAGTGTGATGTATTGACTTGTTTTAGTGTCTTGGGTCATTCCAATGGCCATTTGATTGACCATGGCTCGATCTAGACATGATGGAGTGTTGTATGAACCATGGTTATGGGCTAGAAGCCAACCATAATCCAAACAACACACCATAACTCGAAACACACACACACGAAAAAGGTGAAGAACCGATGTGCACATGTGTAGTTGCTTTGATGTTTTGAAATGCTCTATGATTTAAAACGTGAACGAATGAATTGGTCATGTCCTAGACCTGTTAAGGAAAGGTTCTAACCATGCCTGCAGCCCCTAGGAGAGCCAGGATTTGAAACACTACCCTAAACACCCACATGACAGAATCTTGAACTCAATTCTGTAGTTTATAGAAAATAGATGTTGTCATGCTTTATTCGACTTGTATGGACTCAAAAAAATGAACCAATAACACCCTAACATACTATAATACATTCTTATAATCAGCCATGTGAGCCTGGAACCGAACAACCTCCTGCAATCATAAAAAAATCAGCAACCGTGAATCACAAAAATCAACATGGCCGAGAGGCCTGTACAGAATTTAAAATTTTTTACTTGCTGTCAATTTCGTGTTCTTGCTTGAATCCTGCTTACATAATGATTTAAACATATCTATAGGACTTGATTGAAGAGCAAAGAAACAATATATACATGCCTGGAATTTGTTTTGACAAAAACAAATCAATACGACGAATACGAGTGGCGGAGTCGGAGTTGGTTTTCTTCCTTGTTCTTCAGCTGTTTTCTCACGATTCTTGCTGGTATTTTTCTGATGATTTTCGAAGGTAATGGTGTGTGATTGCTAGACCATAGAGATGGGTATTATAGGAGGTGTTAAATGGGTATTGAAGTGCATTTAGTTGAGAGTTACAAGTGAAGGATTTGAATGGGTTTTGAATTTTTTTCATTCCCTTGCTGCCGATTCTTGTTCTCAATTTTCTTTCTGCCTATTCACGTTTCTTGCTAGTAAAATAACTTGAGGAAGGAATAAGGTGTATTTTTTTGTATTTGATTATAATTAGTGCATTAAAATGGGGAGATGATTACACCATAAAAACAAAATTAGAGATTATGCATGGCTTATACGAAATCTGATTTTTCGGGTACTACAACTCTACCCCCCTTAAAGGAATTTCGTCCCCGAAATTAAAAATTACCGAATAACTCGGGATATCGACTTTTCATCTCTGGCTCAGATTCCCACGTAGCTTCCTCGTCTGAATGATTGAGCCATTTGACTTTCACTAGCTTGACCATTTTGTTCCGAAGCTTTTTCTCCTGTCTGTCTAAAATTTGCACTGGTCTCTCCTCATATGACAAATTCGAAGTGAGCTGCAACGGTTCAAAGTTCAAGACATGTGATGGATTCGCCATATACTTCCTCAGCATGGAGACGTGAAACAAGTTGTGTACTCTGGCCAGATTCGGCGGAAGAGCAACACGGTAAGCTAACGTCCCAACTCTGTCGAGGATCTCAAATGGTCCGATGAATCTCGGACTGCGCTTTACTTTCTTCCCGAACCGCATGACACCTCTCATCGGTGCTATCTTCACGAAAACATGGTCACCAACAGCAAACTCCAGATCTCTCCTCCTCTGATCCGCATAACTCTTTTGTCTACTCTGAGCAGTTCTCATCCTGTCACGGATCTTGACTACTGTATTAGCAGCCTACTGCACAATCTCCAGACCCAACTCTGATCTCTCTCCTACTTCATCCCAATGTATAGGAGATCTACACTTACAACCGTACAGTGCTTCATATGGAGCCATACCTATAGACGACTGAAATCTGTTGTTATAGATAAACTCCACCAACGGTAGCTTTGATTCCCAACTCCCGGAGAAATCGAGGACACATGCACGAAGAAGATCCTCCAAAATCTGGATAACTCTCTCGGACTGACCATCTGTCTGTGGGTGAAAAGCTGTGCTAAACAACAACTTCGTACCCATAGCTGAATGTAGACTCTTCCAAAATGAGGATGTGAATCTAGGGTCTCGGTCAGACACTATAGAAGCGGGAATACCATAAAGTCTAACGATCTCCCGAATATATAACTTTGCATACTGGATCATGGAGAAAGTTGTCTTAATAGGCAAGAAATGAGCTGATTTCGTAAGACTATCTACAATCACCCATATAGCATTCGACCCTCTGACTGATTTCGGCAATCCGATAACAAAATCCATGGTGACATTCTCCCACTTCCATTCAGGAATAGGAAGAGGCTTGAGTAAACCTGCTGGTCTCTGATGTTCCGCTTTCACTAGTTGACACGTCAGACACTCAGATACAAATCTTCTGATATCCCTCTTCATTCCTGGCCACTAATATAATAACTGCAGATCTTTGTACATCTTCGTACTCCCTGGATGAATAGAGTACGGCGACATATGGGCCTCAGCTAAAATATCTGCTCGAATAGAATCGCTGCTAGGAATCCATATTCTGTCTCGATATCTCACAATCCAGTCCCTAACTGTGTACAAAACACTGCCCTTGGCCTCATCTCTCTGCCTCCACTTTGCCAACTGCTCGTCTGCTAACTGTCCACTACGAATACGGTCTAGAAGAGAAGACTGGATCGTCAAAGTAGATAGACAAGGAACTCTACCTTGAGGATATGTCTCCAGATCAAACCTCTGCATCTCAAACTGAAGAGGTCTCGAAACCACCAAATGAGCCATCCCTGCGACTTTCCTGCTCAACGCATCCGCAACTACATTAGCTTTGCCAGGATGATAGCTAATGTCACAGTCATAGTCCTTCACTAGCTCCAACCAACGCCTCTGCCGCATATTCAACTCTTTCTGTGTAAAGAAGTATTTGAGACTCTTGTGGTCGGT
>NC_133310.1:5942615-6019014 GCF_012295235.1 Primulina huaijiensis | reverse complement strand
GTACCTACAACAATCAAGTCTAGTGAGTCTAAAGACTCAACATGTATATATCGTGAATAACAAGTAAATATATCATAAAATCGCATGCAACGTAAAAATATAGTATCGTAAAGCGCATGGTGAAAATCGTATCATGAATAATTATAACTACGTGCATATCTGAAAATCATACGTAAAAGCTTTGCTCAATAGAGCTCTGTCATGTCATATCATAATTTTCTGGTAGAGATAATGTTTCTAAGCAAGTGGCCCATAACATAACGTAAGCGCCTGATCAGACTAAACCACAGTATACTGGGCGGTAGAGATCAATCACAGCCCTTGGACTGGATGTCCGTACCCATACATAATCATAACCGGTCGTAAGTCACCGGGTGGAGAGGTCCTCGGTTGCGCCTACCGACTTCCAAACCCATAAGCATAAGGTGGCCACAAGACATATAGCATATATCTCAAAAATAAACATTTTATATTTTTATGCACGTAATATAATTATAACTTTTTTTTTACCGGATGAGTTGGCTCGTTCCCAGGCTCGCTGCGACTTAATTCTAATATGTGACACATGCAAATAATTTTAAATTGACAAAAACTTAACAACTAAACCAAAAACGAGACGATTAGGACCAACAACTTGATTTTTAATCATGGCTTAGTACCAACCCGAACCAACATTAAACCGACATTTAACCACAATTAAAAATACCCCAAACATACTGAAAAACATGCATAAGAATTGCAAAACAAGAAAATAGGTGAAAGGAATCCAAAAACATAAAACACTCTTTCGAGAGTCATTTTGGCACCTTTCACCGTAAATTCTCGTACGACCTCTAAACTCAACCAAATCACAAACGGCCAAAAACATGACCTTCCTAACTCATTGAGGTACTGTCCAGTCCAAGGCCATGGGCAAAAAGCCAACCAAGAACTCAAACATGACCTCTGAAACGAAACTGAACTTGCTGTCAAAAACAAAACTTGCAGCAGTAGCTGCTGTACGTATTTGGTGTACAAATCTGAAACAAATGACCGTTGGCTTGAACCACCGACCAAAGGCTCTTACCAACATCCTAAGGCATGGCTTGGACCATGGTTAAGGGCTAAAAGCCAACCACAACCCTAGCAAACACCTAGGACAATTACAGCACCCAACCGAGAATACAACTTTCTGTGTAGTGTGATGTATTGACTTGTTTTACTGTCTTGGGTCGTTCCAATGGCCATTTGATTGACCATGGCTCGATCTAGACATGATCGAGTGTTGTATGAACCATGGTTATGGGCTAGAAGCCAACCATAATCNAACCAAATCACAAACGGCCAAAAACATGACCTTACTAACTCATTGAGGTACTGTCCAGTCCAAGGCCATGGGCTAAAAGCCAACCAAAAACTCAAACATGACCTCTGAAACGAAACTGAACTTGCTGTCAAAAACAAAAATTGCAGCAGTAGCTGCTGTGCGTATTTGGTGTACAAATCTGAAACAAATGACCGTTGGCTTGAACCACCGACCAAAGACTCTTACCAACATCCTAAGGCAGGGCTTGGACCATGGTTAAGGGCTAAAATCCAACCACAACCCTAGCAAACACCTAGGACAATTACAGCACCCAACCAAGAATACAACTTTCTGTGTAGTGTGATGTATTGACTTGTTTTACTGTCTTGGGTCGTTCTAATGGCCATTTGATTGACCATGGCTCGATCTAGACATGATGGAGTGTTGTATGAACCATGGTTATGGGCTAGAACCCAACCATAATCCAAACAACACACCATAACTCGAAACACACACACACGAAAAAGGAGAAGAACCGATGTGCACATGTGTAGTTGCTTTGATGTTTTGAAATGCTCTATGATTTAAAACGTGAACGAATGATTTGGTCATGTCCTAGACCTGTTAAGGAAAGGTTCTAACCGTGCCTGCAGCCCCTAGGAGAGCCAAGATTCGAACACTACCCTAAACACCCACATGACAGAATCTTGAATTCAATTCTGTAGTTTATAGAAAATAGATGCTGTCATGCTTTATTCGACTTGTATGGACTCAAACAAATGAACCAATAACACCCTAACATACTATAATACATTCTTATAATCAGCCATGTGAGCCTGGAACCGAACAACCTCCTGCAATCATAAAAAAATCAGCAACCGTGAATCACAAAAATCAACATGGCCGAGAGGCCTGTACAGAATTTAAAAATTTTTACTTGCTATCAATTTCGTGTTCTTGCTTGAATCCTGCTTACATAATGATTTAAACATATCTATAGGACTTGATTGAAGAGCAAAGAAACAATATATACATGCCTGGAATTTGTTTTGACAAAAACAAATCAATACGACGAATACGAGCGGCGGAGTCGGAGTTGGTTTTCTTCCTTGTTCTTCAGCTGTTTTCTCACGATTCTTGCTGGTATTTTTCTGATGATTTTCGAAGGTAATGGTGTGTGATTGCTAGACCATAGAGATGGGTATTATAGGAGGTGTTAAATGGGTATTGAAGTGCATTTAGTTGAGAGTTACAAGTGAAGGATTTGAATGGGTTTTGAATTTTTTTCATTCCCTTGCTGCCGATTCTTGTTCTCAATTTTCTTTCTGCCTATTCACGTTTCTTGCTAGTAAAATAACTTGAGGAAGGAATAAGGTGTATTTTTTTGTATTTGATTATAATTAGTGCATTAAAATGGGGAGATGATTACACCATAAAAACAAAATTAGAGATGGCTTGAATAGGGTGTTATTAACCATTTGAATTATTTTAAATGTTGGTCATTATTGCTAATTTGCATTGTATATTTTTATTTACACCTTGCATTTTAATTGCTTAGGATTTTAAACCTTCATTATATATATTTAAATGCATAAATAATTTAATTTAGTTTAGAATCTTGTTTAGAATATTGCATGGCATACATGACTTCAAATTTGAATGTTTAAAGGTTATGTTTAAATTCTTGAATATATTTGACCTATATTAATTCATCTCCTTTTGTTTACATATTTTTATTTAAACTTTAATTAAATATTGAACCTCAAAGAATTTATTTACTAACTTGATTCCAACTAATGTTAATAAATCCTAACACATTCTATTTCTTTAAATTAAATTGTTCCTTGGCTTAGATTAAATTTAGGAATATTTATCTTGTTATTAACCTTATCTCTAATCCCCAAACTCCGGTCCGACCTCGCGTATTTATCCTGAAAAGATAAAACTAAACATCTTCTTTTAAAATAAATAAACACTTCATATTTTCTTAAAATTCATTTTAATTAAATAATAGAAATTATGCATGGCTTATACGAAATCTGATTTTTCGGGTACTACATTTATGATCTTGTTTGGTTAATTTTTTGAAATCAGTATTTGAATTTATTATTGTGGATGATGATTAATAATGAAATATTTCATAATTTTAAATTACAAATAACATAATATATAAATTAACATGTATATTATACGTACGTACTTATTATATTTTCCTTTACCAACCAATATATGTACATACGATCTTATTAGTATAAATCTTTGTTTAATAACCTCATAATATTTAGATATGTTGGTGAGCTACTCGAAAATTAAAACTGAAGTGGTTGTATAACTGAAAAGTACTGTGTAATAAAGTGCATGTGTGTTTCAGAGTTAAGCATTGTGCGCGGTGTTGTAACACAAAACACATGCAGGGAAATATTTCAATACACAAAAATTTACGTAAATAAAACAAGACCCATAAAATTATGTATAAGTAAATACATTTGTGCGGTACATCAAGGCAAAAGATTCACTAGAAAAACCTATCAATTCACAAAATCAATATTAGTAAATAAAGAAAAGCTAACTTCATTAACGAAGTGAGGGAGCAAAGTGCATTCAAAATATTTATCAAACCAAATAACCAAAACTACGGATCCAACGTTTGTGAAGATAAAATTCCGTTTGATGAACAACCCACTAATCATAATAGTGAATAGGTGTTGTGTCTCCATGTCTTCAACACTCCACGACAACAAAGCAATATGCCTTGTTTTAAGCACTTGATATCATCGATGGAAATCTTCAATTCTCATTATTGCTTTCTTGTGATGTCTTTTTCCTCAACCTCAACTCTTATTTATATGATTACTTTGTCCAACCGTTTATTTCATAAAAAAATTCTATAAGATATGGAAATAAGAGTTCTATTAGAAAATAAAATCTTTTAAACAATAATATCATATCTAGAGTTCTTATTATAAATATCTATGGTCAGAAAGACAAAATTGTATAATTAATAAACAAAATATTATCAAGAGAAAAACATAATTAATGAATAAATTATATTCCTTTCAATCTCTATTTTTTGACTTTCTGGACAAAACACAAAAAAATTTTAATCAGTAGAAATCCTTTGAGTTAGCACGCAACTCGCAATTTAGCTTCCTCTGCGTTTGAAAATATATATCCCTTCTTAATCTGATAATGTTAAATTCGATATCCTTAGTAGTGTTGACAACACGGGACTCGAACAACATTTTATTCACTAACAAAATTAACCAGAAAGAGCAATAAAAAATAATAAAAACAACATTCACCGGAGAGAACAATAAAAAATAATAAAAACCAACTACGAAACATCTCATTCAGTTAGCTCATTAGTATCTCATACTTCACCATGGTCAGAACCACCAGACTCGGACATTTTGGCAACAACTTCAGCATCTCCATCTTCATATTTTTGTCTAGAACAGACATCTATATCAAGAAGCATTCAAACGTTCGCCACCTGAGTCTCATAATGCACAATAAGCTCTTTGGCATGCTACATTTGTTGAAGTCCAAAGTCGATATGTGCTTGGAGAAGAGAGGTAGATAGCATGACATACTCAGAGGGTTTCACACCAGATGAAGAGTTCGTGTTGCCAACCTCTGGGGCAACACCAAGCTCAAACCATGGTAGATCAAGTATTCAATTTCCCTTAAAGTATACTGGTGCAATCTTCATCATGTCACTGACATCAGAAAGTTCTTCACCCAATTCACGAACAAACCCTTGTGATTCTAAAATCCCATAGACCAAATAGGGGAAAGACATCTTCGTTGATTTTAATCCATCATATGCAAATTACAACACAGTTTTAAAAAACAACCTCCAAAAATTAAATGTGGTACTCCCTGTATCAATTGAGAAAAGAACAATAGCCTATGGTCTGGTAACCACTATAGTATTTGTTGAAGAAATCTAGTTTCTGATTGTAGTCTTGTGGAGAACTGAAAAAATGAAGTCCGATTTACAGTGGATATGTGCTTAGGATGATTCGGAAATTGTGTGATCAAACCTCTAGTGAGGGCATCAGTAACTTCATTAATATCAGAAGGCATTCATTCTTCGTCACTAGCGGGAGTATTGTAGAATGCATTGATAACAGAAAGTTTGAAATTGTCAACTTGTATTTTGTTGATCTCTCATCACCCACATTGGGTGAGAGATTTGATTAGAATTCCAGGAAATGTCTTCTTGAGTAAGGAGCCGCAACGCTCACAGTTGACATAAGTTCCCTAATTTTGAAACTCAAACATATTTTTCCTTATATAGGCATCAACATCAGCATCAAAATTTTTATCTTCAATCAATCCTCGATTTATGTAAAGGGAGCAAGAGAGCAAGAGCAACTTCAGAATAAAACTTTGTGGAAATGACTTAATCAAGTAATAGTATGCAGTATCGATGTTGTCCATGGTGTGTCCTCAACATCGTTCTCAACATCATGACCAGCATCAACAATATTACCCTCTTCATCATTACTCTCTTCATTCTCACTATCATAATCATCATTTTCATCATATTTGCCAGAATATTTGTCAAAATCAGAGTCAGAACTAGAATCAGAAATAGAATCATCAGATTTCCCTCGATGGTTACCTTCGAACTCTTGCAACATTTCTTCATCGGGTTCTTCAATCTCTGATGTATCTTTCTTCAAGCCTCTTTATTTTTTTAATCGTGCAACAAACTCAGCCAGCGACTCTTCATGCTCAGAAAGGGAAGTTGGTTCTTCTGAAACCATAGCTTCTTTCATAGTAGGGATCGTCTTCTTTTCAACAGCAACAGGTTTAGGTCTTGCGACCAACTCAAAATCTTCATCATCAGAGTCATCTCTAGATGAGAAGTCAGGGTCCAAGATATTAGTAGTGGAGGAAGATGCTTTTAATTTCTTGGAATGAATGAAGTCGGGGTCGTACCCAGCCTATGGCTTTGATCGTTGTAGCTGCGGAGGAACATGGAAAGTATGTTTCATTTCTTCAAAATTTGGCAGATTGTCTACATCTATTGCATTACCCAGCTCCCTAGAGGTAATGAATTCAATTGGAATTGAGTCCTCGATGATTGCAACCATTTGAAGAGAATCAACCGTAGCGGGTTATGTAGGTGGTGTTGCCACACGGGGTGGAACACCGGTGTTTGTAGGAATTTCTCTTTGAATTTCAATATGATCATATCCAATTTTAGTCATCTGTGAAATATAAATGAGATTACATATGAAAATTGCGATAATTTCAAAAAATATTCGCGTAGAGAACACGAAAAATACGGGCAATGAGAGTTCAAGTAGACAGAAAAGTTCATTAGCAGTAATAAATTTGTGCATTCATTTACATAGTAAGGCTTCCAATGGTAACAAATATTCTCCTACTGAAAAATTTGCTCAAAATCAATCTAGTTTTATTCTCTCACCCAATGGTAAAAAAAATACAAGCATGTACGATCATATTTAAAGAAAATCATCATATTTCACGCCTCTTCGACTCAACCCACTAATCCATGGGAAATCACAAATATTCAAAATCAAGAAGGTTAAATATTCAAAATCAAGAACGTTAGGGGTTCAGGCAAATTTCAAAACTTCAAATCTGATAACTCACCGATCAAGAGAAATTCAAATAACCATTAACATGCATGTCTTAATTATGCCTATAATATGATATATTAAAGAAATGTCACGCGTGTGATCAAATTTTGAGGTGTTTATAGTGTTGCCAACATCTCCCAACAGCACTTCCAATTTCAAAAATGTTTTGATTTTCCTACACACACAGAGCACATTTACACTTTAATTTTTATCCAGAAGTGGTAGCTCTCACACTAGAACAACAGTCTTCATTGGACTTCTCTAGGAAGCTTTTTCCAGTTTCTACTGTTATGATTTCTATTGGTTATTAAGAAGAGATGGCTCCTCACTAAAAGAACAGTCTTTATCGGACTCCCTTAGATAGCTTTTTCCATTTTTTTCTTCTCATACAAAACAAAATCTTTTTTTTTTGTTTTTATTCAATCTTCTCAAGTCACTTTTCAAATGAGACAATATTACGGAGTACAAGAACATCCTCAACTGCTTCGTGACTTAGTCAGAGCACATCTCAAGGCCAAGTGTGTTGATTGAAATAAAACTGGAAATTGAAAATACAAAAAAAAATGGTCATCACAGTATAAAAATTTCATAAAATACGATGGAAGAGTTAATGCAATATGTCTAACATCCTATAAATGCATATGCATGTT
The DNA here is from genome assembly GCF_012295235.1 of Primulina huaijiensis. Taxonomy (NCBI): domain Eukaryota; kingdom Viridiplantae; phylum Streptophyta; class Magnoliopsida; order Lamiales; family Gesneriaceae; genus Primulina; species Primulina huaijiensis. The sequence goes on along the minus strand of NC_133310.1, from coordinate 6,011,461 downwards.
GAGTGTTGTCCCTGATTTTGCAGGATCTAAGACAACATCAGTGAGTGATTATCATGCACACAAACTGGGAAACTTACTAAGGTTGAAATATCTCTCAAAATCTTTTTTTTTTTGAAAATATCTTCCAGTTGGTTATTAGTTCCAACAAATTTCATTCATATTATTCTTTTTCTCAACCAAATCTCAAATAAAGTGATGTCTGATGTCATTGTGTTTTGTGCGAGACTGTTGTGATGGATTTTTGTGACTGTAGTCCTCTACCATTTGGTTCATCCACAATAGTTGTGAACAGCAGCTACCAGCTGCCACATACTAATATTCAGCAGTTGAAAGAGGTATACAGTTTTGCTTCCTTTTGGTGGCTAGTATCTTTGTCTCCCAATTTCAGTTCTCCGGTCATTTCACCTGCAAATACAGTAAGTACGAGTGAGCCGTGATCATATGCATATGTTAAGCCTAAAATGAACAAAATGTAGATGAAATGCACACACACACACACACAAAACTAATGCAATATAACTCATAAAAACAACACATATCAACCCTCTCATACAGAGCTTTTGCTTGCCCTTGAGAAAAATAGGTCATAGACCAAAATTATGACACAAAATAAGATATCAAATAAAAGTACCAAACAACCAACTCGATAGAGAAATAGCAAATTGGTATTTCATGCCTCTGTGGGCTTTTGAAATACACCTCATTAGTCACATCACAACATCCATTAACCCCCCTTTTAAATCACTAAATAGCATTTTTATTTGGATAGAAAATGTGTTCGTGTGGGTGCTATGGGTTCTACCAGCTTGTACTTCAGATAGCTTTATTCGCAAATCGTGTGAGTTACCAAATCAACAATTCAACGCAAGTTTTCATTCCTGAGTTCCTTTTCTATTCGTGACCCACCAGTAAACACAATGTAGTAGAATTCAATGGTTGCACAACGATATTTAGGGGGTAATGTCAACATGTGGTCTAGTGGTCCAAAAAGATTGGGAGTACACCGATCATTTTCATTATGCACTTGTCAGAATTTTCATCTGACATTCCTCAACACCGTACATCTCGATATTTTCAGCCTAGGGATAGGATTTCATCTATTTTTGGTTCCCCCACACCTTATATCCCTTTTTTTTTACTCTTTTCTTTGAATAAGTGCATAATTTTCTCATGTGTACTCTCTAGGCTCTGAATATAAGGCATGTTCATTTATTTGGCCTAGGGACGAATTTTCAGGTTCTATGCACGATTGGGAAGAAGGTTATTCCAGGTTTACTAAGATTTTCTACTCGACTTCATGCTACTAGTCAGTCACTTTTTTCCACATATATTTATTCAAGTTCTACTCGCATCTCATGTCTCTCCTGCTTCCACCACAATTTTTTTTAACACAACTGTCATTCACACAACTACCAAAACCCACTCTTTGTGCATATAAAAATTCCACAATTCAAGACTAAATGCATGCTTTTACCAGATATGGTATTAATAACGAATGACAAGACTAAGAAACATGTAATTCATCAATCCCAACATCATCATCGACTACCAATGTATTTACTTCACCATCAATTAACAACACTTGCAATACACAATCCAACCAATCCCCTCATACTAAGTGTGCGCAATATCCCCATTGCACAAAATACTGAAACACATAAACGACACACAAATGCATAACACAAAAACAAATGCAATTAAAATGACATAATGAAACAACGATGATAACTAAAGAAAAACATAATGCAGCAGAAAATAACAATGAAAAGAAGGGGAAACAGTGAACTCCCCTGAACAATGCTCGTCTTCATCGTATTCCGGCGGTGGTACTCTAGGTGCATCCCCCTGCTATTTACATTTTTAAAACAATTAATAAATAAAAACAATCAAAATCTAATTTAAAAACGCAACTAAATAAAAAAAAATTAGTGGGAAGAGAAAGAAATTAGTTCTCAATTTATAGTCTAGAGCTAGACTGTAAGTCCCTCTCAGCTCTGATTGTTTTGGAATCGAGTGACTCCAATTTGTGGCTCCACTGTGCCACCTAATTAGTGCTTCAGTCGTTGAGCATTGACTGTGAACGACTCATTTTTCCCATATCTCAAAGTTATGGCTCCAGAGGGGAACATCTTGGTAATCATGTAAGGGCCCGTCCACCTTGACTTGAGCTTGCCAGGAAATAAGCGCAACTTGGAGTTGTACAGGTGCACCGTTTCGCCTTCTTTAAATTCCTTCGGTGTAATGTGCTTGTCAGGTGCTAGCTTTGTACGCTCTAAGTACATGTACTTGAGGTGTAGAGGCAGTGGTTTGAGTTCACGTGTCGGCGTTTCCTCAATGCTTGACTTTTGAGGGGTTAAGTCTCTTCGATCCCCCAAATCCTCCAATTTCATCTTTATTGGCTTCTTCCATGGATGGTTGGCATTAAAGTATGCTACTCTTTCAGATTTTTCTTCATCAAGTTCATTCTCCTTCAATTCAGTGGTGAGAGTGGCTTTCAATGGATCCTTCATAGCATCCTGCACAAAATGATACACAAGTGAATCCAAAGAATTAACTATAAAACAATCATTAGTGTGCAGTGAGTGCTTACGAGCGTTAAAAACATTAAAAGTGATTTCCTCCTCTCCCATTCTCAATCTCAACTTCCATTCTTGCACTTCAATCATGACCTTGCCAGTTGCAAGGAAAGGTCTCGCTAAAATCAAAGACATCTCACTATCCTCTTCCATGTCAAGCACCACAAAATCTGTAGGAAATATAAACTTTCCCACTTTCACTAATACATCATCTATGACTCTTCGTGGATATTTGTCAGATCTGTCTGCTAACTGCAAAGACATCCTCGTTAGTTTAGGCTCTCCCAATCCAAGTTTCTTACATACAGACAAAGGCAAAAGGTTAATAATTGCACCAAGATCACACAAAGTTTTATGTAAAACAACATCACCAATCATGCAAGGAATAGAAAAACTCCCTGGATCCTTAAGTTTTAGTGGGATCTTGTTTTGCACCATTGCAGAGCAGTTTTCAATTAAGTTTACCGTCATATGGTCTTTCAACAACCTCTTATTTGCTAAGATATCCTTCAGAAATTTAACATAACAATGCATTTGCATTAAAACATCAGCAAAAGGAATGTTAATGTGCAATTTCTTAAATACTTCAAGAAGCTTACCGAGTTGCGCATCAATTTTAGCTTTTTTCAATGCTATCGGAAAAGAAGGAGGAATAACAATTCTAGATTGTGTAGTGGGTGCAGGTGTAGATTTAGAAGATAAAAAAAATAACAAAATTATCTTGGCCAACTGTCCTATATCTGAGTTTCCAAGCCTTTTAGATCTGCATCTTGATTTTGTAGTCTGGTTTCCGTTGCAAACATAAATTGAGTCACCATCTACTCTAAATTAGATTTTTCCTCTCGAGGCTCAGATCTATACATCGGTTGCTTCCCATACTGTTGGCCTCCTTGTGGGCGAACCTGATTGTTTTGACCACCGACGAGAAATGTGGATGTTGCCTCCGTCCAGCATTAAATGTGTTGGAATATGGGTAATTTCTAGGACGGTTCTAAGTCCCCACATGGTTCACTGGTGCTTAAATTTGTACATAATTAGGATTCTTTGTCTGGCAATCCTTCGTGAAGTGCTCACCTCAACAACCATCACAGAAGATCTCTTGCAGTCTCATGGTCGTACCACCAACATTCATATTATCTATTTTCCTACTCAAAGCCTCTAATTGTGCAGCAACCGCAGAAAAATCACTTACCTGGTGAACTCTTGCACTCCTTCTCTAATTGTTCCTCTCAGATTGAGGATGATAACTGTAATATCCAAGCTTGGTGATCGGTACGGTTTAAGATTTAATATGTTTATTGACTCCTTGGTTAAGTTTAAATATAGTTTTGATGTTAAGATTTGAGATTTATGATTTATGGTATTGTGTTTATAGAAGATGTGTGGTGATACTGTAGTGTCGTGCGATTAAATTCATGATATTTTGTATGTTGATCCAATTGGTATGAGGCTAATTGGAGTGGTTAGATAAGACATAGAGGTGTAACTTTCATGTTTTGAGTTTTGTTCAAATCATTGTGGAAGACAAGCCAATAGCGCCCCGAAGTTTGTCGTGTGTGTCGTCGTTCCTCCAGTGACACATGTTGGGAGATTGAGCATAACTTTTTACTCAGACCTTCAAATGACATGAGGCTAATTGGAGATGCAACAAGACATAGAGCTACAACTTTCATGTTTACCACTTTTCCAAATTATGACGGGAAGAGACGTTTCAGAAGCGATCTTTGATGTAGCTGTACGCAGAGCGCGCCCGAGCGGGAATAAACCCGGGCGGGCCTTGTTCGAAAATATTGTGTTTTTGCCGAAAGTTCCGCGCCCGGGTGGAAAAAGATGTTCGCCCGGGCGGCCAGAGATTTTTAAAAAACGTGTTTTCGAGATTTAAGTGATATAATACATGAGTTGGTCTCATTTTCTCTCATTTCTATCCATTCTCTCGGTTCTTTCTCTCAAGGGGAGGTTAGGGTTTCATTTCCTTTCATTTCCTATCTTTGATTCAAGCTTGTTGTTGGATTGTGGTGGTGAAACAAGGTTCTTGTGGGTTCAAGAAGCTAAGGTAAGCTTGTGGCTTTGTTTATTCTTGGATTATGATGTTGGGAAATCTTTGGTTTGTTGATGGTGTTAGTTTTATGGATTTAATGGTATGGTTGTTTGATTATTGGGTTATTGATGGTGCAATATATGGTTTATTGTTGTAGGAATTCAACCAAGAGTTTAGAATCAAGGTTTCCAAGTGTAGTAAGTGGAATTTCATTTATTGTGCTCACATGATAATATATGTATTGTGTTTCAATGGTTTTAACATGTTATTCCCTTCCATTTGATTCATGCTATGTATTAATACACTTTGTTGTATATTATAGGCATTTTTGTCTCAATTATGTTAAAGGGAATACGAAAGAGAATATAGTCTTCAAAGTATTTGTTTTAATGCCAAAGAGATAATTCAAATGATTTATTGGATTGATAGATACATAGTCAGATATTGCATGCAATTAGTTGATCAATGACCATAGGATTATATCCCGACAGAGTAATCGATTTATATAGATGGGATATAGGTACAGAGACAGAGATACTATATAGATATCAATCCATCAGAGAAAATAGAAATACCATCGTTATTGTTATTCATTCTATGATATTCATGTTTCAGAGTTGATGGTATTTAATGTTTTCAAAGCCATGTTTTACAGAGTATGATATGTATTCATTGCTATGTAAGAGTTCCACTTGCTGAATTTTATACTCAATTCAGTTATTTCATGTGATGCAGATAAGAGTGACGGGCTAGGATGTTGATTGGAGCCGAGGTCATATGCATAGTATATGGAAGGAAGAAGGCTATTTTGTTAGAACTTTTGGACATGATCAAAATGACATTTTGTATTTTGATGCAAAGCTTATTTGATCATGTATATATTTTTGATTACATATTGAAATGTATTTTAAATCCTTCTTCCCTTCAAGAAAAATTTTAAATTCCGCTGTTACTTTATGAAATCGGGTCAGAGCGTTACATTTAGTGGTATCAGAGCCATGTTCTTCGAACCAATGCATATGACTTCGTCTACTTTCAACAGTACGGGTATGTCTTCTTCTATATCTATGTATTGTTATTTGTTGATATGTATTGTGTGAGCACATTGTAGGATTTAATGCCTCCTAAGAGAAAGGTTTCAGAGGGTGAGGATAGCCCCTCATCGAGAGTTGTCGACGAGTTCGGCAAATTATCGAAATAGCAAGCCAAGGTTCATAGTGAGCAGATCCAACAGTTGCTCCGTTTGCAAGGTACAGGTCAAGGTAGAGGCCAAGTGAGAGGCCAAGTGGTTCAAGCAGTTGGAACTGATGGGATCTTTACTGCTTTTAATAGAATGGATCCGCCTGAGTTTGCAGGAAGCACTGATCCATTGGTGGCCGTAGAGTGGATTAAAGCACTTGAGGCGATATTTGATCATCTCAATTATGAAGAGAAGGACAGAGTGGGTTGTGCAGTATTCATACTAGTCAAAGCTGCACGTATTTGGTGGAATGCTACCAATGTAGGTGTTGATGTTCCGGCATTGAAGTGGCAAGATTTCACGGATCTTTTCTACGACAAGTATTTTCCGGATGCACTTCGAGCTCGTAAGGTGACTGAATTTTTAGAGCTTCGTCAGGGAGGTATGAATGTTGGCGAGTACATCTTGAAGTTTGAGGAAGGTTGTCTGTTTGCCCCATATATTGCCTCCAATGACAAAGACAAAGGTGCTCATTTCATTAGAGGCCTTCGAGCAGAGATCAGGAGGGACATCAATATGTCTAAGGCTGTGACATTTAAAGAGATTGTGGCTAAGGCTTTGTTAGCCGAGCAAGATGAGAGAGACATTGCCAGAGAGAGATAGGCGAGGCAGCAGTTTGTTGCTCAAAGAGGTCAAGGTTCGAGCCAAAGAGGAAAGACCATTTTAAAGGGAAAGGCAAGATAGAGCCGAGTTCTAAAGCACCGACAGTTCCATCTGATCCAGAGAAGCCGTTGTGTCCCAAGTGTAGTAGGCATCATCGGGGAGAGTGCAGATTTGGTACTCATACTTGCTATCGTTGTGGCACTGCAGGCCATATAGCCAAGGATTGTTCGAGAGGCTCGAGTAAAGAGAAGGTGCAGGGTCACATCTTCACCGTGACGAAGGAAGGTATAAACCCTGATTCTTCTGTGATCTCTAGCACTATCTTAATTTCAGACAGAGTAGCTACGACATTGATTGATACAGTTGCTACTCATTCTTTTATGTCTGAACTATTTTTGAGATCTTTGGTTTTAGTTCCTTCTATTCTTCCCCTCCAGTTTAATGTTGTATTACCTTCGGGAGATGTGTTGTGCCCGACGTCTATTGTGTATGCTGTTCTGTTCAAATCGATGGGCGAGTGGTTTATGCCGATTTGATTGTTATTTCGATGGTTGCATTTGATATGATACTTGGCATGGATTGGCTATCAACTTACCGTGCAGTGATTGATTGCGTTGCCAAGACGGTGAAATTTGCAGATGATGGAAATAAGGAAGGTATGCTCGCCAGTGCAGGTACTTCGCTGGTCCTTCCTTTTATTTCGTGTCTTGAGGCTAAGAAGTTTTTGTTTAGAGGTTGTGATGGATTTTTGGCTTCGATTGTTGATACGGATATAATTGTGAAGTTGAATATTGATGATATTGATGTTGTGAGAGAGTTCTCTGATGTATTTGAGGATGATGTGCCGGGTTTACCGCCGGACAGAGATGTAGAGTTTGTGATTGATCTAGTTCCGGGTACGGTTCCTATTTCTAAGGCTCCGTACAGAATGGCCCCTACAGAGATGAAAGAGTTGAAGACGCAATTGCAGGATCTATTGGATAAAGGTTTTATTCGGCCGAGTTCTTCGCCTTGGGGAGCTCCGGTTCTTTTCGTCAAAAAGAAAGACGGGTCTTTTCCGCTTTGCATTGATTATAGAGAGATCAACAAAGTGACTATCAAGAATAAATATCCGTTGCCGCGAATAGACGATCTTTTTGATCAACTGCAGGGGGCTACCGTGTTTTCGAAGATCGATCTGCGATCTGGTTATTATCAGTTGAAGGTTAGGGAGTCTGATATCCCTAAGACGGCGTTCCGGACCAGGTACGGTCATTACGAATTTCTTGTGATGTCGTTTGGTCTGACTAATGCTCCTTCAGTCTTCATGGATCTTATGAACCGGGTGTTCAAGCCGTATTTGGATAGCTTTGTCATTGTTTTCATCGATGATATATTGATTTATTCCAAGACCAGAGAGCTTCATGCAGAGCACCTCAGAGTCGTTCTTCAATTGTTGAGGGAGAAGAGGTTGTATGCTAAGTTGAAGAAATGTGAGTTCTGGTTAGAGCAGATTTCTTTCTTAGGCCATGTTGTCTCAAAGGATGGGTTAGCTGTTGATCCAGCGAAAATAGAGGCGATACAGAAGTGGCCTATCCCTACCACTGTATCAGAGGTACGCAGTTTTCTTGGTTTGGCGGGTTATTATCGTCGTTTTATTTCAGATTTTTCCAAAATTGCCCTGCCATTAACCAATTTGACGAGGAAGACTGTGAAGTTTGAGTGGTCCAATGAATGCCAAAGAGGATTCCAGGAGTTGAAAGATAAGTTGACGACAGCTCCGGTACTTGCATTGCCCAGTGGTTCAGAGGACTTTGTTGTTTTTACCGATGCGTCGAAGAAGGGTCTTGGTGCAGTGCTGATGCAACGTGGAAAGGTTATAGCTTATGCTTCTCGTCAGTTGAAAGACTACGAGAAAAATTATCCTACGCATGACCTGGAACTGGCAGCTGTAGTTTTCGCCCTGAAAATCTGGAGACACTATTTATATGGCGAAAAGTGTGAAATTTTCACGGACCACAAGAGTTTAAGGTATTTGTTTTCCCAGAAAGAACTCAATATGCGGCAGAGACGGTGGTTAGAGCTTGTCAAAGATTATGATGTGACGATTAGTTACCACCCTGGGAAGGCGAATGTTGTAGCAGATGCATTGAGCCGTAAGTCAAGTTCCTCTTTGAGTTCTATGATCCAGAAGTCGTTGTTGTTAGACTTGGAACGAGAGGAGATAGCTTTGGTGGTTCCAGGAACCATTGCTCGCTTTTCAGCGTTGGTCATTCGGGCTACATTGACGGACAGGATCCGTAGAGAGCAGGCCAATGATGTACAGTTGACAGAGTTGAGAGCCAGAGCAGAGGAGAGAGGTAATTCAGAGTTCGGGACGAATAGAGATGGTTTGGTGACATTCAGAGGCCGTATTTGTATTCCTGTTGGTGATGATATTCGGCGAGACGTCTTGACAGAGGCTCATACCGCGCCATACTCGATACACCCAGGTAGCACCAAGATGTATCAAGATCTTCGTAGACTCTATTGGTGGCCAGGTATGAAGAAAGATATTGCCATGTTTATTTCTCAGTGCCTAACCTGTCAGCAGGTGAAAATCGAGCACCAGAGACCTGCTGGGACATTGCTATCATTGCCGATTCCTCAATGGAAATGGGAGCATATTACGATGGACTTCGTGACTGGTCTTCCCAGAACGCAGAAAGGCTATAACTCTATTTGGGTTATCGTTGATCGGTTGACCAAGTCAGCTCATTTTCTCCCAGTCAAGACAACGTATTCCATGAACCAATATGCCGAAGAGTACATAGCAGAGATTGTTAGACTTCATGGTGTTCCTGTGTCGATTGTGTCTGATCGTGACCCTAGATTTACTTCAGAGTTTTGGAAGAGTTTACACAGAGCCTTGGGTACACGGTTAGCATTCAGTACAGCATATCATCCTCAGAGCGACGGTCAATCAGAGAGAGTTATTCAGATTTTGGAGGATATGCTCAGAGCTTGTACTATAGACTATCCTGGTAGTTGGGATTCCAAATTGCCTCTTGTTGAGTTCACGTACAATAACAGTTACCAGGCGACGATTGGCATGGCACCTTATGAAGCACTTTATGGCAGAAAATGTAGATCTCCCTTGTATTGGGACGAGATTGGTGAGAGGAAGATGTTGGGTCCAGAGTTGGTCCAACAGACAGCTGATGTTGTTGCTGTTATTCAAGAAAGGATGAAGACAGCACAGTCAAGACAGAAGAGTTATGCTGATGTAAGACGTAGGCCGTTGCAGTTTGAGGTTGGCGATCATGTGTTTTTGAAGATTGCACCTCTTAAAGGTGTGATGCGGTTTGGCAAAAAGGGAAAGTTGAGTCCAAGATTCATTGGCCCATTTGAGATCTTGGACAGAGTCGGTGATCGAGCTTACAGGTTAGCCTTACCGCCAGATCTTGATAGAGTTCATAATGTTTTTCATGTCTCCATGCTCAGGAAGTATATTGCGAATCCTTCCCATGTTCTTCGCCACGAGCCATTGGATTTGACGCCGAGTTTGACGTACCAAGAGGTTCCAGTCCAGATTTTGGATCGCAAAGTTAAAGTATTAAGGAATAAAGAGATCGGCATTGTTAAAGTCCTTTGGAGGAATCAATTGATTGAAGAAGCCACGTGGGAACCAGAGGATGAGATGAAAGAAAAGCATCCTGAGTGTTTGCGCAGCAACGTCAATTTCAGGGACGAAATTCCTCGAAGGAGAGGAGATTGTAATATTCAAGCTTGGTGATCGGTACGGTTTAAGATTTAATATGTTTATTGACTCCTTGGTTAAGTTTAAATATAGTTTTGATGTTAAGAGTTGAGATTTATGATTTATGGTATTCTGTTTATAGAAGATGTGTGGTGATCTTGTAGTGTCGTGCGATTAAATTCATGATATTTTGTATGTTGATCCAATTGGTATGAGGCTAATTGGATGGTTAGATAAGACATAGAGGTGTAACTTTCATGTTTTGAGTTTTGTTCAAATCATTGTGGAAGACAAGCCAATAACGCCCCGAAGTTTGTCGTGTGTGTCTTCGTTCCTCCAGTGACACATGTTGGGATATTGAGCATAACTTTTTACTCAAACCTTTAAATGACATGAGGCTAATTGGAGATGCAAGCCAAGACATAGAGTTACAACTTTTATGTTTACCACTTTTCCAAATTATGACGGGAAGAGGCGTTTCGGAAGCGATCTTTGATTAGCTGTGCGCAGAGCGCGCCCGAGCGGGAATAAATGTCCGCCCGGGCGGGCCTTGTTCGAAAATATTGTGTTTTTGCCGAAAGTTCCGCGCCCGGGCGGAAAAAGATGTTCGTCCGGGCGGCCAGCGATTTTTAAAAAACGTGTTTTCGAGATTTAAGTGATATAATACATGAGTTGGTCTCATTTTCTCTCATTTCTATCCATTCTCTCGGTTCTTTCTCTCAAGGGGAGGTTAGGGTTTCATTTCCTTTCATTTCCTATCTTTGATTCAAGCTTGTTGTTGGATTGTGGTGGTGAAACAAGGTTCTTGTGGGTTCAAGAAGCTAAGGTAAGCTTGTGGCTTTGTTTATTCTTGGATTATGATGTTGGGAAATCTTGGGTTTGTTGATGGTGTTGGTTTTATGGATTTAATGGTATGGTTGTTTGATTATTGGGTTATTGATGGTGCAATATATGATTTATTGTTGTAAGAATTCAACCAAGAGTTTAGAATCAAGGTTTCCAAGTGTAGTAAGTGGAATTTCATTTATTGTGCTCACATGATAATATATGTATTGTGTTTCAATGGTTTTAACATGTTATTCCCTTCCATTTGATTCATGCTATGTATTAATACACTTTGTTGNTTTGAAACACAATACATATATTATCATGTGAGCACAATAAATGAAATTCCACTTACTACACTTGGAAACCTTGATTCTAAACTCTTGGTTGAATTCCTACAACAATAAACCATATATTGCACCATCAATAACCCAATAATCAAACAACCATATCATTAAATCCATAAAACCAACACCATCAACAAACCCAAGATTTCCCAACATCATAATCCAAGAATAAACAAAGCCACAAGCTTACCTTAGCTTCTTAAACCCACAAGAACCTTGTTTCACCACCACAATCCAACAACAAGCTTGAATCAAAGATANTTGTGTTCATTAACATTAAGTAGCTAATTATATAAGAGTTTATGTAATTTATATAACACAAATATATATATAATTGAAATGGTATAGGGAAATATATGATAAAAGTAATTTTAATTTTTTATTTTTTAAATAATGTGAATAATATGTTTTAAATATTGATTTATGTAAAAAGATAATTAAGGCTATTTTAGTAAAATTTTAAATTTTCAAATTCGAATCTTATTTTTATCAAACAAGAAATGAATTCTAGATACAATTTTTAAATTTCAAACCAAACACAAGATGAAATTCTAAATCCATGGATTTTCAAATTCAATTCTAAATCCAATTCTACTTCTAAATCCAAATCCAAAATTTTTAGCATCCAAACACACTGTAATTAGTTCTCCAACGTTAGGGTTTGAGAATTTAAAAAAAAATGGTCTACTTTCCATATGACAGTTAGAAACAGTTGGAAATCAATAACACAAAATATTTGTTTGCTATGTACAAATTTGTACATAATGTTATCCTCTTGGATCGAATTGAAGCAAAACAAAGAACACAAAATTTTTTGAGTTTTTGGAGAGTTAAACCATTTAAAAACTAAATTCTAAATCGTTGTATATCATAAATCACATCCACCGATCTCCTTGTTCTTTGTTCGAATGTCATGAATTCATATAGTCGATCGATGATTTAATCTTTTATATTAGACTACTTGTAGTCAATATTATTATTTATTTTTATTTAATTTTTTAACATTAGAAACCCGCTGTCGCTATTTTTGGTGTGCTATTGATAAACTGAAAGAGTCAATGCATCATTCTGCAAACTACGTTCCAGGTAAACCACACTAGACAAGTCTTTTGTGGCAGACTCAAAACTAAGATGACGAGACAGAGAGGGATTGATTGCAACAAATGACTCTTCTGGTGGAGAAATCAAGTTTTATTTTCAACTTTTCCAGAAATGCCCTGTAGTCAACCCGATTCATATTTAGATTCAAAAGAAATACTTTTGATATAAAAAATATATATTTTCATGGATCGATCCAAATAGAAGGTCCATCTCACAAACCTATGTTGTAAAATGGTTTGAAAAGAATTTTTTCTGTATATTATTATATATAACCACAACTTTATTTATTTATATACATTTTTTCAATTTTTATTTTACTAAATAAAATTCAAGTATGCAATATTACATCACCCCCTTTTAGTCTTCTACCACCTCTGCCGTTCCAAGCCAGACGACTAGCCGTAATCTTGCCGGGATTCCCCCGCAGAACCACGATCAGATCCACGAACGCGTGCAAGATATACCTATGCGACTTCTTGTTATTCAGATCCAGATAACAAAACAAAAGCTCCTCCAGAAATTCCCAGTCCACTTTCCCGGCCTGCACCACACGTGCCTCCACCATCTCCTGCATCGATCGCCGGAAATCCTCGTAAGGTCTGGGGGAATGCGTGAAGATGACTATGAAATCCTCTGCCGCCTTTCGATCTTCCGCTGTGATTTCCTCCGACTCCTCCGCGGCGGAGGCTGGGGAAGAACACGCTTCATCCGTGAGCAGTGAGCTCGAAGAACCGGAGGCGACGAAAAACCTACCCGAGCGGCGTAGGGTCTCTGGTGGAGGCGGAGGATCGAGTAATTTCGGAGACTCGAACAGGAACGACGTAGTTTTGCATCTGTTCCCGGTTCCTTCTTCGCGCTCCTCCAGATAAAGACAACCGAATTTCTCATACAAGAATTGATCCACGTCCGATAACGTAACGGCATCGCTTTCGTTCCGCTTAGCATGGACGCCAAACGACGGCATTTTGGCAGGCCTGCAACTTTGGAATTGAATTTGTTCATCGGAAATCTTGATCTTCGAAAAGCATTCTCGAACTGATTTCTGAATTTTCTTTGGCATTTCTTTTAATGAAAAGTAATTTTGTTTTAATTTATTTAATTATTATTTTTCTGGGTGAGAAATTACAAGAAAGGGGGACTGATATTTATAGTGAAAAATGGAAGATAAACTTTCGTACGACATTAAATGTGAAATAATAAAGGGTGTTTTCACATGTCATTAAGATGAACTGGTAAATAATTTTAATTAAAATATCACAAAATTTTTTATAAGACTGTCTCATATGTCAATGTTGTGAGACGGACTTCTATTTCAATCCACATGTCATTTTTGTATATATGGATCAGGACAACCCGTTTCACGAATATAAATATCATATACCCTTCGTATTTTGGAAAATTTCCTTTTTTTATTAATATTTGTTATATTTTTCCTTTTTCAAAAGAAAAATAATGATGTAGTAAACGAACCCTTTGATATTGTGAGGTTTATTTACTCTAATGACAATTAATGATCAAACAATAATGGTTTGATTTAAAACTGCAGCGGAAATGGTTTAAAAATAATTTGAAACGGACCTCAGGGCCTAGAAAAATTTCGGCATGACCTCTCCGTAAATAGGACATCCCGAAAAACTCAAGCATCAATTTATATCAAAATATACTCCAACTAGAGCCATTAAAACAAAACCAAAGTCAACAACCTGAAGCCGCACTGGCCAGGACTAAACAGAATTTAAAACTTACCAAATACTCACCAGATCATACGAACCACGGAATCGACTCAGAACATCATGAAAACAACCAAATATCACTACAAATACACGGGGCATCTCCCCGGCAAATAAAGTACATTACAAGACTGAAATAAACTCAATACATACATATAGACTAATTAGGAGACTCCACTGAACAGAACCAAGCAATCCAACCTCAATCCCGAGCTCCACTGGCGGAACCTCGGCCTGATGCTGCAAAACGACTCGGGAGATCTACCATGGTGCCCAAATGCAACCACAGCAGCCCCCCAGTAAACAACTGAGGTTAGGATTCTGGTATGAAATAGTTCAACAATAACAACGATAATCATAAATCATGCATAATCATATAATAAAATGTAATATGCAATGCATGAAAGGCTCAACAAATAACCGAGATAACAGGAGCCAACAAACGGTACGATAACAACTGGAATAATGCTCGAGCAACAACACAAGGGAGCTACATCGTCATGCAGCTAAACCGCCCTGCCAAGTATGCGAGGTATGTCAAGCTGTGCAGAATAACACCCCTGACTCGGCCTCCATACAGCTGATACGATATAACAGGATGGCACAACAGAACAAACATGATGACACAATCTCAGCGCTCACCTCAAAAGGCTGCACTAACCACGGAATTGTTCAATCACATCTACGGTCTTATGTATATAGGCCTATCAGCCACACAATGATCCTGAGATAAACAACAGTGCCAGATAATAACGGATATCAACAATGGGCTAACAAGAACGATAGGGCTCAACATGAATGTCATAACTGTATGACCTATGCTAAATGCCAATAATATGTCATAATAATAAACATATATCACAACGAAAGCATTTAAAAATTTACAATATTCAACAAGTCATAAACACGATCCATGTAATACAAAATGACAATTAAACATAATTTATGTTTTACCGTCGTATGTTACCGAACTGTAACATACCTATACCGATTGATACCGACAACAAGCTCAACTTTGATCTCCTCGTCCCAACAATAAGATGATATAACAAGTCGAGTAAATTTCCAATTCAATACAATATTTTCAAATCTCAGCTTGTACCTATACTAAGTTTTAAGGTCAAAACTTAACCAAAACTTAACCAAAATATACTTATCATACATGGTTGGAATCCTAACTTAAAAACCCATATTTCATCTGAAGATGTCAACAAGAAATTCAATCATCTTGACATGGATAAACATCCACAACCAGAAATCTAGAAAAATGAATTCTGTTACAGTTTCAGATTCGGCACCTATGACCATAAAATTCATATCTAATTCATTTTTGATCCAAATCAATATCCGCCAATTGGAAATGAAATATAATCAATTATCTAAGTTTCTCCAGTTAAAACCATCTTAAGAATCTCAATAGATTATTCTCAGAATTTTCAAGAACACACTGCTACTCAACAGATTTTCGGACAAAATCTCGTACTGAGCGGTTTCGGAAAAATGAGCATAACTATCTCAATTCTTAATCGAATTTAATGAATCTTATATCATTACAAAGACAACACATAGCTCTACAACTTTATTTTGAATCACTAGTCTAGAATACGAGCGCATAATTGACAAAAACTCGAATTACAGTAGGTGTCCTGCACAGCACAGTTTCAGAATTAGATTTGACACATTTTGGTAGAAAAATCATATCAATTCCGTTTCTTATCCAGATTTGATGATTCTAGCGGCTAAAGAAAGCTAACAAACAGAGCTACAAGTTCTATTTAGGTCATTTCTACAAATTCAAACTACAAAAATCGCAGCAACCCAAAAACCCTCACCCAAAAACCGGAAGAATTCCCGCCGAAATAGAGCACCGGAACAGCAGCTTCGATCTACCCGAATCCTTGCTCAAACTTCGCGATTTTTGACTTAAATCGAATCTTAGGATGTTAGGAAGACACCCCTTCAGACCGATCGAGATTTGAACGCCGGACGGAGGAGTTATCGCGATTTTCCCGCAGCCGCTACACAAGTGACGGGAATGGAGTTGGGAAAACTTCTTTCTTCTTTTCTTTCCTTCTCTTATTTGGTAAGTTCAGTGTATGTATATGTATTTTTATATATTATGTATTTGATTACTAAAATATTAACTCAAGCCCATCTATCCCGGTCTGTATTTATTTTGCACTCGTGTGTTATTTAAACTCTATATGTATTTTATATCGTTAAATTCTCCGATATTCTAAAATATATATTTTTAACACACTTCTTGAATTTATTTGACATAATTAATTATTTTAATTTACAACTTAATAATTTTTCTAATTATGCCAAAATTATCAGAAATTAATTACAGGACCTTACAGATATGTTGGCCGAAATAACTAGATGCAAAACGATATGTTTTTCCAATTTTTTTGTCAATAAACTTTATTCAAAGTGTGCGATTTATCGAATACGAAAGATATATTTTTTCGTTCCAAAAAATAAATTTGGATTTGAAATCTATTCAAAATTTCATATATTTATATATGAAATTTCATATATTTATATATATTATTAAATAAATGTCATGAGATTTTTTGGTAGTTTTTATTAAGTATTATTACATATCAATAGTATGATTTAGGATTTATCTGATTTCATGTAATATTTGAAAATAGAAAGACTGAAAGTTGCTACTATAAAACTGTATTAATGGCTAATCAATTGCTAAAATTTATAATAGTCAAAAGGAATATAATTCTGACCGTATGATTTTCTAAAGACAAGAAGATATAAATCGGTATTGGAAATTAAAATTGTGCATATACTCACTCCAAAATAACACACACTTCTCCCTCATGGGAAAATTGTTTATATTACTTATGGTTTTAGACAAACTTATAACTAGAGTTATTTAATAATCAAGAGAAAAAGGTCATGGTAGACGAACAATCATTAAAGTGGCCTACAATTTAGCGAATTTTGTTGTTTTTTCCCATGCATCATTATGTTGGGTGCTTGAGACTTTTCCATCTTGGCTGGTCAATCTTGTAATTAACGATTTGATTATTTTAGGATCGATTTGGGGGAAAATCGTTGAGCTACAATAGCTCGGTTCTTAAAATATTGAACACCGATGAATTAAATCTATTTTGGTGTTCAAACCAAGCGGAAAACACTCGAAATAATCCTTCGTAGAAACCGATTAAATATTTTGTAAAACATTTAAAATATATGCAAGTTGAATGAAAAAAAAATATTTTAGTTGAAGCATTTTATCAAACACTTTGTATGCAATATTTTGGTATTTGAAGAACACATAAAATGCTTCAACAATGCATCATAGGGTTGAATAAACACTCGAAAATTTTCACAACTTTTGGATGGATGAATCAGTTTAGTGATAAACTGAAATCGTGAATCTTATTGTCAATGCCAATCAGTTAACTAATGAAAGTGCGGAAATAAACTGAATGACAGATAGAATAAAACTGAGTATAAAGAACGCAAGGTTTGTGGATGTTCAGAGACTTCAAATGCTACTACGTCACCCCTTCTTCTCCTTGGAAAGGATGCAATAGAAGATTTTGATTTACATAACACCTTGTACAAACTCATTTCAACTTATGACTTATCTCATGCCTAATTGAAACTCCTAGCACTCAAGATTGCAGGCAGCACCTTACAATCAGCATATTGTTTAATGTCTAATATGCAAAGACTACATAAACAAGTTTATTGTCTTTGTGCAAGACTCACTCAACTAATCTTTAAAATTCAACTCTCTTGTATATGTGTGAGTGATTGTGTGTGAGGAATTTATCCTTTACAATGTACATCTCAAATGTATCCTCACACAAAGGCTTGTGCTCTCAACTAGCTGATTTATTCATGCTAACTGTCCATGCTTTGAATTCTCTTAAAAAAACTCTTGTTTGATCTTCAATATGTTGTATTTATAGACTCCAACAAGGATATATATGTTAGATACAAGAATACGACCGTTTTGAAAGTTTCTATACTGTTTTTGAAATTGCAACGGTCAAATTCGCTTTCCTGAAGTATTGTCATTTGAATCATCTAGTTGAGAGATAATGTAGGACCGAGCGCTTACCGCTTTACTAAAAGCTATAACTGGTGGTAATGGTGCAACTCAAATATTTTAAACCGCACAGCAGCTCAAGCACCACGGTTCGATCTCTCTACCAAGCAGGGACAATTATTGCACCCAACAATCTCCCTCTCAATAATTGCACTCCTTGCAATCAATGGAAATCGAACCCGTGACCTTGGCTCTGATACCTGTGGGGACCCGGACGCTAATCATGTTCTTAATCATCATTGGGACAATTTAATCAATTATAATCAACAGGGCGTATTTTTTTTTTTAATACAAGATCACATGCGGAACGTGAGGGTAATCATTCTGATATACATGTCCGTAGTAAAGTACAAGTCTTGTACTATATACAATCATTCAAACTAAGGTTTAACAACTAAATATCAAGTGTCCAAACCCTATCTCTAATCAAAGTCCGTAGTCTCCACTCTAATCACGATCTATCTTCATCTCCTCGACCCTGATCCTGTCCCACCTATTGCCATGCACACATACAAGCACCACAACAGCCGGATAACTCCGGTGAGAAATATATCCCAGTATAAATCAACAAAACATGCATCATACAAACAATGTAAAAGCATGTAATAGATATCAGTCATATGTATCAACTCTGAAAACATAATCACTATAAAACTGTCAATCAATTCATGATTTCATATCTCAGACTAGACTCATTCCTAGTCTAAGGATCTCGGTTTCCAGACGTTGGCACTCCTATATCGAATAATAGTAATAGAAGAAACTCAAATTCTATCCACTTCGATATAACCAAACATCCGGTGTCTTGACCTATCCGTCACAGACTATGGCATTTTCATCAATATACTATCTTGTGACAATGTGCAATGTGCTATTAACGATTCCATCAGTATTCGGCACTACTGTCACAAGATCACTCGTCTAATACTCGTCTAATACATGCTTCCTATAAATTAATAGAACAAGCATATCAATTCAAATCAATACACACAATAACAATAATTATGTGATTTAGGGAAACTCAAGTATATCATACTCGAGTCGTTCTCCCGGTACCACATTGACTTATACCTTTCGTTCGTAGTCTCGGTCTGAAGATTTGGAAGTTCTGAATTCAAGACTGTCTCTGTCAATCTGAAATGACATATCGAGAATAGCAATATCAATATTCCATTCACAATTCAATACCGAATATGATCAATCTGAATTTAATTCAAAACCAACGACATAACGGTACCATCCCAATATTTCCGTCAATACCATATCAACAGATATCAATTACCAATCATAACCCATATCCAATACAATCTGTAATCAATCCATAATCCAAATCTATCCAATACCACTCAATATAATCTGAAAAATCATAATAAATCCGAAATCAATCTGTTTCTTAATCTGACTTCGATTCTATGATGTCTAGCATGTCAAGAACATCATATATGAATCCTATTCAATTCTGACAGTAGCATAATTTCAAAACATATCAAAACATAACAAAACTTACGACCAGTTGGAGCCTGCGTCGATAGGAACACAGTACTGAAGTCGAATTCAAAATCTAACGGGCGGATCGAAATATAAAGGCGTAAGGATTTTCTATAACTTCTCTCGTTCTTTTTTTTTCGATTCTTTTCCTTTCCCTTCTCATTTCTGAAAGACTAAGGTTGTTTATATATATATCATTGCATGATCAAGGCAAGTGGCTTCATTTTCGCTCAACACGTCTCGCGCATATGCGAGACCCTCCTCGGCGCATATGCGCGAGACATATGTCTTGGCGCGTGCCTTCCCGTCAGCTCGCGCATATGCGCGCCATCTCGTCGTGCATCGCCGCGAGACCCTCGGGTCTCACACCCTACTCAACTTATGTCATGCCAATTCCTTCCTCGAGGTGGTCCGTCTATCATCCGATCAAGTTATGAATTAATCAATCTCAGATTACAGTGATAAAAATCTCAGACATTACAATACCAATTGTAGGATCGAGCGCTTACCGCTTTACCAAAAGCTATAGCTGGTGGTAATGGTGCAACTCAAATCTTTTAAACCGCACAGCAACTCAAGCACCACGGTTCGATCATTCTACCAAGCAGGGATAATTATTGCACCCAACAGATATCATCAGAATACCGAAGCTCTTGATAGAAATTCAATTTTTGCAGAATTCAGTTTCAGTTTGCTTCTTGTATTAATAATTTCACAGTTGAGTAAATATATTAGAAATACAATAATAAATTTTTTTAACATCAAAATCAAGATTACGAACATGAAATTTCCAACATATTATATATTAATAAAGTTACAAGTTTTTCTGTGAAAAAAATATAATCAAGAGAAAACTAATTAATATAGCGTTAAACTAGGAGTTGTTTTCTTTTATTTAATTTTATTATTATACCAGGTGGCTCATTTTTTACTTGGATTGTCGGAAAATATTCATGCTTCAAAATTTTTAGAAAAGAAAATTTGTAATTTTAACCATGTAAAAAATTCGATTGTAATATCTCTTTTAAAATAATGTTGTTTTTTTAGACAAGAAAATGATTTTATTCCATGATATTTGAACCAAAAAAAAATCAATTTATGGGATAGAACAGTATACAAGCATTAGGTGTACGTACTCACGTGGACTAGCCGAAAATTCTCCAGTGGATCCATGCGTACATATTACCATTGATTGGATCACACAAATACGAAGAGAAATGGAGAGGGAAGAAAGAAAGAGAAGGATAACATCGAAAGGGTTAGATCAGATGGCGCTAAATGCGGGTCGGCTCTGAAGCCTCGATATGGATCATTTACCCGCACAATATGACTCCCGACCGCCGACTACATATGATCATTGTGCGTATGTATGATTTTTTCTGTATATCTTTGGATCGTCGGTTTAACTAACTGTAGAGTTTTCATATGTTGCTCTGATAATTGTTATGTCATAGAAACTTGTTGAATGACATGAAATTAAGTATCAATCCCAAATATATTTAATTTAATTATATAAAAGTAAAGAGAAATAAAATAGTTGGGTTCTAGGAAGTTTTCAAAAAGCGTTGGGAACAACATTGAGTCTGAGTACTGCCTATCATCCAGAGACCGATGGTCAGTATGAGAGGACTATTCAGACACTCGAGGACATGTTACGTGCTTGTGCTTTGGATTTTGGACCAGCATAGCATGATCATATGCCGTTTGTGGAGTTTGCATATAACAATTGCTACCACAGCAGCATTGGTATGGCTCAATTTGAAGCATTGTATTGTAGATGTTGTCGTACTCCATTGTTTTGGGACGAAGTAGTAGAACGACAAGTTCAAAGACCTGAATTAGTGCAACAAGAGATTGACCAAGTGGAATTGATCAAGAAGATAACTAAAACTGCACAAGGTCGTCAATCGAGTTACACGGATACCAAGCGTAAACCCCTACAGTTTCAGTCAGGGGAAAAAGTTTTCCTTAAAGTTTCACCATTCTGCAGAGTGATGAGATTTGGATTCATGGAAAAATTAGCCCGAAGATTCATCGGACCTTTCGGGATTTTGGAATGTGTTGGAAATTTGGCGTATCGATTGGCTTTACCACCATATCTATCCAGCATTCATAATGTCATTCATGCATCATTGCTACGACGGTATGTAGTAGATGAATGGCACGTTCGTTGTCCGATAGATGTTCAACTTATAGAAGACTTGACTTATGTCAAGCAGTCGCTTTTAATCCTGGGTATGAAAGAGAAGAAGATCAGAAACAAGACCATTCCACTTGTTCTAGAGCAATGGCCACGTCGAGGTACTGCAGAAGCAACTTGGGAATTAGAGAACGAGTTATATTTTATTCAGTTGTATTGTACTTCAACTCTGATTTCGAGGAGGAAATCTTTGTAAGGAGGGGAGGATGTAATGACCCGGATCCTTATTTTGAATGAATTACTGATTAAAAAATGATTAAAAGGTTGTTAATAAGCATTATTAAGGAATTGGTAATTCGAGATCAACCTGTTGGGATCCAGCGAATTTAAAATGTATAACCCAATCTACTTCATATTAAATTATCCTGATAAATCCAACTAGACAAATGAGATTATGACACGTGGCAAATAAGATTGATTCGGATTTTCTGAACTAGTCCAGATGCAGCCTATAAATGGAAGCCGATTTCCTTTGTTTCCTACACCGCTTCCTTCGGAGAGAGTTTTAGTCATATACCTTAGGTTTTTTAGCCAGTTTCTAGGGCACTTTAATGTTGAGAAGTTTTGAATCTAGTGTCGACTCGAGGAGAGATCTGTGAACTAAGATCGAGATATCATCAGCGGGTTGACGACGGACGCATGTATATTCGTAAAACTTTAAATAGTGATTTAAGAATCATTAGAAAGAACTTTGGAGCATGTTTGATAATTCAAGATCTGGTTTAATAGTGATTTCATTATGTTGGTATTATCTAGGTTCAAGGCTTTCTGTCAGATTGTTTTAGTGAGACATGTGATGTACTGACTGAGATAGCCAAGTGTAGTATACAAACTTATATGCTGCATATTTATACGTTGCATGATACATGTTTTACTACTTTTGCATATTATGCATGACATATCATATTGAGCCTGATATCTTTTGAGATATACCTCGTTTGTTGGGGCTGCTCAGCCCCATTCTGTATTGTGAAAGGTGGGGCATCGAGAGCTACAGTGTCCAACGGCACCCACTGGCTCTGATGATCTTGACATTGTAGGTCCACGTCTTGATGATGATTGTGAGAGCCAAAACACGCCTAGGACATATCAGAGACTACACACTCAGGCGCCCCTAGACTCAGCATGAGATTCTTGATTTGATCTTTGATATCCGAGCATATTGCATTTCACATGTATCATATCAGTTTTTATTCTCGTACATTCTCGTATTGGACGATTATCGTTTATGTCCTTGTTTTCATCTTGGGCATCCCATTCCATGGAGCAGGTCTTAGGTTGAACGGTTCGGATGGCCAGGGCTGTGGCTAGAGTAGTTGGGCTTTCGGTGGTAATCCAGTGGAGGTTTTATTTGGTTATCGTATTCTCGTGCAGTGTTATGTTTTCGATATATTTGTATTAATGTTTAAGACTACTGTTATTGTTATATTTTTGTTTGGGTTGTAAGATGATTAATTTATTTGGTTTCTGCTGTTTAATTGTTGTTATTAAGTTTTAATTTTGCATGTTTATTTGTCTGTTTAGTAGTGGCTCGGGTAAGTGTGCTACAAGAACTAAGAATGAGATGAGAAATGATTTGAATTTATGCACCTATTTATAGGCGCTCTTCCTCGTCTGAACGCAAGAAACATCCGCACATTTTCATCATTTGAACATGGATAAAAATATTCAAATATGCTGCCTAATATAATAAATGTGCATCCCTACCTTTTGACTTGGTGCAAATCTCTCACATGATTTGTCGAAATTTCTCTCACTTAGAGATTTGATTGAGAGTCAAACACATCTTCACACATCATTTCAATCTAATCATTCTCTACTGCTTATGTTTCTGCTAAAGCCTCTGCCTGCTTCGAAGTTACCAACCTATCATCTTTATTCTTGTGTCGGCTTTCTTCTCCAAGAACCGCAGTTAAGACATCGTCGAATTTTAAAGAGCCCAAAAAAATATTTTTGGTTAAGTTGATGATAAATTGATCATATGAATCTGGTAAAATTTGAAGTAGAAGCTCTATACGTTCATTTTCCTCTATTTTATGTCCCAGAGAAGTTAGTTGGGCAAATAGAGTATTTAGTGTTTTGATATGGTCGGTCATTGAAGATGATTCTGCATCTGAAGAGTATAAAGTCTTTTCTTTAGAAAAATCTTGTTGTGTAGTGACTTGACCTTGTATATCTTTGTCAGAGTATCCTAGATAATTTTTTCTGTTTTTATCTCAGAGATACTTGACAGTACTTCGTCTGCTATAGCCAAGTGTAAATTTGCAACAACATTATCACTCACCTTATTCCACTTTCCATTTTCAGTCATTTTCACTGGTCTATCTCCAATAGCTGTCAAGCAATTCTCTTTTCTTAAAATTGTTTGTATCTTTATTTTTCTCAACATAAAATTGCTTCAATTGGACTTTGTTATCTTGTATATGCCCGTCAATATGTCTACAATAATTTAGTAGAATGGACAAAATAATTCTGCCTTCACAAAAAAATCTCAAAAAAAAATCTTTTTTGATGTGGAAGATTAGTCTAGGCTGCAACCACAGAGCATATTCAGAATTTTAAGAATTTTAAACCAAGGCTCTGATACCACTTGTTGGTCCCATGTACTACATCTTAAGATATAAACATGAAAATAAATAATAAATTTTTTTTTGGAAATTATAAGTTTCAGAGTTTGACAAACTGATCAGTAACAAACTAAAGACCTGAACTGAAAGAATATAACTGATATTAGAATTGAAGGAGACTTATCGGACTGAAATGGACGAAGTAGAACTAAAGTATATAAACTAAAAGTTCTCAAAAGTATTAATAAATCTAAAAAATGATGATTCGAAGATAGACAAATTGACCGATACTAGAACTGAAGAGCAGAACTGAATGTGAACTAGTATAGAATAACTGAAAACTGGAACTGGAGCTATAAAAGCGTTCAAACTAAAAGGACATTAGTTAGAACTAATTTAGACTAGCCGAACTGATCAGTCGATCAGTTTGATTCCTGATCAGTTGGTCACATCATCAGTTACAGTTTTGAATCTCAACATATAAACCAACATTTTGTACCAAAGCAGAACAAACGAAGCATTACATTCTGATACAGCGTACCTTTTTCAGAAAAAATTGTCTACATAGACTAAAAGACGATTCAACAGATATTAAATATTAAATGAATTCAGTGTGACCGTTGGAATCGAAAACTATATATAGATGAGAAGTTCAGTTGTGAAGTGGTTAAGATTCTTACGAAAAACGATTACGAACGATCAATCCATTATCAATCAGTTGCGATTCAATTTCAAGATTATACTCAGTTTGCAAATCGCAATCTCAAGCTCACACTACACTAAGTTAATCGTAGCAGTCAGGCTATTCATTTGAGCTATTCAGTTTCCAACTAATAAATTCTGTAAGTAAAATTAAGAGTTTCAGTTTAGCAGTATTTAAGTCCAAACTGAAGTGCGTTATTACATTGTATTGTAATTAATTAAAAGTTTTTTAGTGAATACAGATAATTGAGATAGAAGGGGTGATGTAGTAGCATTTGAATTCTCTGAACATCCATAAAAATCCGTGTGTCAGATTTTCTTGTTCATTTAGTTATCACAGTAACCTAGCCAAAATATTCAAATTTATCCTTCAGTATATTTCTGCACTATCTCAGTTAACTGATCGTTATTGACATACAAGATTTCAGGATCAGTTTCTCAAAAAACTTATTCACATTTGAAAAATACTTTAAAAATCATAAGTGTTTATTCAAAATCCTCTTCTAAACACTTTACTCGTATTAACTGATCCTAAAAACTGGATAACAAGATTTAGGTGGAAAACCTCTGAAATTTATTAGGGTAAAATCACGGGTAAGATGAAAAAAATTCCACTATAATATTTTTATGGTGTACAACCACTCTCTATATTTTCAAAGAGAACATACACTCTGTTAATACAAGAGAACAAATACCTCACAAATATTATAGAACTAAACACTTAAATGCTATAAGATCAGATAAAAGAACTGAGAATGAGATGAAGAATGAGGTGAATTTATGCACCTATTTGTAGGCGCTCTTCCTCGTCTAAACGCAAGAAACATCCGCACATTTTCATCGTCTAAACATGGATACAAATATTCAAATATTCTGCCTAATATAATAAATGTGCAGCCCTATCTTTTGACTTTGTGCAAATCTCTCACATTATTTGTTGGCAATAAATACTATAAATATAAAACAATATTTTCTCAAACAAGAATATTTAGAAAATCCAACAATTTTCAGGGGAAAAAATGCCAATTATATCGAACAAGAGCCTGGAAATTCGATTCCATCAACTTCAAATAAAATTTTACACAATATAAAATGAAATCAAGTTTTAAGATTGCTCTTCTGTCTTCTTTTTTTAGAAAAATGTGATTGTAAACAAGATTTTTTATTAACTACATTAACATATTTTGTGCATACATAATAAACTTAAACCAAATATAATCAGAGTATGAAATCCATAAACCAACATAATATAATGAACCAAATATCATCGCGATACGAGCGATAATCCTGAATTAAATTTTACAACCATACCGAATATTTTTAAAGCAAATCATGAACAAAACAACTGATAAAAATTCTAGAAGCCGCTGCTAAGTCCACCTGACCCGTCCAACCTAAGATCTGTCTCATGGGAATAAGGTGTCTAAGATAAAAGTAAGGACTTCGTTCCGTTGAATCCACTGCTTAGTCCACGTGACCCAGTACATAATGTATGAGTATACAAACATATATGTTCATGTATGAATCATGAACTGATGATAATGGATCAAATTGAAAACTCATGCTTAGCCTAGAGGCGTATGAGTGAATAGCACGTTGTTCCGATGAATCAGTTGGTGATTCTCACACTCAATCGAGATCTTGGACCTGAAATGTCTTGGGTCATCGTAGCACGCTGGTCCATAGAATCTGGGTGGCTCTCGGTACTCGTTCATCCAAGATAGGGTTGAGCGGCCCTTAGTTGATCAAGTCTTATATCAATGGATAATCAGGCTCAACATGGTATGCAAATACCACATATATAACATGAAAGTATAACATGCATCATATGACAAGTAAAATACAACACATAAAAATGCACAATAGCTGGATATCTCGGTCAATACTACATACCTCTATTATAGTCCGGATTGCTTACCCTATTTCTATACATTGTAACCAATAAACTTATATTAGTATCTACGCATGCTTATAGCTCACAACTACCATCCCCCCAAATATAACTAAGGCCCTCAAATTATACACTCATCCGTCGACAACCTTTTGGACACGACAGCTTTGTCGCTCGATCTTTGAGTCGATGACTACTCCAGGAAACAACTGGAAAATTCTAGAATTGCACTAGATTTCGAGAGTGAAAGATACAAAAGTGGTGCAAGTGAAATGAATCTCGCATGGTCTATTTATAGGATGAGTTTGGATGGCCCGAACTAGCTACAGTCATATGTGTCATGCTCGCCCTGACGCCTCATCGGAGGGTGGAGATCGGAAGGTCCGGTCCATGGTTTATAAGATCCAAACTGTAACATACATATACTCATTGGATGCATAACTGTCTTACTAGATGTGTGGGTTCTAGAGGTTCGATCCTAGCTTTAGAAAGTCTGAAGTCTAAACCAACAGGTAGTTCCAAACTGGCTGCTGAATATATTCTTCAATTTTCTTAATAATGACATCTTCACGACATATTTATCACGTTTAAATGATACTTTATTCATAAAAAAAAACTTGGGTCATTACAGTTCGTTAGTATTTAGGGATTTTGGGACAATCATCACTAGGGATAACAATCTTTTTTGAACCTGACAAAGAATCTGATATCGGACCCGGATGGAAGAAGGTATGGAAGGGAATTTTTCCCAAATTCAAAAAACTGATAACCGGGTATGACAATTTTCGAGAATGGAGATGGAGGCGGGTATTAAAAAATCATATCCATATCCGACACAAATGCTCGATTAATANGTCGAATGATACTAGTTGTATGGAATGAAGAAAATTATTAGTATAGAGTTGATACTATTTTTGTTGGATAATGATGTTAAGATAAATTGTTTCTAATATTTTGTTATTTTTCTATGATGTTTAATTTTCTAATTTTTATATTTTTCCTTATTGTTCTCAACAATTAAGTAAATATATATAGCTTACTCAAAATAATTCAAATTTGAGAAAATGTAATTATAGCTAGTAATAAGATATTTGAGTAGGATATGATTATTCAATCCTCCGATAGGTATGAGGATGAGGATGAGCATGATGTTAAGAATGAGGATAAAATTGCTTACCTGATAGGGATGTGGATGGAGATGAAAATTGTAACGTCCCGAAAATCTGAAGGTCTACGTGAACCACATGCATTCAAGTTATCAAATTTCTTATGTGTTTTAATTAAATTAATTTAATTGCATTAATTAAATATGGTAGGCATGTTTACATGTTTAAAATATGGTTTTCTACTAGAATGCATAAAACTGTGTTTTAAAAAAGTTATTCGATACGCGATAAATAAACGGAGACCGGGGACCATATAAGAGAAAATATTTTTATTAAATAAATATTTTTAATTGTTTAATGTGTGGTGTATTTTAAATGAAATTTTCGAAGGAGGTATTTTGATGTGTTTTTATACGCCGAGTCGTATTTTTAAACGCTATTTGATTTTCGACGAAAATATGAACTTTTCGAGAACTCGGCTAATATTTTCACGAACTTTCCTAAACAAAATATTTTAAATATTCACTAATAGACCTAATATACTATGATTATTGGGCCTAAAACTTTTACCAAGTGTTTATTTAAAATACAAGGCCCTAACTCCTACACATCATACCACACGCCCCAACCCCTCTAAACACAAGGACTCTTCTTCCACCAGCCAAGCACACACATACACGTATTTTTGAAGGAGAAAGTCATGCCTTTGAGATAAAAGCAAACAACGGTTCCGTTCATCATTGTTCTTCGCATCTCAACTTAATTGTTGTGCGTAAAATACGCAAAAGCACGCCTTAAATTTCTTTCAAACATCTTTCACACCATATTATTGAAAGGAGATCGATTATGGGTACCCGGAATGCGCAACGGAAGTTTTAAAAATATTTACAATGGCAAAAAAAAAAAAACCCAAGCACCCCTCACTTAGTGTTTAGCAAATACAAATAAAAACACAAAAACATACATAGAGTGTTTTTAGAGATTTACCTATCAATCACAAAGATTGATGATGGCTCCCACTAAGTTGTTAAACAACTTAGCTCTTGAATGGAAAACAAATCCACAAACCTCCCTTGAGCACTCCTTGCTCAAAATCAAGCCCACCACTAGCTAGGAAGATCCACTCTACACTTGCACTAGAAAATGTAGAGTATTTTTCTTTGAGAAGTTTGCAATCCTTTCATCATAATGAAGAAGCGAAATTGAGAAAATTTTAAGGGAAAGTTTCGGCCATCACATGGAGGAAAGAAGGGGAGGATAATTTTTCTTTGTGCTTGAAAAAGTTGAAAAGTGCATGTGCATGACATGCTTTGTTTATTGAAAAAGTTGTCTCCTAATCCTTCACCTCCCTTGCATGCAATTTATTTGGGCTTGTAACATTTACAAAGCCCATAGACTTTTATTTAAATATCTCAAACACATTTGAGATCAATTAAATCTTAATTGAATTTACGCAAGCCCACTAGTTGAAATATTATTTCCAATTGGGCTATACAAGACCCAATGCTATTTATTTAATTCAACACTTGAATTAATTTAATTATTTAAACTCTACTAGGTCCACTAGTGTTTAATTAATTCAACACTTGAATTAATTTAAATTAGTCCATAACAATGTTTATGAAAATCACAATTTTCAAATACATTATTTAATTGAGCCAACTTTTAATTTAGGAACACTTCAACAAATTAAAAGTCACATTCCCCTTAATCCTTTTATAGAAGTCATACTTCGATTTTTCTTTGCGCTTATGAACTCTTTTATGAGTCGTTCAAAACATTGAACTATTTTTCTTCTCAACGAGATCTAGAAAGCTAGTACTTGTGTGGTCCTCAATGGTTCATTGATACAACTAGCAGTGTGTTCACACCTCAATGTGATTTAGGACTAAACATGTCTTTATATGAGCATACCCCAATTGTTTCATTCTTACTTATCAACTACTTGATAAAAAGAACGTCAGAACTCAAGTTTGATAGTACCCAACCAATCATATTAAACTCCTAACAGCATCGCTTACATGATTCCCTAGATATCAAATGATAATGCCTGCAAGAACATTTCATTATGGGTAGCGTACAATACGGTCCCTTCATCTCATATATCCCGACCGATTCGACAACTATTGGTATATCGAGAGTTGCCAAAGAATCGATACTATGTGTCATGTCATAGTTACATCGTTAGTGTAATCTAAGAAACCTCTTTCTTAATTACCACCAACACTCTGATAAGAGATTTCACACTATATACACATGAGATCACATAGGATATCCATACCCGAAGGTAAGCGGTGAATCCCCGACTATAATGCATAGACTCTTATATATTTCGACAAAACATCTAACTTTGCCACTTGATGACCCCATGAGAGTCGGTAAACAAGTTAAAGTGCAATGCTAGCATATAGAGTCTAACGTCCCAGATTCGACGACTGTCCTCACTGTACCAAGACAAGTCTTTCCAGCGTGCTTATGTCCTCACTCACACGCACCCTAGGAAACTTCTCAGGAGGTCACCCATCCCAAAATTGTCCCAAGTCAAGCACGCTTAACTTTGGAGTTCTTATGTGATGAGCTACCGAAAAGAAGATGCACCTTCGTGGTATGAGTAGTACATATCAAATCTTTTAAGCCCTCTTCAACTGTACAGTCCATTACATTGAACAGTCTCGGAATCCCTCTCATTCCCGTGTGAGATCGGTTCATTCATGTTCCCTCCACCTAGAAGCCTGCCAGGAGCCGCTCATTGTCCGTGCAACTGATGGCACCGGCGATCACCCCCGCCCTCTTCGGCCCCGGGCCTCACATGCCCACCAGCTTCCGCTTGGTTCGTCCCCAAATCACACCGTACTAAGAGAGGTCGGCTCTAATACCAACTGTAACGTCCCAGATTCGACGACTGTCCTCACTGTACCAAGACAAATCTTTCCAGCGTGCTTATGTCCTCACTCACACGCACCCTAGGAAACTTCCCAGGAGGTCACCCATCCCAAAATTGTCCCAAGTCAAGCACGCTTAACTTTGGAGTTCTTATGTGATGAGCTACCGAAAAGAAGATGCACATTCGTGCTATGAGTAGTACATATCAAATCTTTTAAACCATCTTCAACTGTACAGTCCATTACATTGAACAGTCGTCGAATATGGGGCGTTACATAGAGTCACAATGTTGTCCCGGATCATGAGGACTAATGGTGTACGACTATAAACTAGGACATTTCCACTCGACAAGTGAGAACCACTTGAAAAGTCCTTTATAGAAGGATGTTCAGTGCACTCTACAAGAAGCACCTATCTGCATGCTCGGACATCGCAATGTCCCCTACCAATGAAACATGGTACTCACATCGCAGACACTAGTCTCAAGCTCAAGCGGCCTTTATCCTTCTTAACGGCGGCTGAATAGACTAGGAACTGTTTAGAACATACATTATTTCAAATATGAGTTTCATGATACTCATCATATGAGCATATCATCTTCTTTCTACTATTTGTATATTCAAGGAGCAACAAGCATGGGTATACAGATAAAGATGTGTCAAAACAATAATTTTAAATATTATTAAAATAAAGATTGTTTATACATAGAGTTTCAACATGAACTCTCGGCCAACACTTGGCTCGACGGACACCTACTCTAACAATCTCCCACTTGCGCTATAGCCAACTATCCATATGCTTCAAACCCATTGATTCGCGATGCTTCTCGAGTCGACACTAGCTCCGAAACTTCTCGACATCAAAGTGCCCTAGAAACTGGCTAGAAAACCTAAGATATATGGCTAGAATTCTCTCTAACGAAAGTGATGTAGGAAACAAAAAAATCAGCTTCCATTTATAGCTACATCCGGACTAGTTCAGAAAATCCGAATCAATCTTATCTGCCACATGTCAGAATCTCATTTGTATAGTTGGATTTCTCGGGATAATGTAATCTGAAGTAGATTGGGTTGTCCATTTTAAATTCGGTGGATCCCAACAGGTTGATCTCGAATTATCAATTCCTTAATAATACTTAATTAGAAACCCTTTAATCATTTCTTAATTAGTAATTCATTCAAAATAAGGATTTGGGTCATTACACTGCTCTCTTTTGAATGGATGTCTAATTTTTTATATTTCTTTCTGAAATTAAAGTCTCGCTAATCCTTGAATTGTGAAATCAATGATCGACAATTCCGTGCCAATTTATGTTATTCAATTCATGCGATCTTGTTAACTCTCTCTTCACTTCTTCGCAATGTCGTCGACAAATATTCAGACCCTCTTTATTATGCTATTTTAGTTTCTACGAGTTATATCTAAGTGTACGCAATGTCGTGGAGGCCATTCAACAACAGCCATACATTCGTCCCTTTTTCGGTCCACCGACAACCATGCTAAACATGCTGTTCACCTCTCATGAAGTAGGTGGACTAGGAATCGTCCCATCGTCGAGAGGTGTCAAAGACTCGTTCATGTAAGCCTACATGGCTTGCTGTTAAAAAAAAAGTTATATAGAGAAAATATTTCCAACACATTTTAAAATGATATAATTATAATTAAACATAATACTTACATCAACAAGTCTTGAACGCTCATCGAAAACGATCTATCGTCATGTCGATGTGTGTGAACATATAACTCCCATGACGTCGGATCTCTATGATGTTGTTCTTAATGCATTATTAATTCGATTGTATGTAATTAGAGACGTTAAAATAATATATTTTAAAAATAACCACAATGTTTAATAATGAAATATTAACATACTTACCAATTTCTGACAATGTCCGCTGTAAGTCTTCGAGCCAGCAATGTGCTTTGTAGTACCAGTCTCAGGTCATGCTGGCTCGCTATTCTTGTTATCCTTGTTTTTGGCTGCCCTAGCCAGCCACCTCTCGTCACTCTATGCCAACATTCATGAAGCCCAGCGTTCATCGCTGACTGTTTGCGGATGACGATCAGCACTCTATGTAGCTATGTTCTTGTACCATAGTTGTCTGATGGTATCATCGAGATGATCTGGCAATCTATATTTTTTCTGTCAATAAAATGCAAGACAACAATAATGAGATTTATTGTTACTATGATGTAAAATTAATTTTAAAACCATAAATCAGAATGTTAAGCAATTACAATAAAAATCTATATACCAAAACTTACAATGAACTCCTCCCAATACCACTGTCCCTGGTCTTCAGTAACATGCTTCAATGAATAGCCTTCGTTGCATGTCTGTAACGAAAACTGAGCAGTAATGAACCGGATAATCTTATTGTGATCCGGCTAAAATCTGTTATCGAAATTTTTAAAATTAGCGACGATAATTATATAAATTTTTTTTACCAAAAAATGAGACTAAATAAACAAAAAAATAATTTTATAACTTACATGCCATCTGCGACCCATATCGGAGTACGAACATCATCCGGAGGTGATCCGTGTTGCTGATTTGCCATATATACGTACAGAATCGATGTATGTAAACGATTCAGTAGTTATGTGCACAAAATAAAATATATTTTATCCAAATTACAATTCAATCATAAATAAACTCAACCATATTCACTTTCGTCGTAAATTTCACGAACATCGTCGCTCGAATGATGAATTGTAGTCATTCGGTATAAATCCATAACGACCGAGATGTACCTTAACGGTATCTTCATCTAAATATATACTACAAGAAAATAGGCATTCAACAACACATCAAAGACAACAGTTTTTTATCAAAACCGTTGTCTTTTATCTTTTAACAACGGTTTCAACAAAAACCGTCGTCGTAGCCTAAAAAAACCTGCTCATAGACAACAGTTTTTTAAAAACCGTTGTCTTTGATGTGTCTACGACAACGGTTGTCTTTAGCATTTTTTTGGGGGACAAAGACAACGGTCTATTAAAGTGTTTTTTTGGACAAACGACAACGGTTTTAGAATCGTCGCTAATTTAAAATTGCGACGGTTTTATTAAACATTAGCGACAGTTTAACAAAAACCATTGCAAATTGTCTATAAATATCCGCGTTTTCGGTTCATTTTCTTCACGCGATAGATTTTTCTCTCTTAGACGATTTTAATTTCGAAATAGTATAAGTTTTTTCGCTTCAATTCCTGATAAATTTCTAAATGTTAGTTAAGATCATGATTATTATTAGTTTAGTCAGATTGTAAGTTTTTTTTTGGTAGATTTATTAAATTATAAAAGTAATTTTTTTAATTTTACGTAAAAAAATAGCGACGGCTTTTGTCAAAAACCATCGCTAAATCAAAAACCGTAGCTAATTGTAGCGACGGTTTATCAAAAAACCATCGCTAAAAGAGACGGTTTTTTTTAAAAAACCGTCGCAATATAATAGCTACGACAACGGTTAAAAATAATTGTCGTTGAATACACTTTCAACAACACCTTCAACGACACCCTCAGTTACAACAATTTTAAATGGCCTAAGACAACGGATAAAATCCGTTGTCGTTTAGCGTTTTTCTTGTAGTGATATATTGTTCTGACATTTTTTTCGATGGTAAGGATAACGTATATTTCCATTAATAAACACTCAGGATGACTAAGTGCAAATGTTACAAACGACTCTACACCAACACAATATTCATTTGTTAGAAATCTATTCTCCAACCGACGATACATCCAATTTCTACTGTTATCCATTTTATCCTACAAAAGAATAAATAAGATATATTTTACTGAATCGCTATAATTTACTCCTTAATTAAAAAAATTACTATATGAACTCCTTAGTTCTGATTCAACATAAGTGGCAGATTTAATAATTTTAATGTTGACAATTAATTGAACAATTAAATTATATAATATTTTAATAACAAACATGTAATATATATTATTTAATTTCTAAATAACATGCAATAAAAAAAATTAAACTATGTATAAATTTACAACAAACTTACAATCCGACCGTAGAAGATGCCGAAGCACTATGCACGCACAAAAAAATCAGCTGGAAAACGACATGCACTGTAAGCTAACAAAATTCATTAGCTTAACTAACATTAATAAATTTATCAAGAATTGAAGCTAAAAAACTTACCCCAAATCGAAACTAAAATCGCCTAAGAGAGAAAAATTTATCACAGATAGGAAGCGGTGCGGAGAAAAATAGACCGAGTATGCCTATATTTATAGACAATTTGAAAAAATGTCGCTAATGCTTAAATCGTCACTAATAGAACCCTCGCTATTAGCGACGGTTGTATTTAGATCGGCGAGTGTTTTAAAACTGTCACTAGGGGTGTCGAAATGCAACACGACCCGTCAACCCGACACGACCCAACACGAAAAAAATCAGGTTCGGGTTGGGTCGGGTTCGGGTTAGTGTTGGGTTAGACGGGTTTCGGGTTGGGTGGCGGGTTGACCCGAAAACTTTATTTTTGAAAATATTACCTATATTTTTATATATTGTATGTTTGNCATTAATGTTTTTTAAAAAATAAATTTCGAGTTAGACGGGTTGATTCGGGTTAGACGGGTTCGTGTTCGGGTTGCTTCGGGTTCGGGTTGGGTTCGGGTTGAAAGAATAAAAAAAAATTTCGCCGATTGACACCCCTAACTGTCACATCAACATCTTATGTGTAAAATTTGGTTTAAACTTCCCATTGGCCATGACTACATTTAACTCGCAAAAAATGTAAGATAAATACAAACATGATGGTGTAAAATGTAAAAGAAATATAAATTTGATGGGTTTTTTAATTAAGAAATTATTGAACTTATTTGTTACTATTCACAAACTTGAAGGGGGTAAATGTCACATTTAAATTTAGGTGGATTTTTTAACTTGCATGATTTCGAATACAAATCAAATATTTTTTGAGTCAGATCGAAAAACTCAATATTCGTTTAGATCTTTATACTCTTACGGTTGAAGTAAAAAACAAAGAGGTTCACATGAAAATGATGAATAAATCATTTCAGAATTTAGAATGCTTTTTCCCAGTTATTTTTCCTAATTTGGGAGCAATATAGGGTTGTTGAACTGAACGCTGAGATGTTAAAATGGGTTCGATGCTAAGAATAATACCAGCAATCAAATTAATCTTAGCTATTTTAATAATTTGAAATTTGACTTGAATAAATTATATAGCATCACTTGTTAAAATTGGAAGGATACTAATTGTACAATTAATTTTATTTTTATCTTAATCAGAATTTGTTACAAAAATTATATTTCAACATAACGTATTTATTTTAACTTAATTTAGGACTAATGTTCATAGTTATATTCATATTATGTGTGCCAGTTAGATGGTATAAACAGGGGTAGGAAAAAATACCGAATTTTCGGTATACCAAAGATTTCGGTATGGTAACAATACAGAATTTTTCAGTACGGTAACGATTTGCAATTTGAAAATTTCTGTATATATCGGAATACCGAAATAGTAAAAAAATATACAAAATTTAAAATGTTAGGTTTTTTTCGGTATAAAACGATATATACCGATACCGTACCGAAATCTTGGTTTACCGTACAATTTCGGTATAAACGGTATGCTAGTTATATGTACCGAAATTTTCGGTATACCGATTTTCGGTACGGTAAAGATATAAGTTTTCTTATACCGTATTTTCAATACGTTATACGGTATAGGATTTTCGGTACGGTACGATATATCACCCCTAGGTATAAAACGAATATCTCAAAAGTTTTTTGTTTGGGATTTCAAATTTAAATAAAAAAATAAAATTAGTCTTTTTAAAAAATAAAATTAAAAATTTGACACTTGAGATAATTTTGAAACAAAAAAATTTTATTAGATGATATCACCGGTCAATTTTGTAAAATGAATAACATATTTGGGTCACACATCAAAAATTATTATTTTTTCTACCAAAGGTATTCCTTATTATTGTAAATATGAGCAGGATGACTCGTCTCATGATAAAAATCCATAAAATTATCTCACAAGAGACCCACTAATTTTGAAAATGATTTCATAAACTTTTATTTGAGCATGAAAACGAAAACTAACATGTATGAATGTAAAATTAAATTAAGAGTAATTGAATGCAAAGAAATAAACATAATATGTTTAAAGATGCAATTCTCCTACAAAGTTTTTTTTATATATAGAAAATAATCTATTTATCCACAAATTTAACATAAATATTTTGCTCAGTAAATTAATTTAAATTGTGAAAAAAATATATTTTTTGCAGCATATGTGTTTATTTACCAATTTTTATATTTATCGAGTGTTTTTTATTTACCAATATTTCATATTATTATAAAATAGCACAGCATAACCATTTTGATATAGTTTTTAATATATATATAGCCAAACATAAATTAAATTTAATATATACATATATAATTTTTGACAAAATATCAAATTTAATCTCAAATGAGACGTAATATTTTTAATCTTATATCTTTTATTAAATAAATTATAATCTTGTGACTACGTTTTAATAATAAATTGTAGTTTTTTTCCTTAAAATCATGTAGTTTAATTTCTAATATTATTGTAAAAATTTAATAATTATATTGTTAAATATGTGAATGCCACAAATAAATTTTTTAACTATGTAATTATAAAAAAAATTAATTAAAACAATAATTTTTGTGTTGAAATTTAAAAGTCCCTAATTTATTACATATAACGTGTGAGAGATACTTTTTTAATTTTTAGAGAGACAATTGTGAATTCCATTTCTCTGTTGCCCCTCATCCCTCCACTTTTCAAGATTTTACCGCCGCAACAGTCACCGTCCACCGGTCCTCCGTCAGCGGTGGCAGATACGGTCTCAATTTTACTTTATACAATGGTCGTGCAGATAGTAAATTCATGCTAGGATCCTGAGGAATGGAACTTTACAATTCGTGAGTTGGTGGTGGCGCAAGTCGAGATGATTCAAGTGGAAAATCTTGCTAAATCGGCTGTATCGAAGCGTGGGATATCCACCTGTTCTTGTCTATTTGAGAGGGTCAAGCAAACAGGTGAAATCATATGAATTTGGAATCTTTGATTTTTCGCATTTTGTATCGTCTGTTACTGTAATTTGATGGAACAACTTTTGTCGGGGATCTCGTAATAAGTTTGTGTTGCTTGCATTTTTTTGCAGAAAATGAAATAGTTAAAATGTTTCAGCTGGGACGTCCAAAAGATGAGACCCCAAAATCTGAGCAACGTTTCGAGAAACGAAAGAACTGTTCTTCGAGGGCTCTTGATGAGAGGTTTGTTAGGATTTTGAAGATATTTAAATGGGGACCTGATGCCGAGAAGGCTCTGGATGTTCTTAAATTGAAGGTTGATCATAGATTAGTTCGCGAGGTTTTGCAAGTAGATGTTGATTTCAATGTAAAAATACAGTTTTTCAAATGGGCTGGGAAAAGAAGGAACTTTGAGCACGATTCAACTACATACATGGCTTTAATCCGATGCCTCGAGGAAGCGGGGCTGGTTGGTGGACTATGGAGGATGATTCAGGATATGGTCAAGAGTTCGTGTGCCATTAGCCCAGCTGAGCTGTCGGAAATTGTAAGGATTTTGGGCAGGATGAAGATGGTTGATAAAGCACTTGCAATCTTTTACCAGATAAAAATTCGCAAGTGCAAACCATCCTCGAGCACGTATAACTCTATAATCTTGATGTTGATGAGAGAAGGTCGTCTTGAAAAAGTTCAAGAGCTGTATAATGAGATGTGCCGTGACGGTGACTGTTTTCCAGATACGCTAACATACAGTGCTCTCATATCAGCATTCTCTAAACTAGGTCGTGATGATTTTGCCATTAGGCTGTTTGATGAAATGAAAGAAAACGGATTAAATCCTAATCCAAAAATATATACTACTTTGTTAGGTGTTTACTTTAAATTGGGTAAGGTTGAAAAGGCGTTAGGATTAATGAAAGAGATGAAAGAAATGGGTTGTGCACCAACTGTATATACATATACAGAATTGATTAGAGGGCTTGGTGCTGTTGGGAGGGTTGAAGAAGGTTACTCTATATTCTTGAATATGCTTAACGAAGGTTATAAACCAGATGTGGTGCTCATAAATAATGTCATAAATCTCCTGGGAAGGGCAGAACGTCTGACTGATGCTATTAAGATTTTTGAAAGAATGGAGTTAATGGAATGTAAGCCAAATGTGGTGACGTATAATACTATTATTAAATCTTTGTTCGATTTGAAATACCCATTAACTGAGATCATGTCGTGGTATGAGAAAATGAAAATAAGTAGTGTTAGTCCTAGTTCTTTTACTTATTCGATTCTTATAGATGGATTTTGCAAGAAAAATAATTTAGAAAAAGCACTACTGATGCTTGAGGAAATGGATGAAAAGGGCTTTCCTCCATGTCCAGCTGCATACTGCAGCTTGATCAACAGTCTTGGCCGAGCAAAACGTTATGATGCTGCTCATGAGCTATTTCAGGAACTGAAGGAAAACTGTGGATCTTCAAGTGCTCGTGTGTATGCCGTGATGATAAAGCATTTTGGAAAGTGTGGACGTTTGACAGAGGCTGTCGATCTCTTCAATGAGATGAAAAGACTTGGTTGTATTCCAGATGTCTATGCCTATAATGCACTCATGTCTGGGATGGTGAGGTCTGGCATGACGGATGAGGCTCAGCTTTTGCTTCGAACCATGGAAGAAAATGGGTGCACTCCTGATCTTAATTCATACAACATTATTTTGAATGGATTGGCAAAAACCGGGGGTCCTCAAATGGCGATGGAGATGCTTAAAAAGATGAAGAATTCCAAGATGAAGCCTGATGCTGTATCTTACAACACGGTTCTTGGTCGTCTTAGCCGTGCTGGCATGTTTGAAGAGGCTGCAAATTTGATGAGAGAGATGCGCTTGAATGGCTTACAATATGATCTCATAACATACTCATCAATACTCGAGGCTGTTGGCCAAGTCGATGAAGATGGCAAGCTTGTGGCAGCGTAAAATCCTGTTATTGTAGTAAATATATACGAGACTACGTATAACATCATATTTGCATTGGGATCAGAGTGCAATGGTGGCCGTTCTCCATCATGTCAGCTAGAAGAAAATGCAGCATTTCTCATGTTCCTTTCGCTGGTGGATTGTAATTTTTTACACGATGTCACAAATAACGTCAAACAGATTCATTATTTGTATTTCTCTCATCATGTCAGCTAGAAGAAAATGCAGCATTTCTCATGTTCTTTTCGCTGGTGGATTGTAATTTTACACAGGGTCACAAATAACATCAAACTGATTCATTATTTGTATCTCTGTTTCAAGAACATGAGATACCGATCCTTGATTTAACGAAGCATCAAGTTATTAGTTCGGATTCACGAAAGTAGAACCTGGAACTCTTAGCGAGGAAAATTTGAACTCTACTTCTCAGATGGAGGTCAAGATCAGAGGAATATTCAAACATGGATGTTGGAGCAGTTGCCCAACGAATGAATTCTGAACTATTGACTGTGAGACTTTTTGATATCTTTTTCTAATTTTTTTAATTTAATTAAATGCATATTTTATTTTTCAAAATTAAGATTAAGATTGGTTCTCCTCTAGTCTCAAAAGAATTTTCTTGTATGCTGACTGATATTGAATTTTTTTTGGTGGCAGCTACTATCACTCGTCTATTAGATTAGGCAAAAACTTGTGTGAGACGGTCTAACTTGTCGTATTTTGTAAGACATATCTCTTATTTGGGTCATCTATGAAAAAGTATTACTTTTTATGCTAAGAGTATTATTTTTTATTGTGAATATCAGTAGGGTTGACCCGTCTCACATATAAAGATTTGTGAGACCGTATCACAAGAGACATACTATTAGATTATGACAAGATAATGCTAGATATTAATCACATTCGATTAAATAGGTTATTATTATCATCATCATCATGATCGAAGTAAGATTTTGAATATCAATAATTAAATGATTTTAGTGGGGATTGGCGTATATGTTCAAAAGAGCACAGTGGCTTGACTTTAAAACCAACATGTGATAGTTTATGTTAGATTGCTTTTGGACGAGATGATTTAATTTTGAATGAATTATTTTATTTGGCGAGAGATTTGAACGATAATTTTGAAATGACATCCAATGATTAGCATTACATCTAAATGAATTAGCTAATGATTTTATTGGAAAAAGATTTGAACGATAATTTTGAAATGAAACTCAATTTGGGTGTTTGAAATTCATCATAATTATCATTGCATCTATATGAATTAAGATTAATTTGAAATACACTTCCAAACAATCAAACAAATTTAAAATCTATAGATTTGAAATTCATACCGTTAGATCCTTTCGTCCAGCGTAATACAAGGGAATTGTGTTTTACTCCAATAAACGATGATTATGAGCTAATTGGAGGTACACATTCATATAAAGCAGGTTTGTTATGCTCGTGCTAACATTTATGAACTTGGTCCTAATGCTCTAGAGTTCAAGAATTGCATGGTGTTAAGAAAATGCAACAAATGCATGCAATAAATCCAAAATCAATGCTAGAAAGTTTCTTGGATGAAAATATATACTTTTATATATAGGTGCTTAAAATATTTTAAAAAAACACGCATGACACATATAAACAAGAGGATTTTAGCTATAAATATCTATATTGTTGGAATTTTTAAGTTTTGGTGATTGAATAAAGTTGCTAGGATAATTAAAGAACCTAACTAAACTGAATTCAAGGAGGAAAATTGATTTTACATAAGAAGAAGTTTCCTAAGAAGCTTAACTGATTACAAAGCCGGACAGATAAAATATAAAAAGGATACTGATAGCTAAACAATTCAAGGTTGACTGGTGAAGCTCAACTGACAGTCTATCTAGTTGATCAGTCAGTCCAAATCCATCTATTCCCTGAAGAATCAGTATAATCAATGATTAAGGATCAGAGCCCGACTGAAATAACAGATAAAACTTTTCGTAATAACAGTCGCTGAACCTTAACAGAATGTCAGGTTTTTGTATTCGGAAATGGATACATTTTGAAAAGATTACCGTTGTAGATTAAGATATAAATAGATCGGTTAAATAAGATCCGAAGATTATACCGTTACAATATCTATTTTTTATTATCAAAAACAAATTGATCTTCTCTGAAGAAGCTTTCCGTAAGACAAACTAAAATAGCTAGGACACGTCGATAAATCATTATCTGATCGTTTTGAGGATCTGATTTGTGCTAGAATTTCTATGTAAAATCTGTGTAATTGAGAGTAAGAAGTTTTACTACTCAAAGTGTTTAGATTGAAGTTTTACTAAGAGTTTCAGTTAGACAGTATTAAGTCCTATTGAAGTGAGTGATTTTAAATTACTTGTAATTATCAAAGTCTTTTAGTGCAAACCTTCAGTGAGAAATAAGAGGTGACAAAGAAGTTTTGAAATATCCGAACATCCAGAAACAAAATTGTGAATATTTACTTTTCAGCCTACTTACCTTTCTACTATTCAGTAAACCTCTACTGATTTTTTTGTTAAACCATTTTTTTCAACCAATTTCAGTAAGTCTACTTCTGCATAGTTCATGCTGATTGATTTACTGATAACTTAACTGACAAGAACAAAAGTTCAGTGTTGCTTACCCAACCGAAAAACTTTTGAGATAAATTTATTCACCCCGCTCTAAATTTATTTTTGATCCTAACAAATAGTATCAGAGCAGTTTATTCTTGTTTCTGAACACGATATCCTAAATGGCATCATTAAGCAAGATCTCAATGTTTTCTAAAGAAGATTTTGATGACTAGAAGATCATAATGCAGGCTCATCTAGCTGTCAAGATTATGATATGTGGTACTTTATCACAGATGGACCAATGAGGATCATGAAAGCAAATAATGCTATTGTCATTTCTGATGGTGCTCCTCAGATGATTGAAAAACCAATGATGGAATGGACTAATGAGGACAAGAAGAAGGAAAATCTGGACAACTTGGTCAATGACATTGTACAAAAATTTGAACAAGAATACCTTCAGCAAGATCAAAATATGTCTCACTGCCAAATAAATCTGGGATAAACTGATACAATTATGCGAAGGTAATTATCAAACAAAGGAAAATAAACTGTCTGTGGCAATCCAAAAATTTGATAGTATCGACATGAAGGATGGAGAATCCATGTCGGACTTCGATGAAAGAGTGGGATGTATTATTATTGAAATGGTTGCTCTTGGGAAGGAATATGGAAATAGAGAAATAGCCTTGAAAATTATTATGACACTCTAAAGAGAATGAAACGTCAAAACAATGGCTATGCAAGAATCAAAGGACCATAACAAGCTTCAATTCCACGATATGTTTCCATATCTCAAAGCATATGAATTCGAATTGGAAACAAGAACTGATAGTGAATATTCAATCAAACTAACAAAGGCTCTAGCTGCTATAACTACCAAACAAAATTCCTCAAAAGAGAATTCAACTGAGCAATTGAACAGTGATGCAATGTTACTGTTTGTAAGAAAATT
Source organism: Primulina huaijiensis (assembly GCF_012295235.1). Classification (NCBI taxonomy): domain Eukaryota; kingdom Viridiplantae; phylum Streptophyta; class Magnoliopsida; order Lamiales; family Gesneriaceae; genus Primulina; species Primulina huaijiensis. Next base: position 5,967,808 of record NC_133310.1, on the reverse strand, counting down.
TGGGAAGTTCTTAAAAAATAATCAGGGCAACTTTCAAAGTCCAAGAAGACGTAATCATAACAAGAAAGAGTTCATCAGTGAGGACAATGCATGTTTCAACTGTGGAAAAGTCAGGCATTTTATAACCAACTGTCCCAATCCAAAGAAGGATGAGAGGAGGCCAACTGACAAAAAAGGTCGATTTCATAACAAGAAGAAAAAGTCTAAATATGACAATATGTCATTCAGAAAAAAAGAAAATCAGAAGGTGCTTGTTGCTGAAGATAGCAAAGCAAGGTGGGCTGATTCTGAGACTGACTCATCAGAGTCAGGATACTCCACTAGTGAAAGTGATGAAGAGGTGGTACAATGCTTCATGACTGATGCTGAGCTAGAATCTACCTGTGATAAGTATTTAACTTTAGTTCAAATTATTTTACACGAAATGATCTCTTCACTGTACTCAATGACATGGTAATATAGTACAAGATATTTTCTCAATCATTCGAGGAAGTGAAAGCAAAGAAAGCAAGCTAAACTGAAAATGATGTTGAGCTTAACTGAGAAAAGTCAGATAAAATATTAGGTCTTAAGGCAGAAATTACAAAATTAAAAACTGAAAATGAAGAAGTATTGAATGAACATCAGAAACTTGTTTCTGAGAATAAGAACTTAGTTGAACTGATTAGCATTTGGAATAAGTCGTCAGTAAGTCTTGTGAAAATGCAAGAGCTGCAGAAGCACTCAGAAGACAAAATTAGTCTTGGCTTCAGTGGTAATGATGGCAATCCTATTAACTGTAGTACCCGATCGAAACTGAACATGTGAAAAAGGAAAAACATTCATTTCGTAAAGTCTAATACGGTATATGACATCAAAATTCAACTGATCAAGTTGGGAAACATGTCGAATTAATGAACAAATACAAAAAGTTTGGTATTGGATATACACAAGAGAGTTCATTTGTCAAACCCAACTGGTCTGATCATAGATTCAGCCAGGCAAGATGTTGGAACATCTCATGTTCTCAATCTTGATTTTGATGTTAACAAAACTTGTTAATTTGTTTATAATGAATTTACATAAGTGCGTAGAAAGGTACCGAGCCTAAACTGAAACTATCGAGACGCAAACTGAAAGTGCCAACTGATTGCCCAAACTGAACCAGTTCAACTGATTGACCAGCTGATAGGTAGTTCAACAGAAGACCTTCAGAAGCTCGGCCAACTGATGAAGAGCTCAACTGATGAACCAGTTTAACTGAAGCAGTGAAATCAGTTTAGCTGACGAGCCAACTGATTTCACAAAACCAGTTCAAGACCAGTTCAACTGATCAGTTCAGAGCATCAGCTAGGAACCGACCAGTTTGCAGAACACGACAAGCTTATCTAAGTGGAATCCAGCTGTGCGCATTTAAGAAAAGCAATTGTCCAGTCAAAAGACAATAATGAACGTTGCAGCAGGGCTTAAAGTCAAGACGTTGCAGCAGGGCTTAAAGTCAAAAAGGACAAGACACAAATATCGAGAAACATATTCAAACTGCAATGGACAAATTTGATGAGTCTTGATAAATGACCTCGAAGCCTCTATAAATACAAGACTAAAACCATCAACAAAAAAAGAGAAGAGTAGTTTGTGAAGATCACAAAAGAAAAAGGGCACGCTCAACTCATATCAGCTTTCAAAAGCAATCAGCCCAGATTTGAGGGAACACTTCAAAGTGTTATCAGCTTAGATTAGAAAGTACTTTTCCCTCAATATGTGAGAACACTTTCTTATCAGTTCTCACACACGCACACACCCATACACCATCACTCACATACATACAGAAAGTAGAGCGTATTGAAAAGTTGAGTGAGTCTTGCACAAAGATGTTAAATTTATGTATGTAGTTTTTAACACATAGACGTTAAACAAGTGTTGCCTTCAGTCTATACTAGAGTTCAGTTAGACAGTAGGGAAGTCCTAAGCTGAGTGGGTTTGTACAAGATATTGTATAAATCAAAGTCTTCTAGAGGATCCTACCCAAGGTAGTAGAAGGTGTGACGTAGGAGCAGTTGAAGTCTTTGAATATCCATAAACATATCTTGTGTACTTAACTGCTTAACTATTGTTTTTAAATTGATTTGATCAGTTTGAGCTGTTGTCAATTCAGTTCTCACCATAACTGAACTGATATATGCAAGAACTAATCCCTCTTATTTCAATTATTCATTTTACACAAGTTAAAAGGCTTTCAAATTAGTCAACTTTCTTAACGAAGAATTATTTCGAGTGTCTTCCGCTTGATTTAAACCAAACTCGATTTAATTCATCGGTGTTTACATTCTTAGAACACGAGTTATTGAAGATCATTGAGAATATTGTGTTTGAAGCACCCTTACAAGTGTGAGAACCAATCCATCAATTGGTATCAGAGTTAGTTGTTCTAAGAAAAACATTTGAAAACTGATATTTTAAATGTGTTTCAAAATGTTATTCAAAATGGTTTTCAAAATCCTTTTAAAAATTTTATATGAGTTTACCGTGGGAAGAGAGAAGATTTTTGGATCTGCAACTAACATCGTAGCCACTTCTCTCGACTCCATATTTTGTTGTTTTAGCAACTTGAAGGGTTTTGAATTCAAACTGACAGCAGAATAGCTAAACTGATCAGCGGACAAGATTTCAGTTGCCAGCCTGCCAGTTCATCTATCAAAGTAAATGATCAATGTGGTTCAGCATCAGTTGAGTTTAGTTTGAGTCAGCTCGACCAGTTAGCCAGCACAGAGATCAAGTCCAAGGCAAATTAGCTGCTCTTCTAGCAAAGAAAACTCAAGATCGATGTAGCATTCAAAGCATTCAAGGCAACCAGTTATTGGTATATTCAGTTCTATTATATATAAATTGACTGATATTTGATGTTGTTTACAATTCGCTGTTGTAGTAGCAATTACCTTACACATGTTGGTGTGTTAAATGTATGATACAAGGGACGCCTATTTGGTTAAATAAACATCGCGTTTATCCAGTTGATTTCTTTGTAACTGAACTGTTATCTCAAGATTTGTTGTCTAAACTGCTTGAATGATAAAAGATGCTAAAACTTCATTAAATCGCATAAATGATTATATTTTTACGGGGGAGTTTTAAATTCGGTTCTTGAGGGGGAGCTTTCTTATCCCTCGAACTAAAAAATGTTTTAAACTCGTTTTTAATTCAGTTCTTGAGGAGGAGTTCTCTTTAATTATCCCTCGAATTGAAATTTTATTTCTTTGTTTTTTGCTTAAATGTTTTAAATGTTTTTTATTCTCACAAAGGGGGAGAATTAATATTAAATTTTAAAATTTAATTTTAAAATCATTTTAATTGCTCAAGTTTTGTGATCATAAAAAAGGGGAAGATTGTTGGAACATTTAATATTCGCAATCTTGATTTTGATGTTAACAAAACTTGTTAATTTGTTTCTAATGAATTTACCTAAGTGCGCAGAAAGCTACCGAGCCTAAGCTGAAGCTATCGAGACGCAAAATGAAAGCGTCAATTGATTGCCCAAATTGAACCAGTTCAACTGATTGATCAGCTGATAGGTAGTTCAGCAGAAGACCTTCAGAAGCTCGGTCAGCTGATGAAGAGCTCAACTGATGAATAGCTCAGCTGACCAGTTCAACTGAAGCAGTAAAATCAGTTCAGCTGACGAGCCAACTGATTTCACCAAACCAGTTCAACTGATCAGTTCAGAGCATCAGCTAGGAACCGACCAGTTTGCAGAACATGACAAGCTTATCTAAGTAGAATCCAGCTGTGCGCATTTAAAAAAAACAATTGTCCAGTCAAAAGACAATAATGAACGTTGTAACAGAGCATAAAGTCAAGACGTTCCAGAATGACTGTCAGAAAGGAAAAGACAAAAATAGCAAGAAAACGGACAAATTTGATGAGTCTTGATGAACGGACTCGAAGCCTCAATAAATACAAAACCAAGACCATCAACAACAAAAAAAAGAAGAGAAGTGTGTGAAGATCACAAAATAAAAAGGACACGCTTAACTCATATCAGCTTTTAAGAAGCAATCAGCCCAGATTTGAGGGAACACTTCAAAGTGTTATCAGCTTATATTAGAAAGCACTTTTCTCTCAGTGTGTGAGAACACTTTCGTATCAGTTCTCACACACACACCATCACTCACATGCATACAGAAAGTAGAACGTATTGAAAAAATAAGTGAGTCTTGCACAAAGACGTTAAACTTGTGTATGTAGTTTTTAACACATAGACGTTAAACAAGTGTTGGCTGGAAGATGTTGCCTTCAGTCTAGACTAGGAGTTCAGTTAGGCAGTAGGGTAAGTCCTAAGTTGAGTGGGTTTATACAAGGTATTGTATAAATCAAAGTCTTCTAGTGGATCCTACTCGAGGTGGTAGAAGGTGTGACGTAGGAGTAGTTGAAGTCTCCGAACATCCATAAACATATCTTGTGTACTTAAGTGCTTAAATATTGTTTTTAAATTGATTTGATCAGTTCGAGCTGTTATCAGTTCAGTTCTCACCATAACTGAACTAATATATTCAAGAATTGATCTCTCTTATTTCAGCTATTTAGTTTACACAAGTTAAAAGGCTTTCAAATTAGTCAGCTTTCTTAACGAATGATTCTTTCGAGTGTCTTCCATTTGGTTTAAAACCAAACTCGATTTAATTTATCGGTGTTAATATTTTTAGAATACGAGCTATTGAAGCTCATTGAGAATATTGTATTTGAAGCACCTTCACAGGTGTGAGAATCGATCCATCACAAGACATAACTCAAAAATGGCTAAAACCTATCAATGCAATAATTGCAAACCTGTTCAAAAGATATTCAAGCAAACCAATTATGATAGTAAGACTAAACAACATTTCATTTCACACACACACTAAGCATTGCACAAACATGATTCTGCACAATCTTTCCAGAACAAACAACGAGGTCAGGTTGTCAAACTGATCCAAGTGTGGGTTTCCAAGAGACTAATCCTGTTTGGACCCAAATAGGATTGGGTACTAGTTGATTTAATTTATGTATGCATAACAATGAACGAGAAGAACTAAAAAATTCAGTTTGGTATCTAGACAATGGATGTTCAAGGCACATGACTGGTAAAGCCAAAATGTTAAATAACTTGATCAATTGTGAAGGATCGGGGATCACTTTTGGAAATAATGCTAAGGGTACGACCGTGAGTAAGGGTAAGATTACCCATAAAATGTGATAATTAATAATGTTTTACTGGTTGAAAATATGTGCTATAATTTGATAAGTATTATCAACTCTGTGATAATGAATATTTAGTCGAATTTCGCAAAAACAATTGCTTAATCAAGATGCTAATAATCAAATATTGTTAACTGGAATTAGAAATTGTAACACTTACAAAATTGATTGCAATAATAATTATTTATTTTCACCAACTTGTTTTGCTGCTATTAATAATGATAAACAGTGGCTATGACATAAAAAAACTTAATCATCTCAATTTCATATCAATTAATAATCTGGGTAAATGGAACCTAGCTGATGGGTTACTCAGCATTGAATTTGTTAAAAATCATGTGTGCTCAGCATGTCAGTTAGGTAATCAGATTCGATCGAGTTTTAAGAATAAATGTATCAAAGTGACTAATAAATGCTTATAAATGTTTCATACGGAATTTTTTGGGCCAATACCTGCAATCAGTTTAGGAGAAATGAGATATACACTTGTGATTGTTGATGATTTCTCTCGATTTACTTAAGTGATACTTTTTAGTGGTAAGAATCATACTAGAACCCAAATAAATAAATTTCTTAAGGGTGTACAAACTGAGAAATCAACCTCAGTAATCAAGATTAGGAGTGATCGAGATACTGAGTTCACTAACAAATATTTGAATGAGTACTTATCAGATCAAGGAATTCAACATGAATACTCTATAGTAAGAACACCTCAACGTAATGGAGTTGCTAAAAGAAAAAACATGACTTTGAAGAAAGCTGCACGGACACATCACTACTTAATTGTTCAGTTGACTTTTCATTTGAAACTGATGGTTCCAGTTTCACCATGGTTAAAGCTTTAGTCAGCTGAGAGGTAGGTTGATCATCTTCCTTTATTGCAATTCAAATTCATAGGCTTTCATGTATGCAAATAATTCATGTAGCTCCATTTTGTACAAGTCTTTTGAATCACGCATAGCTATAGTCTTGAGATCTCATTCTTTCGGTAGTCCTCTCATCACCTTGAGAATTATTTCTTGGTTGCTATACATTTTTCCAAGTGCACTGAGTTTTGTTATGATTCAACTAACTCTTTCATCAAAGTCATACATAGATTCTTCGGTTTGCATTTTAATACTGTCAAATTTCTATATGGCCACATAGAGCTTATTTTATTTGGTCTGCTCATTTTCTTCACACAACTGGTCAGCTTTTCCTATATTTCTTCAACGATTTTTCATATTTTGATCTTGTTGAATATGTTTTTGTCGAGGGTTTTGTATATAATGTCTTTGGCCACATTGTCAAAATTTTATTTCTTCTTATCATCGTTTTTCCATTCACTTCTTGGTTTTTCTAGTATTTGAGGAGCACTTTCAGTGATGACTACGATTGTATTTGTCTTCATTATCTTCATTGGTCCATTTGTGATGATGAACCACATATCATCGTCTTGAGCATTTAAGAGAATCGGCATTATGATATTCCAATCATCAAAGTCTTCTTTGGAGAACTTTGAAATCTTACAGAATGATGTCATGAGGAATGTTTTGTTCAAAGACAAAAATGAACCGCTCTGATACCACTTGTCAGGATCGAGATTAGAAATTTAGAGAGGGGTGAATAAATTTTCTTTGAATTGTTTAAATTGTGTTAACAATGTTGAAACTTTTTTCTTGTCAATAGAGTTTTCAGCAAGTCAATCAGTGAACTGTACGGAAGTATGCTTACTGAAATTGGTTTAAACAAATGACTATTCAGTTGGGTAGTTAAGAGAAGACAAACTAAATGATAAATGAACGAATGAATGTTTATTGATTTTCGGAGGTTTCAATACTTATACGTCACACCTATTTCCTCAAGGAAGGTTTGTACTTAAAAACTTTGGTAATTACAAGAGATTTGAAATTACCCAATTCAATAAGATTTAACACTGTCTAACTGAAAGTGAAAAACTTAGAGTGATAGAATTCCTTGCTCACAGCTTATGTGAACTAAACAAAAGAATTTTGTGCACGAATGTGATCCTTGACATGTCAGAAAATAACGAATCAGTGTGTGATTGTTCTTCAATCTGAGTTCTTGTAATATTTTTGCAAAGAGATTTGGCTTTGTATTCAGCTGAGGATTCTTGTTGCTGGCTGGTTCAACTGATCTTATATATAGTCATAGTATTCATTGGTAACTTGTACAAAAAAATATCCGTTCATGACTGCAATGTACTTGTTGCCGATTCATCGTCTTTTCTAATATCAGTTGACTTTTGGCAGAGACTGTCACTCTAATCCTTAACACTGATCGGTAGGAACAAAAAAGCTGTATTATTTTAGGTTCTGGTCCTTAATCACTGATCGATAAGATCCTTGTAGCGATCTCGTTTAAAGTGATAGTCTGTCGGTTTGAATTAAATAAGAGTACCTTAATTAGTTTGGTAGGTTGATTTTTACGCTGATATCAGTTTGAGCTTGCGATCGGTTAGGTTACTGATTTCATTTTCTTTCTCGAATTTAGTTGTGATCTTTTTACCTAACATCAAAACTCAATGTTTCAACACCCCTGAATTCTTAAATAGAATAAGATGTTTTGGACTACCAAATTACGAGTTAAACTTGAAGGTTGGAGCTTCGATTATGTTGTTGTGGAACATAGATCATTTTATTGGATTATGCAATAACACTAAATTGATCATGACGAGGCTCAGAAACCATGTTTTGGAAGGACAAATTTTGACTAGAAGTAATACGGGTCATAAAGTGCTTATTCCAAGAATTTCATTGACCTCTTATAATCTAAGACTTTTTTTTAAATTCCAATGAAGACATTATCCTTTGATTGTATTAAACGTAATGACAATCAACAAAAGTTTGGGTCAGTTATTGTGTGAGGGACTGTCATCATAATCACAATTTATTAACATACAATCACGATTAATTAATAAACAACAGAAACGTGTGTTAAAAATTTGTGTTTGGACCTATAAAAATTTTGATATAATCTTCTCGTAAATATGACATACCAAAAAATCAATACTCAAAATAAACAACATATGCTCTCAATAAACACAACAACATAACCATGTGACAGCCATACACAATCATGACATATACAAACCAAAATATCCTAGAGCCGACAAGGCTCGATGATACCATAATACAATCCTCCAAACACATACATATAGTATCTGGGAGACCGCAACACCACGCAGTACCTAAATATAACTGAACTCATTTTCAAGGAGCTTTGGTACTTCCTGATGCTTCCTCTCGAGCGCCTAAGATCGAACCACCTGTACCTACCACTTATCATGTCCACACACAGAAGACACGACAGCCTCCACTTGGGGGGTCAGAAACCCCAGTACGAGACATCAAAAAACCACGATATATGACTTAGAAATTCAATGATGTCATGCATGAATACAGTGCATGAATAGATGCAAGATATCAGGATATCTATTAGTTAAATAGCTGCGAAAAATTATCCTAAGCTCAACTATAGGGATGACAACTTTCCCCACGGGTTTGGGGCCCAATGGGGAAAACCCGAAACGAGGATGGGGATCCTCGTTTTTTTCGGGTTTGAGTTCGGGTTCTGAGATTTTTTTAAATCCCCGATGTAGTTTGGGACGGATATGAGATTACTATCCTCATCTCCGAAATCCCTGAACCCGTCCCGAAATTAATATCAATAATAAAATAATGATATTATTAATACTAATAATATCATTATTTTATTATTGATATTAATTTCGGGACGGGTTCAGGGATTTCGGAGATGAGGATAGTAATCTCATATCCGTCCCAAACTACATCGGGGATTTAAAAAAATCTCAGAACCCGAACTCAAACCCGAAAAAAACGAGGATCCNCATCGTGTTGCCATATTAATATTTTTGAAATGGAGATGGGGATGAGAAGTTGATCCCCGAAGTTTCGGTTTGAGGATTCCCAGAACCCGAAAAAACGGGGATTGGGACGGATATGGGGGTGGGGATGGAATTCGGGGATGGGATGGCAAACCCGCCCCGACCCCGGTCCATTGCCATCCCTACTCAACTATAAGCAACTTACAAGCCAAAACTACCGAAATCAATCAAGAAATGGCTGGAAAATCGCGACCAACTCAGACGGCAAAAAATTGAAGTCGCGAAATACCTTGAAATATTTGTACCAAAACGCAGCTCTCGCAATGGCTTTCCGTATATGTGGTTATTTCAATTTTTCAGGCGACGCACCGGACGTTTGGTCAAAGGGGACGAAAATTGTTGAAGGGTTTGGGGAAGGTGGGTTTACGGGTTGGCAAGAGAGAAGATAGTTTAGTGTGTGCCTTTAGGTGTCGTGTGTGAGAGAGAGTGTCACATTATATNATATGCATAGTAATATTGTCAATAAATTAATATTTTCTAACACATATTTTAAATATTGTCAATAAATTGATATTTTCTAACACATATTAGCATTTAACAATACATGGGTTTCTAATGTGGTGAATTTTTAGAAGGGGATTTAACTGTAAATTTAACAAAATTGAATATTTTTAGCTCATCAAGAGGGGTTTACCAATTTTTTTTTTTTAAAAAAAAAACCAAGAATGATTCATGCAACTTAACCCAAAAGAAACAAGAATTATAAAAATGGATCTATGATTTGTCCTTTTGGGAAGTCATAGTGACTCTAGTATGCATGTAGGCAATCCTTAAAATAAAGCTTACATACATCTTCCAAAAAATGTAATAATACAATAATGCACATGGTATGCTATTTTCCTGCCGATGAAGATGATTAAAACGACAAGATTTCACAATCGATGCGGATAAATAAAGCATTGTCAACTATTATATGTACAATTTCGGTATAATCGATATGCTAGTTATATGTACCGAAATTTTCGGTATACCGATCCAAATTTTCGGTACGGTATCGGTATGAATTTTCTTATACCATAATTTTCGATAGATATACGGTATATAATTTTCGATACGGTACGGTATACGGTATATGATTTCGGTCCCACATGCTTTCAACATTTTTCATATAAAATTTTAGTATCGGCCCCAATGTTGGGGCAATGAGAGAAGAGATTTTATTAAGGCAAAGGCTGTAAAATTTCGAAGGCGTGAAACAACAACGAAGAGATTGACAAAATGTAGGGTGGTTATATAAGTGCCAAGAGATAGAAAAGAAACAAGCAAACAAAAGGTAATTATTCTTCTCGTGTTTTTAATTTAACTTTTGGATTGCTTTGTGTAGTTTTACATACTTTTTTTTTTTTTTTGTAACTTTGAAATAAATGGTTTGAAATAAACGTCCTTTCGATTTTATTTACGTGTTATATTGTCATTTAACTCAAATATATAAAAATGTTTAAACATCAGCTTAATATAATATATAGACACTTATCAATAAGTATCAAATACAAATGCATTATCTACTATAGGGTACTTACATATTGAGCAAGTAATAAGGTACTTATTATTTGAGATGAAGCTCCAATGATACATATGTTTTGTTTTTAGGCTTTTAGTAAAAGCATGAAAGATGTAATGAGATCTGTCAATCCTTCAAGCCTTTATTTTCCTTTTGGAGGCAAAACAGTTGTTTTCGGTGGTAATTTTCGACAAATATTGCCTTTTATTCCTAAAGACGGTAGGAAAGATATTGTTCTCGCCATTATCAATACATGGAGACATTGCACAATATTGAGATTGACAAAAAACACGCGACAACAAAATTTAAGTTTTTATGAAGAATGTGCTAAAACAAAGAATTTTTCAAATTGGATTGCTAATATATGAGATGGAAAATTGGATAACTAAATGGCAGTTATGCGACAATCGATATTTGATGAATTTTTACTAAAGATTGTAACGAACTTATTGCAACAATAGTTGAGATTGCATATCTTTCTTCAAACATCACTGTCAGCGATACTTAATATTTTCAGTAGAGAGTTATTTTGGCACCGAATCTAGATGGCGTATAGTTAAATAAATATATGATATCTCTAAACCATTATGAGAGAATGTTGCATTTATGTTCTGATATCACGTGTCACTCAGATAGAAATGTTGATATATTGCATGATATGCATACCCCTTAATTCTTAAATAGAATAAGATGTTCTAGCAAGAGTACGAAATCACGGGTTATTGAAGGTTGGAACTCCGATTATGTTGCTGTGGAACATAGATCATTATCTTGAATTATGAAACGACACTAGATTGATTATGACGAGGCTCGGAAACCATGTTTTGGAAGGACAAATTTTGACTGGAAATAATGCGGGTCACAATGTGCTTATTCCAAGAATGTCATTGACTCCTTATGATCCAAGACTTCTTTTTAAATTCCAACGAAGACATTATCTTTTGATTGTATCATATTCAATGACAATCAACAAAAATCGGGGTCAATCATTGTCTCATATAGGACTTCTTTTGAAAAATCATGTTTTGTCATAGTCAGTTGTATGTCACTGTATCTAGAGTTGTGTATCCCGGGGGTCTAAAAATTTTGATAAGTGATAGTGACAACAAGAAAAATTCAACGACAAATGTTGTATTTAAGGAAAATTTTCAAAATTCATAGGATACTTTGTTTATTGTCTAATTGTACTATCTATATTCCATTTAGCTAATTTTTATTTTAATTATTTGATCAAATGCTCGTACTTATTATTTTTTATTGTTAATGATATAAAATAGCATTTCGTGCATTGCACGTGTGGAATACTAGTAAAAATAACTTTCTCATACCATTTATTTGTAAATTTTATCTTAAGATCCGAGGAACCATAAATCCTCAAAATGATTCCTCGGAATGTTATACTTTTTAAATTTTTGTAATTTTGTTATAGTTTAGTAAAAAAAAATTTATTTTCTTAAAAAACCCGAACCAAAAGCCTTTTCTAAGAAAAAATAGTAATATAAGGGTATTTCAACTATTCCGAGTATAGATGTTAATGGGGCGGGTATGAGGCGGGTATGGCTAAACCTAAGACCCGTCCCATGAAGAAAACTTGGACCCATTACCCGCCCCACCCCGGTTAAATATTCTTCGGACCCACCCCACCCCGAAAACGAAATGGGGTCGGGTAGACCCGCGAGACCAGCGAGACCGAATTTTTTTTAAATGAAAACAATAATCTTCTTATCACATGACTGAATTATGAAACAAACAATCCTCTAAATACAACACAATAGAAAACTAATTCATGTCTTCGACCACACTTAATAATAACAAACAAATTATTTTCACGACATAATGAATCACATAAAAAAAAAGAGTTACTAGCTCTCCAATAAAAAGTCTTGACATCCTCAAAAATAAGTCATAACATAACTTAAACAGATCAATGTAAAATCAGCGAGTAAGCAATCTTTCAGACACATTATTCAGGATCATCTTCCTCTTCATCAAGAATGGTGGGACAAGTTGGTAAATTACTTGAAGAATTACTTACAAAATTAAAGAGAGAAAGTACATTGAAAAAATAAAACTGTAATTTAAAACCGTAAAAACAATGTAATTTAAAGAGAGAAAGTATAGTAACAAAATTAAAATGAAAGTACAATGACAAAATAAAAATGTGATTTATTTATCTTCCACGTCACCTCACAACCATCTTCGCGAGCACATCAATTTATATCCACATATATGAGGCGGGTATGGGTTGGGTATTATAGGACCCATGACCCGCCCCATACCCAGACGGGTCTCAAAAATTGGACCCGAGACCCACCCCATGACCTATTTAGTATGCTCAAACCCGTCCCAGATGGGTGGGTCACCCGGACCCATTGATATCCCTAATTCCGAGTCCAGTATAATCCATAAATAAAATATTAAATATGAAAATAAAATAAAAACAGTAAAAATTGGATTTGAGCCTTTGATGGGGCAGTGTATTGTATAGTCTATCAACCAAAAATCAGCAAAATGTAGAAAAAAATATTGAATTTTTGCCATGGTTGGATCTGTGATAGGGAATTCTTGCTTTCTGCACTCTCCACTATGCCAATTCCTCGCCTCCGACTCCTCTCCGCTCCCATTTTCTGACACAAGAAATGCTCTGTGCCGGAGAAAGAAAAGGGCCGCCATGGCTTTTTTGCTGCAAGAAAATTCAAAACAAAGCGATATTTGTGCAAGGAGGGCGATTCTGTTCATGGGTTTTGGTTTAGTTCCGTTTCTTGGGACGAGGGCAGATGCTGTCGATGGCTACGTTGTAGGTCGGCTGGCATTTGTTTTTTGTTTTTTTTTTATTGTGTTTGTAATTGTTGTTTTGTTTACTATTTTGTTTTTGTTGGAGAAGCAATGTTTTGTGGCAATTTGGTTTTTATGTGTTCCTGGTTTGCTATCAGGATGGAATCGGCGCGGGCGGGCAAGGAATGGTCGCTCGATTGAAAGTAACTTTAACTTTTACTTCTCCTTTATTTAATGACATTGTAAATCTTTGTAAATCAAGATTGTTATCTTCAACTTGGGAAGTTGATTTCTTGAAAGTGTGTCCATTAGTTTTGTTATTGACTTTTCAATTAGTTAAGGAAGATGCTCATAGGATTCCTTATTAAAGATTGGCACAATCAGTACTTGTTTAGCTATGATTCGAGTGTTTCGTATGGTCTGGCTGCCGGCCTGCATTTTTTTAGCTCCTTCACAATGCATGTCTTTGGCTAAAGTTACATCAGTAATATGATGTCTTTTAATCGGTGGTAACATTCGGTATAACCAATTGGCGATGATTTAAAAATAGGTTTCTAATTTCAATATTTGATGGAATTTAAACTTGCTAAGATCAAAAGAACTTGCATAGTTTTGTTGAAGATATGGAATATGTAGTCCCCTTATATTCAAACTCTTGAAACATAGTTTTAATCTCCAATGTGCTGGAGAAATGCAAACAACTATGAAAACGAGACAAGGGGGTGGATACGACTTCATCTAGAGTCAGTCAGTATTGGAAGGGGACAGGACTAGAAGTGTTGTTCTGGCTCCCAACACTTTTAAATTTTAAGTGCCCCCTCTTACCCCCCCCCCCCCCCCCCCCCCCACCCCCACCACCACCCACCAACACACACCCACCCACCCCACCAAAGAAGTCCTGGCTCATTTCTAGTGCTAGGAACAGATTGTGTTGATTGAACCGGAAAAGAAAGCGACTAAAGTGGTAATGGGTGAGCTAAGTGAAACATTATGTGACCATTATGGCTTCCCATTTGAAAAGTATGCTGTACCAAACACAAAGACTTCCCATTTGAAGAACGTTCAAAAATCAATAATGACAGATGAGATACATGAACCATTAATTGTGAGATGAATGGTTAATAAAGTTGCATAAGGGTTTTCAATTAAAAAATATCTTTTTAATTTATCAAAAACTTTCATTTATTCTTTTAGCCGACTTTGGGACTGAAAATATTATGATTATCCAATAGAGATTACAGATATGGAGTTTATACTGTATTCATCTTTTTTAATGTTCACTTCCATGCAAACCAGATACTGGGAATAATTAATCTATAAGGTGTACACATGTATGCATGTTGATTGAATATTAGGTAACAAGTTACCAACTTAATGAAATATATAGGATTTTCCGCACCAAGGGTTTTGAACCTTTCACTTCTGAAAAACACAAACTCATGGGAGGTGGTTGAAATGATAGTTTTACTTTTGCAAAATATGTTCTCTAACCTACCATGTTTAGCAACTTGCTATTCATCCTGAATTATATAGGACCTCACCTTTTCCACACAATTAAGGAATCTATTAAAGATGCACCTAGTGGATTCTATTCTTCCTGTGTTTTTAAGATCATTGAATACTATTTAATTCATGTAGCTGGCTTTTCCAAGACTGTGGGGAGTTATAATTTAGATGATGGATGAATCCATGACTTGGGGTGTTTGAATTTTGGCAATTACTATTCAGTGCGTTAATTGACTACTTGAAAGAAAATTCATACCTATCTTTCCCAATACCAATCATCTTATAAGTTATGGCTAACAACTATACTTTCGGGGTTTTACTGTTTCATTTCAGAAGATACTGAGTCGAGATCACAAGAAAATACTGAGTCAATGTTAATACAAGAAAATACTGAGTTGAGAACGCAAGAAAGTACCAAGTCGAGAACAGAAGAAAGTGCTGAACTGGGAACACAAGAAAGTGCTGAATTGAAAACACAAGACAGGATACCAAATACTGAGGTGTGCTTCTCTTTGATATAGCATGGTGTAGAGAGTACATTATTTAACTACTGGTTTTACGGTTCAAAGGTTGATAGCTTGCATATAATTCTCCAAATCATTTGCCTAAATAATAAGTTTCTTGGGCCCAGCAAACAATTAAGGAAAATGCATCCCCAGCCCCACACCCGACCTTTTCAGTTATCAATTCAATTGGGGTTTTGTCGTCTGGTGTTCTTGCTGCTCTCTATTCATCAACAACGAAGGAAAAAGCCACTTCTGATGCGACCATAGAATCTGTAAGCCATTTTAAAAGATATTATATTATTTTTGTTATATTTGTAAAATTGTCATCAACAAGTAGCTTTGAAACCACTGATTACATATAATAAAAAATATTCTTTATTATTCTTTGATTTGATTGCATTTGATATCGATATGCTTTCTTCTCTGGTGTTATAGGAGTTCATAAGTTTTTGCTATATTTGCTAAGTTGGCATCAACAAGCAGCCTTGAAACCACTGATCTAAATGTTATAAAAAGTTCTCCACTTTTCTTTGATTTAGTTGCATTTGATGTCAATATGCCTTCTTTCTCTGGTGCATGGCAAGTAGAAACTCGAGTTTGAGCTTAATTATAGTAGGGTTAATTACATATATTTCCCTAAGATTTCTAAGAATTACAAAAACATCCAACTTTGAATGCCACGTATACCTCTCATGATATATGTACCAAATTTACATTTACGCTCATTAACTTTAAAAATTATATATACATACTTCGAGGTGTATGTCCATCTTACAATTATCACCTTGAATATGTGGGGGCAGTTGTAAGGTAGATAAAAACCTCATGGGATATGCATGTAATATTTAAACTTAGTTGGTATAAATGTAAGACTGATACAAACTTAGTGGAGGTATATGTAATTTCTAAAGTTAGTTAGGTTTGTTTTAATTATTGTAAACCTCCAGGGAAAACTAAAATAAACTTAAATCAACCTTTTCTGCATGGAGTTTTCTTATGTTTGTTAGAGTGTAATGAAATAAATAATGTATTAATGCAATTTATAATTTTACTATATAAAAATTTATTTATACGCAAGCTTAGCTAAAGTTTTAACTAAATTTTTCTACTTGAGCTTGAGGTTCAGCCAGAAAATTTTGCTATTATTTATTTGTCATTTTCTTGGGTACTCAGGTGAAAAATAAACTGAAGGAAAAGGAAGCTGCAATCACTAATATGGAAAAAGAGTTTGAGTCAAACATGCTGAAAAATGAAGAAGCTCGGAAGCAGGACTTCGTAAAAACAAATGAGATGCAACAATCTTTGATCAATCGATTGAATAGTGCAAATGGTACAATAACAAACCTGGGAAAGCAGGTGCAAAATGAGAGAAGATTAAACCAAGCTCTAATCACCCAAGTTGAGAATCTGGAAAGAAACCTCAGTAAGTCCCAAGACGAGAAAAGGGAACTGCAAATACCGATGCAGGAGAAGCTAGATTCTGTAGCTGCCTTGCAAGAAAAGATCAGAGTGCTTTCTTCAGAGATCACAGTTAAGGAGGATGATCTTCAAAATTTTGATTATAAAGTTGTTGAAAAAGAACGAGAATGTGATGAACTGAGGTCTGTATACCAGAAATCCCGAGATCAACTGAAAGGGTTAGATTCTGAGATCCAAGAACTGAAAGGTACAGTCTCGAAGAGTGAAATGGAGTTGGAAATGAAGAATTTGACATTGAAGAATTTGAATAAAGAATTAACCTCTTTAATTACTGAGAGAGATGAATCGAGCAAAAAGCTTGATGGGATTTTAAAGGAGTTCGATGAGTTTAAATTTTCTGCAGAAAAGAAGATGGCTGTGGATGAGGAGCGCTTGGGTGAAAGGGAAAAGCAGCTCCACCAGGTTCAGGAACAACTTAACATTGCATTGGATGAAGTGAACAAAGATGGAGTCTTGATTGCTAATTTGACTCGAGAGAACGAGAATTTAAGAGAAAAGTTGGACGTTGAACTGAGAACTGCGAAGATTCTTGAACAAGAACTCAAGATTACACAAGAAACGCTACAAAAATCAAGAAATGAGGCATCTGATCTATCAAAGCAGCTGCAGAAGTCAAGAAGCTTGTGCTCAGAACTTGAAGCCGAGGTCTCCAAGGTTAAGTCTGAGTTTACCAAAGCATCGGAATCATTGCAGTGTGAAATTGATGAATTGAAAGAAGGTAAGGAATCCTTAGCAGGAGAATTATTGTCGGTAAAGGAACTTTTGGGCGAAATGAATGAAAAACTGGAAATTATGTCCCGAGAATTGGCAGCTGCAGTGCAAAAGTGTGATAGCTCAGAGAAAGAACTCATTGATGCCCACAGGAAAGCAGAAGCAGCTGCTGATGCTCTTACGGAAGAAAGGAAAATTGTATCTTCTTTGAACAATGAATTACTGGTTTTCGAGACGGAAATTTCAAGAAACAAAGAAGCTCAAAAAATTCTTGAAGCAGATTTAGCAGCAACTTCAAGATCTTTTGGCGAGAAGACTCAGAATGAATCAACTCTTTTGAGGAATCTCGAGTCTGCTAACTCTACAATTTCCAGTTTTGAAGATGAAAAAAATGCACTCCACAAGTCTCTTGACGAGCAAAAACAAATGAATCAAGAAGCTCGGAAAAACTTGGAATATGCCACTAATGTGGTGATGGAACTGGGAAAAGAGCTGGAGAGTTTAGAAAAGAGAGGAAAGAAACTGCAACACGAGTTGGCATTTGCAAAGGGAGAAATACTACAGCTAAGGAGTCAAGTAAACGCATCGAAAACTAAAGAAAATAATCAGAACCAGCAAAACCTTGAAGCTAGAGGTAAACCAAATAAAAAAGTTTATCGGAGGAGAAAGGAGACAGATAATAGTTGACAATGCTTTATTCATCCGAGTCCATTGTGAAATCTTGTCATTTTTAATCATCTTCATCGGCAGGAAAATAGGCGTTGTTGTGTTATTACATTTTTTGGGAAGATGTAAGCTTTATTTTAATGATTGCCTATATGCATACTAGAGTCGCTCTGACTTCTAAAAAGGACAAATCACGGATCCACTCTTATAATTCTTGTTTCTTTTGGGTTAAGTGCATAAATCATTCATGGGTTTTTTGTATAAAACAAAAATTGGTAAAGCCCCTCTTGACGAGCTAAAAATCTTCAATTTTGTTAAATTTACACTTAAAATTCCCTTCTAAAAATTCAATACATTAGAAACTCCTGTATTGTTAAATACTAGTATCACATCTTTGTGATACACATAATGTTATTTTATATCATTAACAATAAAAATTAATAAGTATGAGCATTCGAACAAATAATTAAAATAAAAATTAGATATATGAGTTATAGATAATACAATTAGAAAACAAACAAATTATCCTATAAAATTTGAAAAACTTCCTTAAATACAATGTGTTGAATTTTTCTTGTTGTTCCTATCACATATCAAAATTTTTAGACCCCTAGAATCCGTAACACTAGATACAGCGACATATAACTGATTATGACAAAAACAGGCTCTTCAAAAGATGTCCTACATGAGACAATGATTGACCTTGACTTTTATTGATTGTCATTATATATGATACAATCAAATGATAATGTATTTGTTGGAATTTAAAAGGAAGTCCTAGATCATAAGGTGGTCAATGACATTTTTGGAATAAACAATTTAAGACTTGCATTATTTCCAATCAAAATTTGTCCTTCCAAAACATGATTTCCGAGCCTCGTCATAATCAATCTAGTACTATTACATAATCCAAGAGAATGATCTATGTTCCACAGCAACATAATCGAAGTTCCAACCATCAAGTTTAATTCATGCTTTGGTACTCCAGAACATCTTATTCTATTTAAGAATTCAGGGGTATACACATCATGCAATATATCAACATTTCTATCCGAGTGGCACGTCGTATCACAAATTAAATACAATCTTCCCTTATAAAGGTTTAGAGATATCGTATATTCATTTCTGAACTGAACGTCATCAAGAGTCGGTGCCAAAATAGCTCTCTGCTGAAAATATGCAGCATCATTGATAGTGATGTCTCAAGAATGATACATACTCTTAACTATTGTTGCAATAGGATCGTTACAATCTTTCAGCAAAAATTAATCAAGAATATCGAATTTCGCATAACTGTCATTTGGTTATCCAATTTTTCCATCTCCTATATTAGCACTCCAATTTGAAAATTTCTTTGTTTAGCACATTCTTCATCATAACCTAAATTTTGTGGTCGCATGTTTTTCTTCAATCTCAAAATCGTGCAATGTCTCCATATATACAAAGAATTGATGGTGGCGAGAACAATATCTTACCAACTGCATTTTGGAATAACATGCAATATTTGTCAAAAATCGCCACCGAGAACAACTATTTTGCCTCCAAAAGACAAATGAAGGCTGAAGAATTGACAAATCTCATTATATCTTTCATGCTTTTATCCAAAGCCTCAAAACAAAACTTATGTGTCATTGGAGCTTCGTCTCAAATTAAAAGTTAGGATTTGTATATAAGCTCGGCAAGAAGATTACCTTGTTTGATATTGTATGTTGATTCCTTATTAGGATTAATGAATTTAAATCTATCACCAATGTTTTGTTTGTTTTCAGGTAATATGACAGATTTGGTTTTTGAACTTTTCCGGAAAAAAAATTCAAATACTCGATTTTAAGAATGAAATGGGTTTCATAATATGACAGAATTGTGAGGTAAAATACGTTGATTGTTTGAATTATTAAAATTGATAGGATGTATACTTGGATAACATAAATAATGGGATTGAATCTCAAACTTATGGAATTTTCCTTCTATAGAACCATAGTATGCAATTGTATAAATAAGTGTATAAAAGTTGTAATTTTATAAATAAGTGTATAAGAGTTGAATCTTCAATTCAGTTAAGGAATTAGGTTGAATTATTGATTGAATCTTAAAGTTTAGTTGCGGAAAAGCTATCAAAGTTAATTTTTGTGATAACAAAATTTGTTATTGTATTTCTAACATATTTAATCAAGTATGTAATTGTAAGATATCAAGTTGAAACTTAAATAGAATCAAACTGAAAATTTGACAAGGTCGGTCAAGTGAATTCAAATGTTATCTAGGCGAAATGGTGGTCGTAAGATCCGACCAACCAAACATCCTTGAGCCGACAGTATTTTGACGATATCTCTCAACTCAATTAACGTAATGGAACGATTCAGCATGAGTTGGAAATCTAAAACAATGGTCTACAAATAATTTCCAAATGTTGAAGTCTACATTGAAGCGCTTAAGAAGCTAATAATTCGCGATGAAGTTACTAGTTTTGAATATGTTGCATATTCTTGATTCTATGAAAGCTAAGAAAAATAACAACTTCTTTTATCTTTACCACTTTACCCAGAAATCAACGAATCAAGAGATATATTCACCAAACCAGTTCACATTTCACTCAATTTTGCTCATCCACTCAACCGTTTTGCTCCTGGAACCATACCGCACAAGCAACCTGTCATAAAGTCAAATACGACTGTTGCAATATCAGAAACAATAGAAAATATTTTCCAATGGTCATATTATATTGCCTCATGTATATATCACTCTTTGAATCTATACATACAACATCTTGAAGATCAAATACAAGTTTTTGAAGTGGATTCAAAGCATGAGCATCCTACATTAAGAAATTAACTAAAATGAGATCAAGCACAAAAGGGAGTTTGAGTTAATATATTAGGTTAGTGAGAGCTCTTCCCCTTGTGTGCTAGGATATGTTTGAGAGTATATACACTGTAATTGAATAATTTCCTCACAGACACATTCACTCACATATACAAGAGAGATGAACTTCAAAGTTTAGTTGAGTGATAGTCTTCATACAAACACATTAAAAATTGTATTTGTAGTCTTGTTATAAAAGACGTTAAACATTATGCGGATGAGATTGCAGCCTAATATCGAGAGTGCTAGGAGTTTCGATTAGGCAAATATTAAGTCCTAAGTTAAAATGAGTTTATACAAATGGTTGTATAAATCAAAGTCTTATAATGAATCCTTCCAAGGGAGAGAATGAGTGACGTTGGAATTCTTAATATCCGAACATGCGTAAACAAATTTGTGCATATTTATTTATCGCATTTACTTAATTTTTCTACCGTTTTTGGTAGGCATTGTTGAAGCATTTTATGTGTTTTTCAAATATAAAAATATTGATAAAATTCTTCAAGCAAACCATTCTCATCATTTCAACTTGCATACTTTTTAAATGTTTTTCAAAATTTTTAATCGATTTTTAGAGGGATTTATTGTGGGTTTCTTCCGGTTGGTTTTAAAATCAAATTCTATTTAATTACTTGACGCTCGGTTAGTTTTTTTAACATTTCAAGAACGGCTATTGTAACTCTTTTAATCGCGAAATCTTTTAAAGAGTTTATTTCTTCTCTCTAAACTTTAACTCGATCCTAACATATAATATTTTCCTTCTCTAGGACTCTGATCATTTTGAAAATTTAAATTAGTTGGGGTAATATTGAAAGCAACAATATTATTAAGTTTTTCCTATTTTTAAGACTAAATTTTGATTAAGTAGTGCAGTTTTCTTAGAAAATTGTCTATTTTATTATAGAGATTTTTTTTGGTATAAAGTGATGCAAGATATTTAGTGTATTTAAATTTTATACACCTCATTTTGTCAGAATTATTAGTATATTTCTAAAAAATTAAGCAATTTGATCTATTTTGGAATATATGATAAGTTCATTGAATGCACAAAATTTATTACAATTTTTGTTTGATTTTCAAAATAAAATATTAAGTTGTTTATTTATCATAAATCTTAATCTATTCTAAAATATGTCATATTTGTTCGTATTTGATTGAATCCCAAACATGTATAAAAGTTGAATCTTAAAATCAATCAAGGAATTTGATTGTTTGAATCTTAATGGATATACTGTATAATTGGAAAGCATAGATTATGAGATTGAATCCCAAAGTAATGGTTTTTTTTTTTTTTTTTTTCCCTCTAAGACACTATCATTTTGAAAATTTAATTAGTCGGGTAATAATGAAAGAAGAAATATTTTAAGTTTTTTAGCAATTTTTAATACTAAATTTTGATAAAGTAGTTCAATTATCTTTGATAAAGTTGAGTTTCATCAACGACATTCGCATTCTTCAAATTTCTAAAACTCTTGATTATCTTCGAGGGAAAAGTATCATAAAAAATCTCGCATGCATTTGTTTTTTTAACGATAAATTTTGTATTTGTTTGACATCATCTAATATTTCAATTTGTTTTCTGCAACAATTACGTTTTTAATAGCACAAAAATGACTTATTTGAGGATTGATTTCACTTTCTCATGGACGCCATATTTGATTGTTGCATGTATGCTTGAACCCTATAAATAGAGAAAAATGTAAAATTATACTCACAATTTTATAGATAGATATCAATAAGAAAAAACTTATACACTTTAACATCACGAAATATGCATTCCAACGTGGGATTACCTGTCACGCCCTGAGACCGGAGTTAGTCGATACCGACGTTGTTCAACAATCACATAATTGTTAAACACAAGTGTTGTAGTACAATATAAATCAAACCAGTTTATTTCATAAATATCATAAAATGGAATCGTCTTTATAATAGTAACTACAAAACGATAAAATATGCGGAAATGTTTATAACTTAACTTTAAAACTAAAAAGAAAATAAACTTGATTAAACTTCTTTATGCGTCTATTACCAACCCCAAAACTGATATCTGATTCTTCTTCCTCTATTTCTTCTTCTGACTTATCTGGGGAGGATAGAGTAAAGGGTGAATGATATGGTCGTCACTTATTAAGCAGAGGTCATTCGAGCACATACATAAAAAATTAACATGAATTTCAAAAATCACATATCATATCATGTATAACATCATTCTCATAACATGTCATCATCATAACCATATGCATAATTTTGGCCAAGACAGTTAAATTACTCAACTTTTCATGGTTTACTGATATCAGTCCCTAATTTTCTCTCCTATAAGGAGGCGATGCTATATAACATTTACAATCCCACCGTGTAAGGCTCATAAACATATCTCATTCTGGGGTTCTCACCCATATCCAGTTGAATCCTCACAGTGCCAAAACATAAAACATACGATAATCGTATCAAGAAGGGATAGAAAAAAATTGCACTCAACCGTAATTTTCGAAAAATAAAAAAAAATGGTAACCGAAAGAATTCGAAAACCATAGAAGAATCTTGCAAGAAACACTTCGAAAACACAACAGCGAATTGATCGGGAAATCGGTCGTCTTGCAAAATCCATTGCGCCTTATTGAACCGTTGGATCGGGCTTAAACTTTCACAGTCCGTTAAAAATTAATCAAATAAATTATGAACGGTAGAGATCGGGTTTGAAGTCGTTTTATCCTGTTTATGGACGAAAAACCGTAGATATGTTATTTCAGCCTAGAATTTGAGCAGTTTTATTGCGAAAACTATATACGAAAAACTAACCATTTAATTTGGTTGAATTTTGGATATGTTATTCAAAACATATGAAAGCATATTTGGAACAGTGGAGATTGGATTCCAAGCATTTGAGAGAGGAAAATAATTTTCTGAACTTGGACAGAAATTTGATATTTGCAGCAAAATTTTGGGGGAGAAATTTTGAAAATATGGAGAACAAAACTCGAAAATTGGAGTGTAATATGATGTGTAAATTTCGAATGAGAGCTTTTCCTATTTATAGAGAGGTGGCTGTTATCCAGATCGTGTATTATCTTCTCATTTAAACTTTTAAATTAAATTTGAATCTATGATAGATTATCATCTCTTATCTATCTCATTATCCTTATCCAAATATACAAGTATATTTTCATTATCTCTTACCATATATCTTTATCTTATATTTTATTTCTCAAATTTCGAAATTATATATCCAAAATTTCGAAATACACATATATATAATTGTATATATTCAATATCTCATTATTTAAATTATTGGATCTTGACCTATTTATATTTATATACAAAAATAAAAAACTAAGTATATTTATAACTAAAAATTTGAATTTTTTGGATATTTTGTACAAAAATATTTAATTATTCCACACTATTTTATATAATCTTGATAATCTTGAATTAAAAAAACTTGATAACTTAATACGAATTTCGAGTAAAAAAATAATACACTGAATTTGAAATTTGCGGGTTTTACATTTCCCTTATTTTCATACTAAAGTAAATCGTAACAATGAATCAGTCGTAGTTTTAGCGCCTGGTGCAAGGTTGAAGGGTCTATTTCACGGATAACTCTAACGGTGTGTTTGGCAACCAGGATTTGGGAGGATTTCATGAGATTTGGATTTCAAAATCCTATTTTTATTGTTTGGCAAGGTGATTCAAAAAAAGAATTCGGATTTATTTAGAATTTTATGGGATTTCATGAGATTTTAATGAGTATATCCAAATCCCATAAAATTTGATAAGATTTGGTGGGATTTGGATTTTAAAAACATACGATTACTTTTTTATCCAAATGAAATTGATTTGGAGAAGTCAGCATGATTCACACAAACTTCATTGCACTTTTGGTGGTTTTGTTAATATGCTTTTTTGCTCCACCACCAGGCCTATCTCTCGTTTTTTTTTGGAAAATTCAAGAAACATTCTGATTCCAAATTTCAATATTTTTAAAATAGTTAATTACTCTTAAAAAAATAATATATTTATCCCTTATTTATATTGCCCACTGATTGATTGAATTGTTTATATAAAT